>NC_081539.1:18542394-18871144 GCF_030273125.1 Centropristis striata
GATTCAGCTCACAAACACACTTCATTTCTGGGAAGAAGAATGAGTAGAATCCATTTTGATTAAACAGAAAAAAAATCCCCAAACTCTACCCACATTTTTGGCTGTGGATTACAAACAGACCTAATCTCCCACTGGTGTTCTCTACGCAGGAGCTCTGCACTGAACCTTCCACTGAGACTTCACCTGGCCTGCATCCAAAAACACATCGTTACAGGTATGTGTGTTTCTCTGCATCCGGATTTCAGTGTGTGAATGTGTATAGGGGCTTCTCAGAAACTACTGTGGATACACTGAATTACTGCATTATAATAAATACTGTGCACGTGTTTGTGTGGTGCATATTTGAAGCTCTGTTATGTTTGTAAGACTGATACGCTCTCCTCTGACTGCTGATATGAGTATTCATTGGCGCGTTGAGAGAGTGACACAGAATCCCTTGCTGAGATGATCCCTCTGGTTTTGGTGAAGGGCAATGGCAGGGATTCAGACCTCAGCTCTGTGCTCTTTGTGTCAACACTGCGAGTGAAACATGGCCACAGCTGATACAGCTAATGACACAAAGGGGGAGGGGGGCAATGGTGGCTGCAGGAAAACAGGGACGTAGTATTTGTGACGTTTTGAAGCTTGGATTTTATTTTTCTGTCACCGCAAACTGTTAAAGCTTAAACACCTCTCAATTAAACCAACTCAACCCTAAATTACATTTTATGCCCTTTTTTAAATCACTAACAAGAAAAACCATTCGACATAAATTAAATCATGATTGGATTTCTTACTATAAATGGAAAAACAAAAAGGACACCTAAATATATTATAAGAGGAAGTGCATTCAGCACATGAACTGAGTTTAACTTGAGTGCTCCCATATCTTTATTATGTGAATTTAACATGTACACTAATTTAAGAAATCAGAAGTTCATAATTATTTACAATTATTGGAAATTAGAGCTGACTGATTCATAAGTATACGTTGTACAGTATGAGCCAAGATGACAACTTAAAAAATGTTTATCCTTTATTAAATGGTCAGCCTTCATTATTCTTTATTGAAACTCTGACTAATTGTTTAAACATTAACATGGAAGAATAGAGAAAAACACTAACTAAAAAGACAATAGTATTATAGTAAAATATTCAGTCAATATTATAAACTCAAGATGAAATCTCAAGTTCTCCAGGTTTTGTGTTTCTGTCACGCAGCATCTGTGTGTTTTTCAAACTCACAGGCTGCAGCACACATACTGTACCCACAAGCAAACACAAGCCTCTACTAATGCAAATGAAGACGAGTTGTCACACGACTATGCAAACATTACACACTCACATGCAAACGTGCACGAAAGCTTTTGACCTACACATTACAAAAATGAGCTACCTCTCATGCAAATGGTCGTGTTAACTCTTATTTACTCACACATAAACACATCAAATGTGCATGAGAAGTTGAAAAGAACCATTAGTGAGACGTGTTATAATGAGATCCACTGGGAATCAGCTTGAATAAAGGACACACTGAGGTGACTGCATTGTGTTGAATCTGTGATAACAGCCCATAAATCTTTTGTAAATCTCCAACTGGAACCACACACTTTGTTCAAAGCCTTAAAGGATGAATAGACACAATGTTAAACTAAAGACGCCTCTTCACTCCACTACTTCATAAAGAAAATCAACAAATGGCTGACACGATGATGACGGCGGTAAGGCAGTAACCATGGTAACCACCAGAGACACTTGAGCAAGCTGTCCAACCAGGCATCTGGCCCGTATTAATGAATTTGCAAATGAACAAACCCACACTACAGCCTACTGTATGGCTACAATCTTGCACGTATACACACATAAAACGTGCACGTAAACAAAACGTCTTTTAAAATGTGATACATTTAAGTGTGCTTTGGCAAAGTGATAATACTGTAAAAGGTTTACAACTTGGCTGAAAGCAAGGAAATGCTGCTACAGAGACACACACACACACACAAACATCCACTCCATGGTGTGTCTCATTTAACTACGAGGCTCAACATCCGACGCTGAACCTGTGCGAGTAAAGGTCACATTGCCTGGCAACCACTTGAGCTTAAGGAATAGTTTTAATTATGGTCTGTGCTCGCTCCTCCAATCTCCTGCCACCATTCACCCCACTGTCTGCACACACACAAACACACACAATCATACACACACACAACCATCAATTTCCTCTTCAGTGCAAAGCCAAAAGGAGCATTAGCATTAGGTTACATCTGCCCACTGCTGAAAAATTGTGATGCAATCTTCATACAATCTATATTTCATGAGTGAAATGGAACACATGTGACATAAAAAGCCAACTATTATGAAAAACATTTATGCAATGATGTCTCACTATCATCAACTACAGCTGCTACTATATATGGAACAAGTTCTGCATCATAAGAATAATAAAGTTGAGTGGATTTTGTGAAAATATTGACAGTGATAGATGAAATATCCTCATTCTTCACAGTACAACAGATGGACTCCTACAAATCCTAAAGAAAATGCAGCAGCCACACACATATGTGATGACAAGAGTGCTTGTATGCTTCAAGAAACAGATTCAGCGTGGAAAAGCAATACTCTGAATCAACAAGAGAAGTGATAATTCCATAATCCAATCCGTGAACATCTGGAGTGAAAGCGGCCTAGCAAGCCAATCAGAGTGGCTGAACAGATTTAGCAAGGCACATTAGTATCCAAAGGTTAAAGACACATGGCTGCAGAAGCAGGTACCAAAAAAGAAACAGTCAGATTTTATGAGTTGCTTCATGCAACACAAACAGAAATGTTGGACTCACTTTGTGCCTTGGATAAGCAGATGCCAACTGTTATGGCTAAATATATTGTTCTTTATTTATACATTTTAAAGACTGGAGGTGATATTTTATATTTGTTGTACTCTGATCTATCATTTATGTAAAAATAAGGGTTTAAGGATATGAGAATATTTATAGAATAAACCAGGTATACTTAGTTTATTAGGCCACTGCCAACAATATTATTTATGGCGGTATTCAATGTTAGTATTTTTTTAACTATAAATTACAAAATGAAAATCATGCTGAGAACATAAACTCATTAGGAAAATATTAACTAAGGTAAAATCAAGTGAGAAGTAGGGTAATTTTCTCATAGACTTCTATACAATCAGACTTCTTTTTGAAACCAGTGGAGTCGCCACCTGCTGGCCCTTACAAAAAGAGTTTAGAAAGATTTAAGGCTTTTTTTTATTGACTTCACTTTTGGGATATGAAGGTTGTTGTTTTAAATCCTGCATAAAAAACGTCACTGACTTAAGTGAACTGAATTTATTGAAATGTTACTTAATCTGGATTAGTTGATTGGAAATTTATTTTGATAATCAATCAAGCAACTTTTTAAAAGAAAAAACGGAGAATAAGTGAGAATTAGGATTATGAGAAAATAACTAACAAATACAAAATATGCATCCTGGATGAAGATATACTGTAGTAATAATGCAATATCAATTTACAAATACTATGACAGAAAATGTCATTGGTATCACCAATTCGTATATAAAATATATACAAAGTCTTGACAGGCCACCAAAATAAAAGAAAAGCTCTGTCTCTCCAGTGCATATCTATTTATAGACATTGCAACAGTCACAGGCTGCATGCTGTGGACACTGTTTTAAGGAGGTAACAGGTTTATTCCCACCAGACCAGTCAGTGATGGAGCTTCTGGAGCAGATCAAGCATATAGTGTCTTGGGCAGTAAGCCATCACATCACAAACAATAACCGGCGCTGCATCGACAGTTATTAAAGATCTCTTCCTGGTATTGAGCTGCAGCACCTTTAGTAGAACCCACAACTCATTATAATGTAATTGTTATGGACTTGTAAATCAATGGCTTTTATCTGGATTCACCTCACCAGTAGACTTCAAAGCCATTGATCGCAACATGTACACATTTTAGTATTGACATACATTTTGAAAACAGCTCTTGAACAGGTGTATGGAATTATTATTTTATTTTTTTAACATAATATCTGTTAACATCATGGGATGCTCTCAGGAGGATAGTACATCCACATGAACACACACACACACACGCACACACACACACACACACAAAGAGGGAAATCCTTGGAGATCTAGCTTGCTGAGCAGAAACACTATTTGCTTGCATTAATTATTTCTCTATCTCGAATCACAGCTTGTGTAAAACAATATCCAACTCACTCCACTGCCTCTCAATAACTGCTGTTGTTAACACAGAGACAAGCAGATACAATCATAATCACAGCCTTTTAAGAAATTCTACATGAACCGAGTCAAAGAAATATCATCAAGGAAATGTAGGTAAAGCATCTGTACATGGAGTACTTTTAAATTTTTAATGATTGCAGGTGAACTACTACATGATTTAACCTCTTTATAACAGCTTTGGACTCCACATGACTCCCCCCTCTCCCCGCCCTCCCGCCTGCCTTCCCGCCTGCCTGCCTGAGTCATCCCACTCTTTCTTGAGAAGCTGCAGAAATATGTGCCATTCTCAGAGAGATTACAAGCTTCAGCCACACAGTGCAAAGGCATGTTGGTGAAACCCAATCCTATCACCGCTACTATCGACACAGCCCGGCGCTCCACTCACATTTACACACAGCCATTTCCCACAGGCTATTCTGCTTCACTCCCCACTGGAACGAAGCTTTCATACAGTACAAGACAGAAATGTAGTCTATCCCAGCCTTCATGTACACATACATTAAACTGCAGCTTCTTCACACTTTCTTTCCCTTACTAAAACCTCCTCTTTTGGTTTAAGCTCACGTTGCTGAACCTGCAGGCCGAGGATGGATTTCTGCCAAAATGTTCTCCTCTCGCCTTCCGACTGTCTCCCACCAGGGCGGAAAAACATTAAGAAGGGAATGAAGAGAAAAATAGCTCTCTCATAGCTATTTTCTCTCTCACTTCTTTCTACATTATTCCTATTAACTGGGATGTAGTATGGCATTTTAATGTCTATCAACAGCTGCAGCATCAGACTTCCTGCTTCAGTCATTTGTTCTCAGTGATGTAGTGTCTTGGCTGTTCAATGAGGAATTTACTTGACTGTAATCAGCTGCTAAGTCTGTACATATCCACTCCCCTCATGGTATACACTCTGATTTGTAACATCTCTTGTATTTTTAGCTTATGCATTTTAAATTGTATTTGTGTTTTGGTGTAAATTATCATGGCAATCGAGTCTACAGCCATGCTGGTGGCTCTGTGAGGCTGTAAGCTTATTGCTAACACCAGGATTCTAACATTAGAAGGAAGGCGGAGGGCGGGGAATATAATTGCAGTATTATTTCTTATAATTTGGAAAGTTGGCGGTGGAAAATGTAAACATGGAAATAAACAAAGCAACATGGAGCCAAATGCATCATTAAATATTGCTGTGCACGTTTTTTAACCTTGACTTTGCACTGATCTATTGTGCGCACCAATCCTTTCTCCTCCAATTGATCTCAAATTATTTCATAAACATCATTGTTTTTGTGGACATTATTCAGCATCTCCTGTACGTGTTCTTCAACCCAGGTGTCAAGCAAACATCGTACGTCAGCAGAAGTCCAAGTCAGTCCTCTGCTCGCTCTATGTATATCTCACAAAAAGCCTGCGCAGGTAGCCCACAATCTGCTGCGTTTTGGCTAATTTCCTGTACTGGGTTGGAGTAAGTTTACAGTTCAATCGAACCGCACTAGGGTTCGTTTGGAAAGCGATTGAGACCCCCTCTCGCAGTGGTCTCGGATTCTTTGTTTTGTTTTTTCCGCCCGAGAGAACGATTGGAGAGTTCACAGTGTCCAAACAAACCGTAACAAGGATTTAACCGCACCAGAGTTCAATTGAAACAGACTTAACTTTGGGTTGTGAAAGCGCCCTAAATGACCCTAAAAAACACACAACTATAATAAAAGAATGTTTAATGTTTGCATGCTGGAGAGGATCAAAATCACTTGTCTGAGAAGCATTAATGGCAACATTTCATGGCAATCCACCCAAAAGATGTTGAGATATTTCAGTCTGGATCAAAGCTATGGACCGACCATAAGAGCATGTCATTGAACATGCTCATATTTTTGGTGACAAATGAGCTGAATACAACATTTCGTAACTAATGAACGTGAGTGTCGTACTCATTAACTCTTCCAACAGTAAACATCGCTAACGTTACGATTGATGGCACCTATCATCAATTTGTTCCCCTGCCGAATAGTGTTTCTCTCCCATAGGTTTCCTCTATTGAAATAAAGAACAGTGGTACAGTTTAACAGGTGACTGTGTTACTGTAAGTGGTGAGTCAGCTGAATGCCTCTTGGCAGCTCATAGTGACAGCTTTTAACAACACAAACAGCCTTCAATTTAACTTTGTAAGTGGATTTGAAATATATAATTATTGTATTGAATGATTGAGATGCCGTTTTGTGAACATGGAGTATACAAAGATAGGCTTAACCATGTGGATATTACTTATAGACTATTTATTTAACGAATATCAGGAAACACGATATATTGTGATATATATCATTATTGAGATATGAAATTACGTATATCGGGATAGAAGATTTTGGTCATATCTCCCAGCCCTACCTGACATTGCACCTTCATAGCATATAGCATGAGTTGTGAGAAGGTATCAGGTCCATAAAATGGACAGTCATTAGTGTTTAAGTCCAAGTCAAGTCTTTTCAAATCACTCCAGTCCAAACCATGTGACTTGAATCCATATCTCTGCTATTTCATTACTGTTTTACATCATATAATGATTAATATGACCTTATTAATATTGTGATAATGAGTTCCGACCATATTACCCAGCCTTAATAGCTCAGCACAGCATTAGCTGTCCTTACATTGCCACACAGACTGCGTCCGTGGTTCCATCCCCTGACATCTCTCAGGCTGCTCCTGCTGACTTTCCATGATGATAACATGGCGAAGTTCAGAATAAGATTACATTACACGCTGTAATTTGATTTCACTGTGGGTCATTTGAAATCTCCATGTCTAACTCATGATGCATGTGCCATTGCATCAGCTACAATATTTATAGCTCTTTCGTATGTACAAGCTGGCAGTGACGCCGGTCATTAATGGTACTGATATAGATAACATGAGGCTGGTTATTTTCTTGTATGTGTGTGTGCGATTTAGCTTGTGACCATTTGATTTTGTCAGCAATAAATGTCTTGTTACCTCACGCCATCACATCGCCATGAATATGAGACATGTCGGAAGATAAATTTACCGTATGATGTGGCTTGCTTGACTCTGACTTGTGATTCAGACGGCTGGCAGTCCTTCCCACAGTTACAGTTACTGTACACTTCGTGCCTCATTGCTACTGTACATTTTGTCACTTCATAAAAGGACAAACTTGACATACTTTTAAAAGGTGTGTGGCGCCACACACCACAACAGCTCCATTAGAAGTGGCACCAGCAGTGACATCAGACACACGCATGCACAGACACAGAAACATTTCACCAAATTGCACCTCTGCCCCTATTTGGAGCAGAAGAAGATGTCGTTGTTCCCATCGGGGACAGCCAAGATGGAATCTTACATGCTGTACTGTGGGTTGGGATTATTTTGTTCACATGTTGAAACACAGGTTGATCTATAACTCTCTCCAAAAAGGGCAGGTGGTGAGTGGCTGAGGTCATCACACAGCAGGTGATAAACAAACACCCCTGGATAGAAACGCACCGCACACACACACACGCACACACACACACACACACACACACACAATCTCTGTTCTCTTGCCAAATGATAGCAACCTTATCTCACCTCTCACATCCAAACAGTTTCTTGTCCCATTCTCTTCAAATCTTTTACTCCAATTTATGTGGACACACACACACACACACACACGCACGCACAAACACACACGCACACGCACGCATGCACACACACACACACACACACACACACACACACACACACACACACACACATTTAGGAGAGATGATAGTGTGAGTGAGATGGCGGGATGCTATATCAGTGGTGGGACGGGTATATATTCCTGGCTGGTGCTGATAAGCCAACTGATGCCTTGCCTTATTTAGTCAGTACTCACTGCTGACACGCTAGCAGAGTAGCACACACCACACGCACTCTCACTGTATGTGTTTGTCTTGTGCGTGTATGTGGAGAGAGGTGAGTTCTGATTAGGTGAATGCATATAGATAGTCTGTGTGTCTGTGTTTGTAAGTGTGTGACAGAGACTGACAGAGAGCACATGTGCACATGTGGACCTTATGCTTTATGACTGATATGTACAGTTGCTAGCTTCCTTTGGTCTGTACATTTACAAAATACTCTACCGTACTATAAGTCTTAGATAATAGCATAATGAGTAACCAGCACAAGAATTTTATTCTGTACTTTAAGCCTAATTTTTCAATGAATTAAACAAATGCAAACTTTGGAAGCAACACTATACAAATAACCCAAACATTACAACATTTACTACATTTACTCAAGTACTGCACTTAAGTACAAATCTGAGGTACTTGAGTATTTCCATTTTATGTTACTTTATACTTTGACTACACTACATTTTTAGTTACTTAAAAAAATTGCAAACAAAACATATTAAGAGCTTTAAAATATGATGCTTTTTTAACCAATTAAACTATGGAAAATAGTTTGATTGGTTAAGTTATTTTTAATTCTAGTTTCACAAATGTGAAGATTTTCTGCCTTTTTTAATAATTAATTTAAATTTCTTACTGTTTTTTTGGACAAAACAAACACAGTGATGATGTCACTATTTTCACAATATCTGCAAACCAAACAATCAATTACTTAATGAAGAAATAATCCTCAGATATATCCAAAATAAAAATAAAAAATCACAAGTTGCTGTCTGCTACAAATGAGTATTTATAATCTAAAGGTATAATATATAATAGTATGGTCATAGACATTTTCTGCATTGAGCACTTTTAATACTTTAAGTATAAGTTCCTCATTTTACTTACATTATTTTACTTAAGTAACATTTTTATAGTACTACTTGTATTTGAAACAGGTCATTTTTTTTACTGGAAGGTGTTAGTAGCTTTACTTTGAAGGATCTGTATCCTTCCTTACAATCAGGTGTGCAAAAGTTATACTCATATTGGATAACCACCTAAATCTATCCAATTTCTTAATCAATTCTTTAGCTGTCCTATTTGCAGATTTAGTGGAAATCTATTCACATGTGTAACATAAGGACAAGCCAAACAGAGCCAAAAACAGTCTCAGTGGCAGAGTTTAAAATGTGATGATGCTAAACACTAAACGCTCCTGAATATCATCAGTTACAACTTTTTGCTGATTGCTGAGAAGAAAAAATAAGCATCATATTAATATCCTTCCCTTCTCTGGAGGAGCTGCATATTAGGTGTTGGTTAACCTTTCGCTAGAGCCTGCAGAGCAAACAGTGCTATCAAATGGATACACCCTTGGCCTCCGTGCACGGACTGGCTTACAGTGTGTTTGTTTTGACTTAAAAAAAAAAAAATCATTCTCAGCACTGTAGAGGCAGTGTGCTTAATCAACTTCAGAGGCAGAAGGAAGATGTAGAAATTTAAGCTAATGTGCAACTTTGTAAGGTCATTTGAACACTGCAGTACACACACACACACACACACACACACACACACACACACACACACACACACACACACACACACATACACACACTTCATTTTCAGACTTCTGCTTTTATGAGATAGCACAGTGGGTTTAGGTGTAACAAAGGCCATTACAGTAGATTACACAGTGTATATACTGATGCACCACTGAGCCACCAAGAGACCTGAACTGCTGATCTGTAACAAAAAGGCTTTGTGGGAGAAGCATTATGACACGGTAAACTGTTCAATGGCACAGTCACTTATCTCAGTTCACAGACCTCGGACACACACACACAGAACACAGAACACTCTGTGTGTGTGTGTGTGTGTGTGTGTAGAAGTCCATTTTACATAGATAAGGCTGACAACAGTGAATGGGGGTCACAGACACAGAACTCCACTCCACCTCATCGCACTAGCTCTCTTATCGATTGGCAGATCAAGAGCATGAGGTCATCAGCTCCACCCCAGAGGCTGATGGGATAGCTCTTCTGTACAGTAATGCACAAGGGAGGGGTGGGCGTTCCACGTCCGTGCCCTTTTTTTCCTGCTCTTTTCATTTCTGTCCACTCCAGACTCCTCAGAAACCTCCTGCTCAGCAAAGTCACTCCAACCCCCCTCTCCCATCTTATCCAATCACCACTCATCCCCTGGCTCTCTCACTTCAATCCATTTCTCCTCTTTCTGTCTCTCCCCTCATCTCCCCCTCCCTGCGGATCCACCCGGGAACGCTCCACATTCAAAGACAGCGAGTCACATGACTAGAACTGGATCGATACGAGTGCATCTTTTTTGCCATGCACAGTATAATGAGACTTACATAACCTGCTTACACACAGCCGTCACAGTCTGCCGTTCTAGCTGTTTATAACACAAATGCGGTCTTAAAAAGATTTCAGTCAGGAGAACGGAAGAGCCTGTTTTGAGGTTTCCAGCGGCACGTACCAAGCAGTAATTTGATCACTTACTACAGTACACGGAACCTTGTTTGCTGCCATAAACACTTTGCATCAGCTCGAATGCTTTTACTGTCGTTGCTTTAGCACTATGCATCAGGTTGTGTCTTTCCTTCTGCTGTAAATCGTTACACTAATGCACAGCCAAAGAGAAAATCAAAGCCCTTTTTTCCCTCTTTCTTTCAACACATTATCCATTTTTCTCTTTTTTCCCCCTGAGTACATTTATAATAACCTCACTGGCCTTCGCTGACACAGACACAGACTAATAATATCACGGGTCTTATCTGTGGAACAAACAGTATGCAGGAGTTTTAATATTATGCATGTTAAAGCCACCTTATGTAATCTTTATCTTATATCCTGGAAATCTGCAGAATAAAGCAGAGTCTCTCCCAGCCTGCTAGAAAGGAATTATTATATTTTAAAAGAATGTCTGGATATTATAATAAAGCCTGCTATTCATAGAGTGTGCTATTACTGCAGATGGCTGGGTTTAGCCCTGAGTGAAAATACTCTTATTCAATGACTCCATAATACTGAGGGTGTATTTTATTTAACCTTTTAAAAATCATTTAGTCTAAACAATGTTGAAATAATAATATAATCATAAATAATTTACTACCAGAGCAGAATATAATTGTATTTTTTTATTGTTTATCTGTGTTTAACAGCAGTCAAAACCCCTTAGAATATCATTTTGTATATATTCTATATTTTTATATTTTATGTTTTTAAAGATTGAATCATTACTTTGTTGGTTGTTCCATCCTCTTTGGTCCTGACTGAACTACACGGTCGACCATAAAATTGGAATAATTCTGTTTTCAGACACAATCCTCTGTTAATTATGGTTTAATTTTCATTGTGATATGATTTGAAGAGATTGATTAATAAAGTTTTGAGAAGATATGCACTTTATCTGTCAAGAATAAATCACATTGGTGCAATCATTTCATGGTAAGAGGTAAAAAATATTTAATTCCAACTTTATGGTCAATGTGTATCTCAACAACTACTGGATTGATTGCCATTACATTTGGTACTGGTGTTCATGGTGCACATAAGATGAATCCTTAAGATCCGCTAACTCTTATAGTACTCCCATCCAGCTAGGGCTGGGTCTCAGTATTCCATATCTTTAGGGTTTAAACCTTAGAAATGAGCCAGTACCAAGTAGTATTGAAACTTCTCCATGTAAATGATACCTGCATTTTATCATTTTTGCACAAATATCTAGAAAAAAATGACTATTTGTATGCTTTTGATTGCATGATAACACACGTTTTCTATTAATGAGACGTGTGATTGGTCCACAACTACAGCAGCTACAGCCCATACAGTCTGAGGTGTGGTGAGGTTGAGAATATTATATTGACTAAGTTGTTAATTGAGCATGCCACCAGCGTGTTCAGATGTATAGAGGAAGACGAAAAAAGGTATAATTAAGTACTCTATTGATATCTGTATTTGTGTAAAGATGGAAGTGACACAAAAGACAACTTGAGATCTGATTTGAGCGGCCATAGCATCCAGACTGAGATATTTATATAGAAATCCTATTTTAATTTAAATCGTATTTCAAACCATGTCTAAATTTAGCTTGGATCTGATTTGCAAAAATTGCATTTCACATCTTTTTTTTGCTGTCTAGACCAAAATCAATCTGGTTACAATCTGGATTTGCCAAAGTCAAACTTGTGCTGGCAGTGTGAATAAAACCTTAGTCTTGGTGTAATTATATACAATAGAAAAAAATGGAAATTTGTGAAGCTGTGCCCAGCAGGATAAAAGACTACTTGAACTGATTAGCTGATTAAAGTTAAATTATAATTCATTATGTTCCTTTTAATTATTTGATTGACTGATTAATTGTTTCAGAAGTGCCATTATTTGTGTGTGAGACAGAAATATAATAAACATGTCTTTGCTTTTGTGTATTATAAAAATACTTGTTGGTGCATTTAAATGCATGCAAATTCATGTGCACCTCCGGAGAGAAAGAAAAAAATCAAAACACTCGTGATTGCATAGAGACCTTTTCACAGCTTGTACACATCCTCACAGTCTTCAGTCTAATGATTCCCTGATGCTATGAAACCAGAGGATGTCAAAGCGATGCTGCGTACGCTGAACTGTGTCCCAGTAGGAGGGAGGCTTTAAATGAAAAGGTCACATCTCATCCACCTGTTAAAGAGCAGATGCCACATCAGAGCAATACTTGGCAGGAGGAGCAGGTATCGTTATTGGGCACACGAGACGCACTTGGCGCCGGCGCAGGTATGGCTATACTGCTCACACGCAGGAACTCACAGGTACAAATCTCTCTCTCTCTCACACATTCACAGACCAACACACACACACACACACACACACACACACACACACACACACACACAAGATGCCGGACTGCTCTCCCTGGGAATGAAAGATATGGGCAGAGAATAGAAACAGAACCTTTTCCAGGGATGATCACACTGGCTTCACAAAAGCCTTGACTGCTGATGATGTATAAAGGTCGGAGCTGTTGTCATGGGACTCCACTTACACAAGACCAAGCCTTCAATCAGACCAGCAGATATTTGTCAAACCGGCTGCTGCTCTAACTCTTTACTGGTGACAATAAACTCCTGAGGATGTTCGCCCTGTCTTTCTTGTGTTTACACAGTATACACCCACATGCACATACAGAAACCTGAATGGACACACACACATGAACACAGTACCTGGAAGCTGCTATTTCCACTTTACTCCTGGCGATGGCTGCAGCCCTCTGCGCCGCCTCCACAGCACGGTCTACCTTCTCTTTGGTTTTGGGGTTCTTAAGAGGAATCAACTGCTTCCTTATTCCACGCACCAGCACGTTATTTTTGTACTTCCCTTCTTCTTTGGTGCCATCTGGGAAAACTGTGCACCCATAACCATGGCGCTTGTTGTTAAGCCATTCTCCCTCATACTTCATCCCGTTGGATCTCTCTGAAACACCAAATCCATTGCGCTTATCGTTCTTCCACTCGCCCATGTAGGTCTCGGTCGTGGTGGCATCCACATGGTCCTCTAGAGGTAGGTCCTCATCTGGCAGCTCGCCATCACCGATGGATATGGTAGAGTTGGCATCGCTGGAGCTGATGCGGCTCATGGCAGCATCGCTGCGCGCAGAGCTGCGCTTGCTGGAGATTGAGGTCCGAGAGTCAGACTTGCGCAACTGTCGAAGGCTGCCAAAGAGCGAGCCCCGGCGGAACAGGCCCTTCTTCTTGCCGGTGACGACCTCACTGTCTGAGTGGAAGTTAAGGACGAAGCCGCCGCGGCTGCCTGTCGGCGTGTCTGCGGGGGAGGAGAGGTCCTGGAGCACCGTGCCGTTACTCTGCTCGGAGCGCAGCGAGGCCAGAGATGTGCGGAGAGGAGATTTGATAACGGTGGCCATGCCGTAGGGAACACTCTGACGCACGCCGTAGCCATGTCGCATCCCACCCATCCACTGGCCTTGATAGGTACCTGAGGAACCAGTAGACAGTCAGTGAATCAGTTTCCTCAGATATACTCAATCCTAGTGGTTCCCAACCTTTTTATTTTAGGGCCCCTTTAAATGAAACATGTAACATATGTCAATGATTAGTTCTACGAAAGGGTGTGTTTCCCTTCTCAAATTGTTCCATATGAATATTTTCAAACTATCCAGTTCTACCCAATAAACAAGCAAATGTCAGAAGAAAATACATTACTTTGTGTAACAGAAGTATGCTTTGTCTTTGCCATGTTGTATGTATATCATCTTGTGACCCCTCGGAGGGGCTCTGACCTCATGTTGGGAACCACATGCTCAATAGGATGAAGACAGTGCAACACAGTATTAAAAATTAAAGCCTTAGGGATGTAAAAATGTAATGACACTTTCAACATAATTTAGTGTGGTTAGTTATATTCAAGATATGGATGCACGATATGGATTCTTTTCAGTCGTTACTGGTTATCTATATTTACCTGTCTCTCATGGCCGATACGGTTACTATAACCATTCATTTCACATTTTTGTGGTTTAAACAGAAGTTCATAACTTGTAATTTATACTCGCCTGAGGTGAGACGGGATAAGATGGATAATTTAATGTTCCACTGTCTATAGGTGCATACCAACACCTATTGACACTGGGCTTGTAAAATCAATAAAAGCAATCTGGCTTTGTATTTTGGGTCATTCATTTATCAGCTATAGTTTAATTTTCTAGTTAATGAATAATTGTATACATTTCCAGACATGAGTCACCAATATATTGGCCAAATATAATGTATATCGTCCATCACTAATTTTAGAAATGCAATATTTTTGAAAGTTTTTACTCCATTTGTAATTTGAAATACAATTTTGCCAGGTAGGTGCAGGAAAGAATTTAAAGTGACAAGAGATTTCTAAAGTATTTTCTATTTCTACATGCGCAGAATGTTTAATAGCACTATTTTGGCAAATTAAATTGGCCCCACTCTCTGAGAAACTCTCTATTACTCATCAATTCCAAGAAGAGACAGATAGAATTGGCTGGTTTGATAAAGCACAATCAGAAGTGGTCTCATAATGATTATAAGAAGCAAAGCCGCTTGTGTGTGTGTGTGTGTGTGTGTGTGTGTGTGTGTGTGTTTGTGTGTGTGTGTGTTTGCCTGTGTGTACAGTCTGTTTGTCTCACCGGGCCCACTTCCAAAAAAGGGGCTGCCTTTTATCTAAATCAATTGAAATAGTGTACAGGCTTAGAAAATGTCTGCAGTGTGGGATTTCCACAAACTATCTAGAAAACAATTTAAAGTGCTCCTCTTGACGAGTCCTTCAGGGGAGTGTTTGCACCAACACTGATGAGAACAGCAGATTATTTGAAGATGTGCATGTCTGAATAGCTTAACCTATTTTGAGAAAGCTTTTAAGTCATACTAGGGTAACATTTACCTTCACAGTTACAGTGAGTTTGGATTTATTTTGGTACTTGTGGTGGCAGTCACAGAAGGGTTTATCTGTTTCCTCTGCATTTTTCTGGACAGATATTCTCTATATCAGCACTACATCCTTGAAACAGCATTACATATGGGAGCACAGCGGAGCCTTAGGAGCTGTCGGGGTGCAGAGTATGTCAGCTAATGAAATGTTTTCTCTCCTTTCTCTCAGATCTGGGACTGTGAGCATAACTAACTCAATCACAGAGATTTGATTAAGGTACTGATACTGAGGATCACTTGGGATGAATGTGAATCACTCAGCTAGGAGCCTATTTTCAGGCGGCCAATAACTCCCCCACTGACAGTAGGCACATTCGCCACCATCCGTTTGTCTCTGACGACAGGGAATTGCTATGAGTCACATATAATGAGAGGAATACTTCATTAATCCCATTTGGTGCTGCTGAACCCAATGAGCATGTGCTGTCCTACTGTAGCTTCTTCAGAGCATCATATTACAATTCTGATCCTAATAATAAGAAAGGCTTGTTAAGCCAGAACTTGATTCTCATTGACCAATACAATGAAATATGCCATAATAGTGAGATTCTAACAGAAAACGATATACCAGCCCCGGCAGGAATTTAGATGGATAAACAGTGTGAGATTAACAGGCTGGCTCTGCGCTGCAGTTCAAATCGGTGACCCTGCAGATCAAGTTATCAGGATGTTGCAGGGTCAGACAGCCAGATGTTCTGTAGATCCTCTAGGATCAGCTGATTTCCCAAGCCCAGCCCTCTGCAACCATCATATGTGAGGCATTTATTCTGCACCATACGGACTCCGTTAGTGGAGATGATGCTCGCAAATCGCCAAAAGATTTTTTATAACAAGAAATCTGTAATAAGGCTTTGCATTTTTTTGCAACCTGAGCACTTGTATTTGTGGTTCTATCAGGATGTTTCTTCTCTGATCACACAGTCTGTGAACACACACTGATTAGTGAGATCAAATCTCTGAGAGGGGCTGCCACTTTCAGCCAAAGTTCAAGAGTGTGTGGTGTGTTGAATGCATAGATGGGTGATATATTTGTGTATTTTCAGCACTGTGGGAATCTTAAGTTAAGGTAGTTTTATGGAAATTACAAAGTACATCCACAAGTAAACATACGTGAGTAAATCCAGGGTCATTTGGGCTTCAGTCCAACACAAGTTTCAATATCTTGACACTTACAGAATGGCTAAACTGTTATTTAAGGTAGCACTTTCTCAAAAACCTGAAATGTATTTGCTGTCATTTATGCAAAAGATACACCTAAAGAGGTGTTTTTTGCAGTTTAATGTGAAAATGCTATAGCAGAAGGTGATAGTCTGGCTATAATTGGCTCCAAACACATTGGTTTGCTTTGATTTCCAAACTCCTTCTAGCCGGGGCATGGTGCCACTGAGTTGGCAACAGGAGTCACTCTCCTCCCACTGTCATATGAGGAGCAACCGGTAGTTGCCAAAACAGACGTGCATTGGAATAAGAGAGGAGCCATTATCTCAAACTGTATCCAGCAAGTTAACATCATAGGAGGTGATAAGTTGTGGTGTTTTAGGGGCTAAATGATGATGCGCTTGACCACGGTGCGCAGTGCGCAATATCAGCTTCAACTCGGATCATATCAGATGGAGATTCATGCACATTTCCATTAGCCTCCCTCAGTTTGAGTCCGAGCATCCTCTCTCACACACACAGGCTACATAACATCATCAGCTGTTAAAGCGACACACACGTTAAACAAACATTTGGCCATATTTGGGCTTTCTTACCGCCATCGCCGTAGGTTTCGATCCCATATCCATCCTGCAGCCCGTTGCTCCAGGTACCGTCGTATCTAGCAGGTGTGTTGTGGCTCTGCCGGATACCGTACCGACCCTTAAAACCGTGACTCCACTCTCCGCGGTACATCCACTTGCCTTTATTCTCCACACCGAGCCCATGCCGCTTCCCCTGGGACCAGTAGCCCTTGTAGGTATTCCCGCTGGGCCAGGTGTACACCCCTACTATCTCAAAGCCGTGCGACCAGGACCCGGCGTACTCGCCCTGGCCCTTGGGTCCGGTGCAGATGCCGTGTCCGTGGGCTTTGCCATCCTCCCACCCCCCGCAGTAAGTGCCACCGTCGTCGAAGTCAAACCTTCCGCCCGTCATTCAGATATAGGCTGGAAATAAAGCAGATCGTGCGCTGCTGCAGACTCAGGCGTCTCCAGGACCGTGGTTGGGGGATCCAGGACCGGTGGTGTGATGAAAGGATGAGCCAACAAGATGATGACTAGAGGAACAAAATATAGCAGGGTGAGGACAGTGGACTGGCACTTCCAGACACTGACATGCAATACAAAAGGCATGCGTAACGGTAAGTGTAAAGGTATGAATGGTGGGCGTCATTTACCGGAGGCGCACGCCGGGTTTCTCCGTTGTGTGTTGCTCGTCTCCCCCCTCTCACCCACTGATCACAGAGGGAGAGAGAGAGGCGTCGAGTCCCTGCTGAGGAAAGACACTGGACCAATCGCAACGTCACGTCACAAGGACCTCCCACTTTTCTCCATCTCTCTCTCTCTGAAGAGAGCCTTAACCCATCCTGAAAATAAAGCACCTCTATACCTATAACTCTAAATTCCAATAATACAATTTCCCACAACACCCATAGAATTAAAGTATTTGTCTGTTGTAATCAATATTGTGCATATGATGAAACTGTATCTTATACAATAGTTACACGATAATATTCCTATGACATTAGGAAACTATAGCCTATAAATTGCTATATTAGATTTTAGCTATCATAAACATTTGTAGGCTACATTATTGTTGTTTGATTGTATGCTTTATGTTTCTCAATATTCATTTAAGTGTCTAAAACGGAGTGTTTGCAGTAAATTTGTGCAAAAAGTGCTCTTGGTAAAGATTGCAAAGGCCAATAAAACTTAAATATGACTCCATAAGTGTAAAAGAAAAATCCTAAATATTTCAGTCAACACATTAGTCAGTGTCATATTTTAGTCAATTAATCAGGTATCCCATTCCCTCTTTAAAACTGACATAAAGTAAAGAAAATATAACCTCACATGACACTAGTGGCCTTTATTAATATTACCCCTGTTTGGATCAAGGCTGAGCAGAAACAGCTTGTGCAGACCAGCAGTACTTTACACGTTAAATTAATAGGTAACAGCGACCTCTGCTGTCTAAATGCATGTATCGCATAGCAGGAATCATTGTTGAGCCGTATAGTGTGACAAGTGTAGTAATGTGGAAACCATTTGTTGTCTTTATTTCTTACACTGTGAATCCTGAGACTCTTTTACGTTTAATACCTAACATTGCTTGGTAGTAATGCAACAATCAAAATGTATTTAGGCATGTGAAACAATTGTGAATAAAGCACATTAAAATTTGAATATATTTCAAATAGCCTACTGTAAAACTACCACCACTCCCGAAGTAAGTAATAAGTAGATAATAGATAGATGGATGAATAAATAAATAAATAAATACTATATTAAAAACAAGTAATAGCTTCTATATCAGTCCATAAATATATAGCATATTACGAAATTAATGCAGTTCTTGTTAGTAGCTTGTGAGTGTTAATTTTATAAAATGTTAAACATCCAACTAAAATATTCAGGTAAAAAATAAAAAAATAAAAAAGGTTCGTTTTCTGTTTAGCTTAAAGTGCAAGAATACTCGATGAAACATTTAATATATTACAAACCTTATCATGGAAAATTATAATTTCATCACGAAGACAAAGTTTGCCAATTAGTCAATATTTCTGCCAATTAATTTCTCCATAAAGCAGCAAGTACGGCGAAAAGGAGAAAGAGAAAAAGAAAGACGACGACGACGAAGAAAACTATCTTTAACTTTTTTTTTTTTAAATCCTAGCAGAATGAGGAAGCGGATTAGAGTCCCACTCCGAGCCAGTAGGGGCGCATTTTGATGACTGTGATGAGGTATGCTGTCCTCACTTGTCCCCTAATATACTAACAGTTAAAATGGCGTCTGAAAACATCCCTGAATCCCAAGATGAGAAAACAGCTCTTATAGAGACGGACCCAGAGCACGATGTGCATCAGGAATGTGCTACAGTCGCGAAACAAAGCGAATCTAAATTAACGCTTTATCACTGGACGCAGTCTTTCAATTCTCAGAAGGTGAGTCTTCACGTTTCAGCACCACAGCAGTGGACAGCTCCTCAGAGGTTCACACACATATCTAGTCCTTGGTGTTATAATGCTCGTCATGAAAATGGGAGATATTTAGACATCCTAGTTATCTGTATGCAGAAGAATCATGCAGTGTGTACGTTATTAGAAAAACATCTCTGTTGTAACCTTGCATCTGGTAAACTGGGAGGAAAAATCTGGAAATTGAAAGTTACTCATTCATCTTATTGTAGCCATTTCTATGGACAATACATTTGTAATACTTTTAATTTTAAACTGTGGTTAGTTAAGTTTGATTATATTTCTTAGACCTGAGAAATTCTGTGTTGCAACTGGAATGTAGAAATTTGAGTAATATTGTGATTTGATTGGCTGTTAGATTTAGTATAAAACGAAGTAGAACTCCTTGAAAGAGCCAGAAGCCACTGGACCTTGAGTCGTTTGACCTACACTACTCAGTTTATGTATCCTATAAAGTAAATATCTTATACTGTGTTAATTTAGTTCATAAGTAAACAGACAAAAGAAGAACTTTAGATTCCAGACTTTTATTTTCTGACGTTTCGTGTCAACTACAAGGAACTTTGAGGTCCTAAACTAGCGAGTCAGCGTTGCTGCATTCACACATCTGTATTATTCTTTTTTTTTTTTTTTTTTAAATAAATGTGTACTATTTGATATTTATTTATCTGTTAAAGTCAAGGAGAACCAGATTTAAAAAATGAACTTCCATGACAAGCACATAGTCAGAGATCTGAGTACTATTGCTCTGTTATAATAAATTTATACATATACTACCAGTCAAGAGTTTGGACACACCATCTCATTCAGTGTTTTTTATTTTTATTTATTTATTTTTTCAACATTGTAGATTAATACTGAAGACATCACAACTATGAAAAGAACACATGTGGAATTATGTAATAAAAAAAAGTGTGAAACAAACCGGAATATGTTTTATATTTTAGACATTCGAAGTAACCACCTCTTGCTTTGATGACAGCTTTGCACACTTCTGGTATTCTCTCAGATCCATGAGGTGATCAACTGGAATGGTTTTCAGTTAAAGGGTGCACCTTATCAAGAGTTAATTTGTGGAATTTCTTGCCTCCTTAATGTGTTTGAGACCAGCAAAGCAAAAGGTGGCTACTTTGAAGAATCTAAAATATAAAACAATTTTGGTTTGTTTAACCCCTTTTGTTTACTACTACTACTACTTTTTTTAAATATTAATCTACAATGTAGCAAATATAAGAAAGTCAGGAAGAAAAAAAGGGAAAGTATGTCCAAATGTTTGACATATACTTCTATAATACTTCTACAGCTGATATTTCCAACACTTTAGAACTCACACCAAAACTATCTACATTGATAAACAGCATGACAATTGAAAGAATGGAATTCACTGCCTAAAAATATCAAACTCACCACTAACATAAGCAATTCAAAATATTAATAAAACAGTATTTATCAAAATAAGAAAACATGGTATATTTATATGTATGTAGTATGTTTCTATAGATATATTATATGTGTTATTATGTATATGCTGTAGAACAAATGTGTATATACAACATATGTATTATGTGTTAGTAGATTTTGTAATGATGTATACATATATGATATGTAGAAATGTGTGTAATATGGATCAATATGTGAATCATTTTTATTATGTTTTGTGTTTTCAACTGTATATTTGATACTGTTGGACCCCAGGAAGAATAGCTGTGGCTTTGCTGCAGCTAATGGGGATCTTAATAATAAACTAAACTAAACTAAACAATGAAGAGATTTTATATTCTATTTTTTATTTGGGGGTGGACTGTCCCTTTAATCAAGGCTTACTGTAAGGTTGCAGTCATTGTCATGTGAACTGGTTTACTGTGATATTTTATTAACAACAGCAAAGGGTGTAGGAACAGGAAACTATGATACTGGATGTCTTTGATCAGGAGCACAACTTGTTGTTTTGCAGGTGCGTCTGGCCATAGCAGAGAAAGGTTTGCGCTGTGAGGAGTATGATGTGAGTCTACCGCTCAGCGAACACAACGAGCCCTGGTTCATGCATCTAAACCCCACTGGTGAGGTGCCGGTCCTCGTCCATGATGAAAACGTCATCTGTGACCCCACACAGATCATGGACTACCTGGAGCAGCGGTTCAATGATGGTAAGACGGAATAAAGACACTGTGGTCACTGTTTTGATTCACTACTGAAGTGCTGGCTCCATTCGGCTGTGTTTCCTTTTCAAACTTTCATTTCCTCTTTTTAATTCCCTTTTTATTTGTTTTTCTTTTTTAATTTGCTGTGCATTTTGAATTGTGCGTTTGTTGTTTTTTCCCCCAATCATTTATTCATTTGTTTATTTTAATTTTCTATTTTCTCTTTGTTTGCGCTGATCCATGATAGCTTTGTTCTAAGAGTCTCATCCAGTCGCCTCAAAAGGAGAAAAAATCTGGTAAGCATTGAACTATTTATGCAAATGAAAAATGTTTAAATAATTCAATGACCACGTAACTTCTCCTAACCCTTGTGTATTCTCCCTTAGGCAAGCTTACCTTGTATTAAACCACTCCGATTCCCTTCTGAGAACATTTATTAGGACTCTACCCCATTCCTGCTTCCTTTTCATGACTTTGTTTGTGTCCAGAAGAAACTCCCAAGCTGATCCCTGAAGAGGGCAGTACATACTACCACAGAGTACAGCACTACAGAGAGCTGCTGGACTCACTACAGATGGATGCCTACACTCACGGCTGCATCCTCCACCCTGAGATCACAGTGGACTCCCACATACCAGCATATGCTGCCACATGTATAAGAAGTAAGAAACTCTGAGATGCACTTGGGTATTTTCATACAGCGTTGTTCTGGACAACACTATAATACTCATATTTACTGGTAATGTGTATAAGAGGCAGGGGTTGCATGAAAGGACATTTGTTGTTAACTAATGTGGATTCATTTCCATATTTAAGTTTTGCAATGATGAAGATCCTGGTATAATGGATTGTCTCTGACATGATGCTGTGTTTTTGTGTGACAGCACAGATCGGAAACACACAGACTGAGCTGAAGAAACTGGCAGAGGAGAACCCAGAGCTTAAAGATGCTTATATAGCGAAACAGAGGCGCTTGAAAGTAAGTTATTCAAGTTGTTTTAAGTTAGCAGAGTGCTAAGTAAGCAAAACTATTGTTTTTTTGTGATTTACATTGAACCATGACTCTTCCCTCCAAGAACTATTTCTGTCCTACAGAGCCAAAATGCAGCAACTAACCACATAGTTGTTTGAATGTAGTAATGTCCTGCATACTATATACTCAATCTGTATGCACTATATAAATCTTACTAGATTAACAATTAAGTAAAATGTGTAATGTCTGAGCTACCTTAAAGGAAACTTGTTTATAGCATTGTAAATCAACATTTCCTTGATAATATTTTCCATATAGTGGGGCGGATTAGCTCAATATTTTACAACAATCGTTCACTTTGTGATAAAAGCATGAAATTTGGTAGATGTGTTGGTGAATATGTTTCGAACAAATCTGGATATTGGGCCACCTCAAAAGCGCCCCCTAGTGGCCGTGGCAGGCATTTGTTATACGAATAAATCAATGATGAATAAAAACTGCCCTTTTAATAATACCAACTGGTGATGAATTGTATATTGTTGGAAAGCCTGATTAGTCACCTTTACAACGAGGTACAGCTTGTAAGAATCGTGCATTCATGGAATGAGCAACGGGGCTAAACGTGTGGGTAGCAACCCCCAAAAATGTGCATCCCCTGTGTAGTGGGGCGGATTAGCTGAACAATCGTTCATTTTGTGATAAAAGCATCAAATTTGGTACACTCATGGCTGAATACATGTTTAATGAATCTGGATATTGGGCCATCGCAAAAAAAATTCTGATGGCTGTGGCGGCCATTTTTAAAAATGGCCATTTAAAAGCAGCCATTTTTAAAAATGGCCGTCGGTGGTTACTGGCGAGGAATGCTTTGCCTACCCTACAGCTGCTGTTTCATGTTTTCAGCACCACAAATATAATTTAGAGACATGTTAAAGTGACAAAAGCTTTATTACAGTCTAATAGAAAAGAATATTAACTTTGCATAACATTTTATTAGGTCTTGATATTCCCATTCACAGGCTACGGCCTCCTCTATGGCTTGAATTCTTCTGTTGCTCCTTAAAAAGAAAAAATAATTTTCAATATTGTATGACCTGCAACAATAAAAACAAAACACATTTAGACAGAGAAAAAAATCATACATTTTAAAAATTCTACTAGGGTTACTTGTAGCAGGTTACTCTTTCTGGCAAAATCCTTGTACTGAGGTGTGTGACTTAGTCAGGCTACTTAGCCAAATAAAGGGGACACGCCGGACAAGAGCACCACATTTTTTCCACATACTCTCTATCATTATAGGTTTCAATTTTTAGTAGGAGCCACTTCATCAAGATTGCGGTGATGGCAGCCATATAAAGTCTATGAGAAATGCTATATCTTCCAAACCACTTAGAAGGTCAATCTTGGTGTCAAAATATACATTTTCTGGGTCCAGGAATCATTTAAAGCTATTGAGAATATCACTAGATGATTATTTGATCAAATAGATATGTTCATTTTCACTCAGACTGGGCAGCTCGCTTCAAGTTGCAGCAGGGAATCCTGAGTTGAAACTGTTTGGAATCAATGTTCACGGGAGAGTGAGGATTAGCTGCCATGTACACTGCTCAAAAAATATCAAGGGAATGCTTTCATCTCATGTCAGATCTTGATCAACAAATTATTTACAGTGAGTCATCCAGTGATATTCTCAATAGCTTTAAATGATTCTTTGACCCAGAAAATGTATATTTTGACACCAAGATTGACCTTCTAAGTGGCTTGGAAGATATATTGGTTCTCATAGACTTATGGCTTATGGCTTATATGGCTGCCATCTCCGATCTGCAATCTTGATGAAGTGGCTCCTACCAAAAGGTGAAACCTTTGGTGATAGAGAGCATGTGGAAAAATGTTGGTGCTTTTGTCCGGCGTGTCCCTTTCTTCTCAAATCTGGTCCTAAACCGCCTGACTAACTGTGATGGAGTTATAAAATACATTTAAAAAAAGAAAAAAAGAACCACATGGGCAAAGGAGACATTACATATAGTGTGTGTGTGCCTGTGTGTGTGTGTGTGTGTGTGTGCAGAGAGGGATGTCCACATTCCACAGGACATAATTTAACAGTGTCTTATTAAGCTTTCACACCCAACAGCCACTGATACATGTTCCAAGCTAACTAGCTAGCTTAAGTACCTATTTTTGCTATCTTGCTAATTTACTTTTCCGCCAAGGCCCATGATGATTGTTTTTCTCTTTAGCCTTTATGATGTTCATAGCATATTTTATTCATAATTATAACAGGTGAAATAAAATATTTAGACATACCTTGATGGACAGTCCACTGCACTGCTTGTCCCAGGAAGCAAATGCTAGCTAGCTCTTTGCTATTTGGGATGGCCTAATATACAGATTTGTTTGAAACATATCCACCAACACATCCACCAAATTGTGTTCTTCTATCACAAAATAAACAATTCTTGTGATTTATTGAGCTAATCCGCCCCACAGGGGATGCACATTTTTGGGGGGTGCGACCCACACGTTTAGCCCCGTTGCTCATTCCATGAATGCACGATCCTTACAAGCTGTACCTCGTTGTAAAGGTGACTAATCAGGCTTTCCAACAATATACAATTCATCACCAGTTGGTATTATTAAAAGGGCAGTTTTTATTCATCATTGATTTATTTGTATAACAAATGCCTGCCACGGCCACTAGGGGGCGCTTTTGAGGTGGCCCAATATCCAGATTTGTTTGAAACATATTCACCAACACATCTACCAAATTTCATGCTTTTATCACAAAGTGAACGATTGTTAAGCTAATCCGCCCCACTAATAGTGTTTTAAGGAAAATCAAAATGAGTAAATGTTTTTAGTGTTCAACACTATATTATATATGTGACTTCCCCGCTTTTCCTCTTAACTGTACCTTGGTATCACTTGCCATAATTTTACATCATTGCATTACATCATCAAAATATACTTACATATTTTCTTCCAGATATGTTGTTATCTGTTATTTAAAAAATAGCCAGAGTGATGAACCAACATCTTGGGAATTCAGTCTGTTCTTACACAAAAATAAATGAGACAGTAGCTAAATCTAGTCATGATGGAAACTAGACACCTGCTAAAGCTAACCAGCTAATGTTAGCTGTAACGGCCAACCTAGGTTCTAGTGGAATCCATGTGTATTTGTGTGGCTTAGCTGCCTTTAAATCTCAAATTGAAATGTATTAAGGTGTAAATGAATGCATTGTATTGATTTAATTACTATTAAGGGTCATATTGACACCCTGGAAAACAGATACATGTCTGTATATCAAACTACAGCAAACTTTTTTTTATTTTTTTAATCTACATGTTTGCAGATGTAAGTAGTGTTGTACAGGTTTTATGGCAATAGCTTTTTGTCCAGTAAAAGCAAAAAATTAAGGCTTAATAACCTTTCTCTGTACCAGGCTATGTGCATGATTTTCTGTCCATGATGTGTAATAGAAGTTAATGAGCAGTAATGCATTATTATATGAAAACGTTTCTGCAGTCCAAGTTGTTTGACCATGACAACATGAAGTACCTGAAGAAGCTTCTGGATGAACTGGAGAGTGTGATGGACCAGGTGGAGACAGAGCTGCAGAGGAGGGTGGAGGAAACACCAGGTACATAGCCACAAGAGCTTGCCACCTTACAAACACACAGTAAAGTATTAAAGTATTAAAAAATACACATGTGCCAGTAGTGGTTCTTGCAACACACTCAAATTTTGCCGGCATTATTTCCAATGCCATTTATCTGTTGCTCTTACATACTCATTATGTCTCGTAGAAGAAGGCAGTCAGCCCTGGCTGTGTGGTGATTTCTTCAGCATGGCCGACGTCTCCCTGGCAGTCACCTTACACCGCCTCAAGTTCCTCGGCCTCTCCCGCCGCTTCTGGGGCAACGGTAACCGTGTGAACCTGGAAACATACTACGAGCGTGTAGTGGAGCGCCCGGCCTTCAGGAGAGTGCTGGGCCACGTCAACAACATCCTGATCTCTGCCGTGCTTCCGGTGGCGTTCCGCGTGGCCAGGAAGAACGCACCGGTTATTCTCGGCACCACTCTGTTGATTGGTGTTCTAGGAGGAGCTACATACCTGGCTTTTCTTTACATGAAGAAGAGGCTGACTGTCTCATTCTGAGGGAGCCGGCAAGTGTTGGAGTTGCTTTTGAACCAATATGGGCACTAGGGGGTGGATAAACAAAGAGAAATATGAGATGTGTCGCCAACATCATGATTTAAAATGTGTAATGACAAAATACGTAGAGAAATGTTATCATTCAGCACACAATAATAATATGTAATTGAAACAAACCTTAATTGTCTTGATTTCTGTGTTGCTGGTTGCACCAAATGCACTTTTTCATCATCCTCAATACATTCTACATTACATATCAAAGGATCAAACTGGTAGTTTTACATATTTTTGCCATTTCTTATAATGACATATCTTGTGTGGCTTTGCAGCTCTAAATATTACAGCAGTGTTTTGACAGGCTATGTTATTGTAGCAGGTATGAATAAATTAGATGTCAAAAGATGGCTGGGCAGCAACAAGATCAGGTAATATGGGTAAAATAAAGTAAGATAGAAGTTTATTATGAGGATAAATGGGGTGCAGCAGCTGCAGTGCAAAGTTGGAAGAAATAGAGTGCAAATACAAATAATTTATATATATATATAAAATAGAATATAAAATAATAAAAAATATAGAAAAATATTTAAACAATCTATTTTTCAAAAGTAGAGCATGATTGTACCAATACTCAATACAAAATTGAAAAGAAAAAAAAGTGTCCAAATATTTGGAATTCTGACTGTATGCCATGCAATTGTTGCAAAACTTTTACGCAAATATACAGATTTATTGTAAATGGGCTAAAATGTGCAGAAACACCAGCATGGTCATCTTGATCTTAAAATCACTATTAAGAGCCTAGTATGTTTTACCTAATATGTACTTTATCTTTTATTATTTAAATTTTCATCCATATTTGCATGTCAGAAATGAATAAAAAAGTACACATGAAGCACACAGCCTGCTCTCTGTGACCAAGTCTGCCAGCATTTAACAAACTGATCAGCCCGGCCAAACTGAGCACACTTTACATCTAAACCTGTGTCTACATTTGGCAAAGGATCTGTTATCACACGTGCACTCATGTTTTACTGTGTGACTGATGGATAATTGTTTGAAATGTTCACTAGCTGGATGGATGCCTTTCCAATCTCATTTACATCTTCTTCAGACCATCATATTCAACATCTGTGTGAAATTAAACTGCTCCCAAACAATCTGCAGTGTTTCCTGTCAATCAAATATAGATGAGAATGGCATTAAAAATTCACAGCTCAGCATCATTTAACTGGGACTAGGATTTAAACATTTGAGTATTTCACAGGGAAACATCCTAATTACATTCCCCAGGGTCTGGATGTAAGTCAGCTTCGTCAGTAATTTGTTTGCTCAGTCAGAAGCTCTGGGCCAACACTGACATTTAACATATGCTCAGCTTTGGATTTAAACTCCTCCTCACGTGAGCTCAGCCTCACACAACACAGACACATGCTAGACCCTTTCAACAAAGCCTGGCCTTTGTTTTCAGTGTCCAGAGGGCTGGGTAGTGTAGCTGTCAAAGAAATGCCTCACACGTGTTAAAGCCACATGAGAGCCAAGCTGTCAAAGGACCATAACCTCATACGAGTGTGTTAGCTCTGGAAAATCATACCCCTGCAAATGGCAACCAAAATGGCATCATTTTTGCTGTGAGGTTATATCACATAGGTGTCACTTTAAAGGATAAGGGTCAAAGTCATAGATGAAGTGCAAATGTATACATTCTGGACAAGTTAGTGACTCTATTTCAAATGTTTTTGTGCCTTGTTAACAGAAAATTAAAAGAAAATATAAGAGAATGTTGCTGCATGAGGCCCACTGTGTCACTAAATGTTTTATATTTCAGATGGTACTTTGTCAAAAGGCATTGATTCGTCTAATTTAGTTTTAACAGGGAAAAGAAAGAGTTTTAATTTCAGATGAACCAACCTTTCTTAACCAATCCAATGTGCTCTTCCCCAGGTGCTAAATGATGTATCCCACTTGATCATAATTATTTATCACAGAAGGTAACGCCTCCTAAGCACTAGATGAGGACAGTTGTTTTGCCTTGTGCAAATTCTCGGGTAAATGCCAAAGAACTGGAGATATGCCACCAAAAAAAGTTTGGAAGAAGAGGAGGAACTTCAGCTGTAGTGAAATTGATGTACTGTTAAATAAACATGAATGACTGGGGCATCAGGTCTGGCATTATAGGGAAATCAAAAATCAAGCAAAAACCTTTATCATCTAATGATGGCCAATGGCCAATATGAACCAAACTTTATGAAAATACTTATTAACTTGATTTTGAGGCATTATGGCTGCTGTTACACTATTAAAAATGAATAGTAATCATTGACATATAAGTTACACATCATCATCATAAATGGGAAATTAAATTTGCAATGGGAATTTGCAAAATGAGACATATCAATTTTATTATTATTTTTTTTTTTTACGTGTGTGTGTGTCTGTGTGTCTGTATGTGTAAGCCAGGGAATATTAATCACTGTTGGATTGTTTTAATTAGATATGAAAAAAAAATCATTAATCATGTTTTTAATTGTGCACTCAAATGATTATCAATCAACCCGTTGCTGGTTTATTCATTTTAAGAATGGCTTTTATTTGTTTTTGCAAATATACCCGTTGGCCATGTTTCTGTCTGATGATTATGTTACACATGTCCCCACAAGGGGACAGTGTTTCCTCAAACAACTTCATCCCACACTTCACAAGGAGGGGGGCACACTCCCTAAGCCTTTGCGTGTTTATAACTGCTTGTATTTTTTATAACAACATGTAGCATGATATGCCCATCATTTAAGCAGCACCTTCATTTGGAAAAAAACATTTTTTTGCGTGGACTACACATATTAGAGTTGCAGCCAAAAGTGATTCATCCAGCTGAGAATTTAAACCTCTTGTTGGAGCTGGACATGGTCACGTACTGTTTAAAAGATTGGTCCTGACATTTAGCTATTCTGTTGTTTAAAATCCAACAGGTGGTTCACAATAATTGGACAAAGTCCTCCTCACTCAAGCCTAAAAAAAAGTGTTTTTTTCTTTTTCGCAGGGTCAATGTCATGTAATATTAGAAGAAGCTGTCAGCTGATTACTGTATCATTTAACAGCCCTGAACACCTTGGCCAGACACATACAACAAAATATTTGAATTGCTCTAAATAGTGTCAAGTGCAGTGAGCTGTTGACAGATTTGATAAATTAGCAATGACGTTTAAAGGACATGTTTGCAATATTTGTAATAAAAGATCACACTTGGCTTTTATGATTATGTGGACCACAGACCTTGAGACACTCTGGAGAAACATGTCAGTTTCCTCATTGAACCTGAACCATCAATCATTTTAATTTACCTGCCAAAAGGAGGTTTATTGTGACATTCCCAAATTGCAATGTGCAAAATGAAGAATGCAGATTTAGGGACTTGGAAAACACCTCTGTCAAGTATTGGGAGCCAGAATACTAAAATGACTTTGATTTTAATAGCTTTGCTTTTACTGTCAGTGATGATACTGAAAAATGTGGCTAGCCAGAACTACTGCAACAAAACGAAAGCAACTACAGCGCAACCCCCACATTCTCACCTTTTCAACATGTATTAGTAAGCTGTGGAAAAATATTAACTATGATTTCTGCTTGGATCTGTGCTGGTGAGAAGTTGTCACAACCATGTTTAAGTTAGAAAACAAATCAAAGGATAGGATAACACTTTTTTAATGAAAAAAAAAAAGGATTCAGCATGCTTTAAATGATGTAATTTGTACAAAGTGTCTCAACAGCCATACTTTCATCGAGAGGGGCAAGACAGATGAAAAGAATGGTTTCAGACCACCCCCTTTGAATGTTAGCCATAGATTCAATGGCCCCAATCTGACTTCAAATTGGCTGAGTAGACTGTTATCATCTACTGGTAAGCTGGATCACAGACAGGTTCAAAACAGTAAGCGGCAAACACTTGTGGCCATAGTAATTATGACAGGAGCAAAAGAAAGGAGTCGGGTGACAAAGTCTGTAGATGGAGGTGGCCACATTATAAAGATGGGGCAAATGATCAAAGGAATCTCGTGTCTCCTGTTGCTTGTGTGAAACCAAAAGTGAGAACTTAGTGAGGACTTATTTTAAACCCAAACCATGTTTTTTTTCCTTACTCTAACCATGTAGTTTTGTTTCAAACTACAACAAACGCATGTTTAAAACTGCAATGTTTAAAACTGCCATTTGCCCTGTCTAAAGCATTATAATGGTAGTGATAAAAACTGACAACAGACAATTTTATGGCTTATTACATCTGATAGTTACTCACTTAAGTAGTTTTTTTTGGCCCAAACTCCGTTCTTTTTTCCGAACTGAAGTATTTTTGTTACCTAAACTCAATTGTATGTTTCCTGTGAACACAAGTTTATTCTGAAAAGCAACTATGCATGTAACAAGTGGAAACTGCCACACTGTCCCTGACACATCCGTAACTGACGAGCTTCTTGTGCGTCCGTATGTGATACCGAAGGGCACTGACCAGGTGTTGGAGTCGGTCTGTCTCACAGTCTGTTGGAATGGAAAACAGTTTAAAGGTGGAGCCGAGCTTCCAGGTACATGCACAGAAGCTCCAAGACCCCCAGTGTCCAATCTGTCCCTGCATATTGGTAGCCCAGCAAGGTAATGCGATGAATGGTACTGAGTGAATGACAGGAAACCAAACAGTGGCTGACATCCATGATGATGTGGCATTAGAGACGAGTCACCTCTGCACCAAAGCTTCTGTTGTACTGTAATGCGTAGTCCAACTGGTGGATTATTTGTATTCCCATTTAAAGCGTCTTTAAACTCCTCTGGTGTACATTAGAGATGGTGACTGGCATCAGGTCAGACCACTAACAGAGAGTTGTATGCAGTTTCTTCGCTGACATTCAAATAAACAAAACCAACTGCGTCTCGAGGCATCACAGACTCCCTCTATTCTTTCTGCCTTTAATTCCCTTTTCTCCGAACACAGATCTCCTCTTTGGCTTTTCCCAGTGGGGAGTATCTACGTCAGAGGGGATGGGTGGGGTAGTGCAGGTGTTTTTGGAAAGGGAGAGTTGCATGGAAACCCCCAGCAGACATGCATGCCCACAGACAGACAAACAGAAAGTGGAGAGGGAGAGAGAAGAACTGAGGCTTGTGGTAGAGTGTGGAAATATGCTGGTGATGCAAGAAAAAAGAGGGAGTGACAGACAAAACCAAAGTGAAAATAATTTGTATTATTTATCGCCAATAATCTTTCTGCAACAGGAGGGATTTCTTGCAGGATTAGGTGAGCAAGGCAGGTGGACGGTGGGGTGATATTGCGTGAGCTGTATTAGATGTCCACAGACAGGCAGGCTGGGTAAACAGAAACCCACGCAGCAGTAGCTAATGGCCGCTTGATGTGGCTGCTGCTCCAACCACTGAGTGAGTGGGAGCATGGAAACTTCCACATACACTTGTTGCAATCAGAAGCTGCGAGCTGTATGGGTCGGGGTAGATTGAGATAAAGATGGGACACTGCTGGGGCAGAAAGGAAAGCTGTGATATAAACCAGAGAGGAACAATGACGCAACCAGGAAAGAGGAACAATAGTTTCAGGGATGCATCATCTAATATTCTCCATCACATCTGCAAAACCAATCCAATTCTCCTTGCCCTCCGACTGGTCAAGACAAATGGAAAAGATGTTGGGGAAGATAATAAGCTCCATTTGTTCCTGTGTCTACAGCGACATTACCTAATGTGACATTACGTAATGTCGCTGCAGAGCACCATGCCACCGTGACGTCAATCATTGGCTTGTGGACTCTGAAACCTTGAGTTTGGCATTTGGGGCATCACCATCTTGGCTTTTGAAGCCAGAAGTGACTATATTTAGACGAGAGGGTGGAGTCAACGCTTATATTATAGGAACCTGATACCGGACTGAAAGGTGGTGCCCTAAAAGTTTTCTGGTTTCCCGGGTTTTCTTCTGCGGCCCACTGAATATGCACAGTAGTGTTTCTCCTCGAGACTTCCTGCTCGGCCCATAGACTTTACATTGGGATGATGTCACATTTTGAAATGGCTTTTCTTAGCTCGAGGAAAGCTGCCACCATCGGGAATTCATTCACACACCAATGAATGCCGTACTGGGAGCAATTTGGGGTTCAGTATCTTGCCCAAGGATATATAACGACCGCTCTACCAACTGAGCCACAGCCATCACAACCAAATGATCAACAAGGCATTTTTAAGCAACCATAAATGTTACAATAAACTTTCATCATCTGAAAGCACACTGAAAGGATGGACAGTTTGTAACAACTTCAAGTCTAAAAGGTAGGGAACATCCTGAAAGCATACACTGCTTTATCGTCTATTTTACTCTATATGGGACCATAATTTACAAAATGAACATCATGTTTTATTAAAGAAGACTTGAAACCAGCAATTGAAAACAAAAACTCATTCTGAAAATGTTACAGAGGTAATAAATCAAGTAAAAAAAAGACTTCTAATTAATTTAACTTCTTTTTGCAACCAGTGTAGTCGCCCTCTGCTGGCCATTAGAAAGAATGCAGGTTCAGTGAACTTCTGCATTGGCTTGACTTATTAGACCGGGAGGCTGTGTCCACTTCTTTTATACAGTATTTGCTGTAGACACAGGAACAACACGGCAAGATGGACTACCTCAGCGAATGGAGCAGAAGCTGCTTTGCTCTTTTAACACTGTCAACAGCAGTTTTGTCACCATCGTCCAATGAGCATTTTTGTTACACCAGTCCTCAATTCTACTCTCATATCTCACTGTTATTTTTCCTCTCATGGTTACGTTGGCAACACCACTCAGACCCAATGAGAGACGATGTCCAAAACCTGTTGGCACCATCAAAGGTTTTCTGAGAAAGCCGTCTGGTCTTTCCAGAAAGCAGCCGTCACCGCCTTTCAGAGCGTCTGCGATATACTGTTTGCTGAGTCGGCAGAGGTGGGATCTCATGATGTTGACACTACTGTTAAAATGACCCCCCGCAGGCCTGCCCTTCACAGCTTTATGATGAAATCCTGTGCCACCATTCATCCCCACATGTGCTCTTCAAATATTTAAACTCTTCCTACATAAACACCACTGTGCAGGAGAGATGATACCCAACGATGTTTGGAGCGAACCTGCTGCATTTAAATCTCTCTTCAATTGGCCAGATGTGGCCAAGGGAAACACACCGTCGGTTTTATTTTTGTGTTAATGAATTTTCTGTGTATGATAGGCATGCTATTACCATACAAATGAACCACAGTGATGTCAGCGGGGATCTGAAGTGATTAGAGGAATTATTTTTCCAACTTTTAAAGCTCCACTGTATGGAAGATGTAGGCATTTGACAGGTGGCTTTATTCAGGATACTGTACAATTTCAAAACAACTGAGGCAGTATTAAAGTGAGGCTATGAAATATGAAATATTGAAAATGAAGACAGATTACAATTTAAGAGGTTAGTGTGTGTCTGAGTGTGTGCAATTCTCTGCTGCTTACATCAACTTGACACAGATTAATGTCAACGGTACTTTAATGTTTCGTCTGTCTCGTCCTGGAGGTCAATGGAAGTCAGTCCACCTGCTGGGACTGTCACAGTGAACAAACACTTTAAGGGGGCCGGACATAGCCAAGGACATATAAACGGATGTCCAAGTGTAAATACTGAGCTCACCTCACGCTTTGAAAACACTTCCACTCTTATGACCCCCTAAGGCAATAAGGCCCAATCAGAAGCGTTATTTAACACCTTTCATCTGCTAAAACAAGAGAAAGCAATGACAAGTGTACAAAGACACTGAAAGACGTAAAAAAGTTAATAATATAACACCATATAAAATCAGATACTAAATGTATCTTTGAACCTGCCATTAAGATACAATGTTCTGTTTGCTTAATAAGGAGTCAAAATGTCAAATTAATGTGGTGTTGCTGAGATTAGCAACCACAATATAATTACTGAATTTTAAATCTTAACCCCTTACAGTACCAGTCAATGAAAAATTAATCACATTGCATTGTAATGCGTGATTCAAGCTGAAACAAGCATCCTTCTACATACAATATTTAGGCAGTACACCACTGATGAATATTTAGCACTAAATAAAAAAAAATGTATTTTAGATTAAGAGCATTGTGTGTATGAGAATGAATCCTAATCCTAATAAAATAAAGTAAGTTTCAGGGATAATTCAGATTTTCTTGATGTTGGGTTGTATGAGGTATTTATCCATAGCCAGTGTGTTACCTCCATGAAAAGTTTCAGATTCATTCATTTCAATTATCATGATATAAAATATTGTTTTTTCACAAAAGGCTTCACAGCGTCAACAAATAAGATTTAAATTTGAATCTTAAATCCCTATAGTTCACAGATTACATGCTAATCAAACAAATATATATTATTAAAATCCATGTTTTATTTAGCCTGTGTATGCACTGAGAGTAAAACACTGAAAGAAACACTTTAAATTTAATGCGTTAATGTATATGTATGTTTCGAAATGTACTTCAAATCAGCCATTTTCTCTCTTGATTTCCTTTTATATAATTATATTTTACAGTGTTACTTATAATCTGTATTGTTTAAGGCTATTCTGTGTGGAGATGGTACATCTCTATAATCTTTCTAATATATTTCTCTTGTGTTGGTCTTTCACATGACTAAAACAATACAATGGGCTACATTAAATTCCCTGTCCCCTGTATACTCTCTTTCTTGTCAATAGACAACCTTTGAGTTAAGGATGCACGTAAGGATCACACTCTCCTCTTGAACTGTCAGCAACAGCCCCAATGTCTGCACAGCTTCCTGACTTCCTCACATATTTAGGTCATATTTATAGGTCCACTTTGTCCAATCCAGTTAGTGTAGCTATTACATACCTGGCGTGCAACTAGGAACATTTTGAAATAGCATTTCAAAGTGTATCAAACAGGAAGAGAGACTTAATGGTTCTGTTAGGGCTTTACGGACATATCAAGTATAACTGTCGAGCTTGTTCCTCTGTTTGGCTCAGGCCAAGTGGTTCACAGGGACATAAAGCAAAGCAGAAATGATTTTCCCAGGTATTTTTCTTTGATTTTCGGCAGACAGAGGGAGCATGTGCAATATGGTCCAACTTCCTATGAGATACACAGTAGTCTTACAGATTGTTCCTTTGCAGTTTGAGTCACTAAAGACAGGCCAGGAACATGGAATGACACAAAATACGATGATATAGTAAAACAGAGATGATCTAACTGAAAGCTTTGCTACTTTCTTGCTATATTCAAAATTTTGAATCTTACACACTGACCATTAATATGCAGTAAGTTTCTGCAGGCTCAGTTAGAGATCACGTGATAATATTTTCGTGCTCAGAGCTTCAACGGCAAAGTTGCACTCATTGTGGTTTGAAAAACATCAGGCATCTGCAGTAATCAGTCACTGCTGGCAATTCAATTCTGGTGAAACCACACCGTGTTCTGCTTTTCAAGTTTTCTTAGAAAGAGCCTGCATTGCCATTTATTGGAGAAGGAAAAACTTGAAACATGAAACATGACTGTAATTGTTGGTGGTGTTCTTGTTTAAATCCACTGTGGCCAATCTGATATGCCATTGCTGAGTATGAGAGATGAACACAAACACAGTAAAATGACTGATTCGTTGATTTTGGTTCTGCACGAGAGGCGAGTCACCTCCATCGCAGATCAATGAGCTGAAGCCAGTCATAACATCAGCAGATATGGCTTCCTGCACACATGCATGCAAAGCACCCACACTGCCCAATGGACACACTGCCCTCTGCTAGTTGATTCATGTTGGCACCAGAATTTGATGATGTTTTCATCTTAGTCCTTTGACAAAATCAATATTAGTTTTGGTCAAATTTAAGTTAGTTTTGCACTTATTATTCCATCTTTCAGATTATCATTTTGTTTTTATGTGATGACAAAATATGTTATACATTTTAGTATAAGTCTAGTTTTAGTCATGAGAAAAATGGTTGTGAGTGATTATTTTTCAGCATAGTTTTTAACTCCAACGTACACCATTTGCTAGACCTATCTGGTTAGTGTGTTCCTTTCTGTGTAAAAAGTCAGATAATATTACCTGTCAGAATGTGATTGTCCTCCTTTGTTACGCTGATATGAATCTGTTCGAATGAACTTTCATTATGTAGATTCAATTTTATAGGAACATTTTGCTTTCTTTATCAGCATGATCTCCATTTTTCAGAACATATCAATGAAAACATTTGCACAAATTTAGAAATTCATGATGCAGGCCGCAAAGAAAACCCTTGTCAGGAAGCGAATTGATCAAAATCAGCTGAGTCATACTGTTAGTGCTCAACCAAACAGCTTGTCCTCCATGACCTGACTCAACACAACAATACAATCTAACTGTTGTTAGTTTCAAAAATGTTCTCCACAGGGAAATTTTCTGTGACAATGTGAAGATTTGAAATCAAATCCCCTCTGAGGAGGGTAGTGCATTATGTGTGTGATGACATGATTCGTGCTGTGATTGCTGCCTGTGTCAGCAGATCCCTTTGATATTTTTGTAATTCTTCTTGTGTGCAAAGTTTGAACTGGTGACATAGTTCTTTAAATGCCCACATATCTTCAAAGAGACATTCAATATACAAAGATGGGTCAAAGCTGGAATACTCTCATCAATGTGTCACAAATTCCACATCTCTGTTACAAACAACATGTTATTTTCAGAATGGCAACCAGAAAAGAAGCTTCATTCAGAGCAGAGTATCCAATATTGAGAATATTGGTTTAAAAGGTGCAGCAGCAGAGCGATCCATTGCCACTGAATGCACACTCTGCAGCTGCAACCCCCTCATAATAATAATAAATCATAAATCAAGAGTACTAGACTTATTTTGATGCTGCAGTAATTGAAGTCATTACTATTAGCTCGGCTCAGCATTTCTACCTGATGAAGGCAAATAGTACCACCAATGAATTGTAAAGGTCACTGGGGCCGAACCAAGAAACTGAGAGGGTTATGTTCTGAATCTGAGCTTAAAAAAAGACACTTTGAAATCAGCGTTAACATTAGATTAACTTTACATGCATGAAACACTCTCTGGCAGCCATAACAGACTTCTAAAAACTTAACAAAGGCATGAGAACATGCTGACTGTGTGGATTATCTCTGAGAATTGAGCAGGATAACAGGTGAAACTATATATGGTATTCTAAGCAGGCATTGGAAAGCAGATTTTGCATTGGCAGGGTTTAGGGGCCTCCTTGCCAAGCACAATACTCGACATAATGAGAAACACTTGTTTCAAAATGAACAATCCACTGAGCCTCACAGCATTCAAAAGCAACCAAGGGAGCTCATATTTTATTGTGTATCGTTATCATTGATTGTGTTTGGTGGCCTTGGCTCAGAGTTGATATTGTCATACAACATTGCCCTTAATGATTAAAGGTCTGTGTGGTTTATAGATGTCTAAGAGGTGTAGATCATCAGAGTGCAGGATGGGAGGTGTGAAGTAAAGTAGGCTATTTTGAGGAGAAAAATCAGTTTGCAAAGGACAAAACAAGTGACATTTAAAACTGCCTCCCAAGAAACTTGTTGACCCTTCTGTAGTATGAAAGACAAGCCCAGATCGACATACTGCTGTGGGAAGAACAATGAAATAAATAGTCCAAGAACAAATATATGGAGTCTAAAGAGTGCCATAAAAAAAGAAACAAGAGAAAAGGTGATGGGAAAAAAAAGGAAAAATAAGGAGAGAAAAACAAATAAATGACATTGTATAAAAATATATACAGATATTCATTAATTTTATTTTGATATTTTCTTTGCACTTATTTATCATTTTATTTATTTCTCTTGAAATTTCCAAATTATATTTGGAATTTTTTTATTATTTTTTTTATTATTTATTATTTTATTTTATATTATCAAATGTATTTTCTTATTACTTATTTATTTTACAGATCTATTGTTTTTTTAGTGGCAATCCTATGACTCTATACATTTATTCATTCATTCCTTATCTTTAACCGCTTATCTGAACTCGTCTTGCGGGGGGCTGGAGCCGATCCCAGCTGATATTGAGTGAGAGGCGGGGTACACCCTGGACAGGTCGCCAGACTATCGCTGGGCTGACACGTAGAGAAAGACAATCATGCTCTCATTTACTCCTACGGGCAATGTAGAGTCACCGATTAAACCCAAGCTTCATACCTTGGACCGAGGAGAACTCCACACAGAAGAGTGGGATTGGAACCTGCGACCCTCTTGCTGTGAGGCCAAAGTGCTAACAAAACCATAACTGTATGCTCTGCATTTTAAGTCTGCTGGCAAAATGGTAAAAGGAAGAAATGGCATAACCACAATCACTTAGTGTCAGTGGGTTTGTGTGGTGCCAAAGGTCAATGCCATGCCTAGCATCTCTGGAACAGTTTACAACACTGGGCTTTCAAAGCTAATGCATCTGTGGGAGAGAGATGAGGAAAATTGCATGGTAATATTCATTCGACCAGAAACAAAAGATCCATACACAGTGCGTCAGTGTTTGTTTATTTGATGCCAATTTCAATTCTGTTGACTTGAAAAAAAAAAAAGAAGATAGAAATGCTGGCTCAACTGAAAATAAAATGGCCTTTTAAAGTTTCTCGTTGGCTGTGTATCTCAGCAGTATTTCACTGTTACAAAGAGAGGCATTAAATGGCAGAGGGTTTTATTGACATGGCTGTATCCATGGAGGATTAGAGAGGTCTGTTTTCTCTGAGTAGCCTGAACCCATTAACACCAGCCAAGTGAAGACAGATTTTTTTCTCCACTGCTTGGAGTTCTCAATCTTAAGACTACAGCCAGGGATATAGAGTGCTAACTGCGACCCTACGAGGCCAAGGGAAGTGATAGTAGTGATTTTGCAGTGAAATGCTTCCTGTGAGGTACTTTCAGGGAGATTGTGCGTATTAGACCAGGCTTGTTGCATTTTTCTGTGAATCAATGGACAGGAAATGAATGCTTGGAGTCTGTTTATTGGTTCATTTGGGAGAAAATAAGCGTTAGTGGGGTTAATCTAACTGGGTTTCGGGATGCATTGCGCAGGAACCTGTTTGGACAAAATCCAAGGGGGAGTGTAGCAGCCAAACTACATGGTGGTTGTTTGGACTGAAGCCTCCTGATTCTGATTTTAACCGCAGAAGCTGTCATGTGTTTATTTATGGCTGCTAATACATCATTTTAGATTCACTTTGGCCCCAGGAGATCATGCATCTTTGAGCTGTCGAGTTAACATCATTACATGCTCATTTATAATGAAAAGGTGACATGCTGACAAACATCACACTTGCCTCTCATTTTGCACACTCTTGGGTCCAAACAGCAGCAAATGCTAACTGGGAATTTTGAACTTTGGCAAATCAGTGAATTAAATGCATCAAGCTAATTTCCTTCAGCCGAGCTTTTGATTTAGACCAAAGGATACTACAGGCTTGACCAATGAAGGGCTCCACATAGCTTCTAACAAAGAGCAACTGCTGCTGTGTAGAAACTGATACAGGCCAACCACATGTGGTAGAATACTGCTACTGAACTGCCCTCTGTTGGTTGAAACGTACAAGCATGTTAAACTTGGGCCTCAATACCATTGGGATGTCATAGGCAACTAAATTCAATTAATTAAAAAAGTGTGATAAAATTGGACAATACAGAGTGGAAATTTCAAAACCAGTTCACAACATGGATGTGGCTTTGGCATCAGAACCCTGCCACATATTTGTGAAAATGGAAGAAGATGCTTTAAAGTTGAATCTCCACGATTTAGCAAGTAAAAGCCACAAAGTGCATTAAGCCTAAATATTTCACAGATCCTGGCTTAATTTGACCGCTTCTCAGTTTCATAAAAGAAGCGGCGCATAACTCATCATGGAAATGTGTTCTGTTTCTTTTTTTTAATTTTACAGTACTGTACAATAACTGTTATTTATAAATAAAAATGTCTGTCCCTGTTAACACAATAAACAAATGTATAACTTTCTGAATGACATAGCTACGTATACTTTGCACATAGTAGGCCTACATCATCTGACGCATATATATGAATTAACAATTAATAACTTCAGCCGACTTAGACAGCATCAATAAAAAAGATTCTGGCATTTGTTTATGCATGTTTTTGCTTGACTTTGAACACAAGCTCTGTAAGTTATGTGATAACAAATATTCATTGTAAACTGAAAATACTTTAATATATTTAAATTCATATTGCAGGCCTGTTTCTTCACTCGCCATTTTTAAATCTCCCGGTAGACCGGTGTGTGCAATGCTTATGGGTATGCAGAGTGTGTGAAGGATACACACAAGAATCCTCAGAATTTAGGCAAAAGAAGGACTCTGTCCATCAGAGGATCCTGGACACTGGGACAGTCCTTCGGCGGTTATCGATGACGTAGTATCCTTCAAATTCAGCTGTTTGACGATCCTTCCTTGACATTGGGCTACAGCCATAAAGTCCTAATGCTTCCTTGATAGGACAGGTCCTGAGTCAGGTCCTCCAGAGGCAAGACTCCTTCCAGTCACTGGTATAACACACAAATGGAACGGGCTTTTTTTTTTTAAAAATTCGCTTTTAAATGTCTTCTAATGTGTTTTATGTATTTTAATCTTGCCCCTGTAAAGCACTTTGAATGTCCCTGTGTCCGAATTGTGCTATATAAATAAACTTGCCTTGCCTTGCCTTGCTTGCCAGTGTGCAGGTTTGCGTCATTGTGTAAATGGACAGGTCCTACGTTCAAATCAGCGCAACCAGTGCACGACATGGATGTAGTTTTGGCATCAGTGAAGAAATACTTTTCTACATTTTTCAAATTATTTTTTAAAACTGCTGGGAGACCATTGTGCACAAAGGCTAATCTAGTGCTCCAAACCCCAGTCCAGTAGGTTTCGGTAATGCACCTATACACTGGTTTGCCAACGAAGAAGAAAGAAGAAGAAGATTGTGTGCAAAGTATTATGGGTGCACAGGGCGTGCTGAGGATACACACAAGCATCCTTGGAAATTCACTGATGTCTCTGTCCTCTGTAAAATTTTGTTTTGGCGGATGTGGATGAGGTTGTATCCTCTAAATTTAGCCATTTGAATATCATTCCTTGACTTTGAGAAGAGCCATGAATCTATGTAGCAAATGAGTTAAACAATAAAGCACAAGTCTGAAATGCTGAGCTATTTTAACACAAACATTGTTTTTGATATGCGGTTAAGTGATGTTGTTACTTTTAACAACATCTGTTTAAAACTGCGACAGTGCAACCGTTTCACAATGTCAAATACAACGGTCATGTCTCGTTATGAGCGTCAGGGACAAACAACCTATTCTATCGATCTTTAGCCAGGATGTAACAAGAAACACTCCTTATCCAGCAGAGCCAGCAGGACAGTAGTCCCACAAAGTACTTTTAATCGTTCTATTCATCACATATTATTGGCATTCTGAACACTCTCACAACATTAAACTTTTTATAGATCTTCCACTTTTTATAGCCCTCCTCCAGAGAAAATTAGCTGAGCTTTGTCTCCTTTCCACTCTTATCTGCCAGAAGGAAGCATGGGATACTTCAAGCTGCATGGAGGGGCAAATGGGTGGTGGGAAGGCTGTGCAAGGGGTGTCACATGACTTTTAAAGTGAAAAAATACAGTTATTACAAGATATGAACGATGGGTTTCACTGACCTTCCAGCCATGGAAAGAAAAGAAGCTGCAGAGTTTCCAGTTGAATCTGGCTGTTTAGTTCAGAATGAACAAAAAGCAGATTAAAAAGCTGAAATGACAGTTTAATGTGTCAGACCACCAGTCAGTGAAACAAATTAGCCATGTTTTCCTTTGTTTTATTACCATGGCATTTCAAGTGAGAAGTGGAAGGCCATATCGGGGGCTTTATGCTTTTGGAGGTCTGGTGTGAGGGCTCCATTTCTGGATGGCAGTACTATACTAACAAACATTTGCACTGATGTGGATTTGCACTCAAACCAACAAACTGCAAATGCAGCATTTCAGTCCTGTGAGTCAGAGCTCATAGAAAATGATACACCGCTGCCATCTAAGTCATGCCTCCACACACTGTTGTATTATTCTGTGTGCATTTGGCAAGATCAGTTGGACCTAAACACTGGTGGAAACTGAAACTCACTCAGAGATGATATTTAGAAAATGTAACGCTGTGGGATTTCTGTATTTAATAAGCAGAACACAACTGTTAAATGTGAATGGAAGAGAAGCAATTTATATTGCCCTTCAACAACACACATTGAGAATACATAATGCTGCAATGTGTGCCCATATTCCCCCAAAAAGTAATAGAAATAACATCAGATGGGACCAAACAGAAACACTGTGATGTTCTTCCAATCCATCATTCCTCTCTCTACACTCACCTTGGGACAGAGGAGAAGAACAAAAGGCAATGCCAGTAATAGGAATCATGGATATTAGACTGAATAAGACGTCCAAGCAGTGAAATATACTGTAAAAATTAACCTGTCCTTTCCTTCCAAACAGCAGATCCAAGGGGCAACCTCCAGGCCTGAAAAGTGTAGCCAATGCAGAAGGGCCTGCCAATTAATATCACAACAGAGGTGAGACTGTTCGAGGCGGGATCAATGTGAACAGGCGGAGCCAGTAAGACGTAAAATATATGACGTATCATCAGAAACATGCCTCTCACTTGAGTCCCATACACTGTAAAAAAAAACCCTGTTGTTTTAACGGTAAAAATACAGTAGAACTTTTTCTAATATTATGGTAAAATGATATTAGCACTGTTGGTTTCACGTTTAAGATTGTCATTTTATTCCATTTTTTATTGTAAAAAATAAAAAGTTTTTCCATCAAAAAAAAGCACTGTTCTGCCATATAATTGACAAGAAAATACTTTACAAATGCTGCATAAATGAAATATTTTACCATTAAATATTACAGTATACTTCTGTTAGAGATATGGTGTTTAGTACATTTAACAGTGAGAAAAAGTATTTTTACAAAAAATAAATGCAAAAATGATGGCTTGTATATATATAAAAGTAAATTTTTTGCTACAAACACGGTGCCAGTGTACTTTAAAAAAATAAAAAAATAAAAAAAATACTGTTTTGGCTGATACATACATTTACGGTGTTTCATTGATACTGAAACTGAATTAACCCATTTATCATTTTACGGTCTTTTACAGACTTCAGGTTCTACAGACATTTTTTACAGTGTAGTGATCGACTCATGTTCAGCAAAATGCAGAACAACTTTGTTTGAAAATGTAGAATCTCTACAGCGAGAAACAGCACAACGGGCAGTCCTGTTGTCTATTCTTCTGCCATTATTGCTGCAGCCCATACAGTAGTACAGTGTTACTGTGCTATTGCACGTGCTTAACCGATTATCTGAACTCGGGTCGTGGGGGCTGGAGCCGATCCCGGCTGACATGAGGCAGTGGTGTGGTACACCGTTGACAGGTCGCCAGACTATCGCAGGGCTGACACATAGAGACAGACAACCATTCACGCTGTCATTCAGTCCTTTGGGCAATTTAGAGTCACCATTAAACCTAAGGTGCATATTTCTGGACTGTGGGAGGAAGCCGGAGGGGAAAGAGGCTACAGTTAGCAGGAATTATGGATTCACCTTGCTAACCAAGCTAGCTAGCTAGCATTTCTTTGTGTTTGCTATGCTAACGGTACCTGGCACCGTTAGGTTCATAACCTGTGACACCTCCCCAGCTCCACCCTTTTGTCCAAATATGGTCACGTTTTAGCTCACGAAAAACCCAAGATGATGATGGACAAATGCTAAACTTGGCCACGTCCACTTCTGTTATACAGTCTATGCAGTCTAGAAACCATCTCATGTGGTGATTGTAAAAAAGGTAGGTGAAGCCTTTGGACAGGACTAAACTACCTATTTTTAATAGCTGTTCCAATGATCAGGCAGACAGGTGAGGAGCAAAGACATAGGGCCTGTCCACCGCAATGCTATTATGCAATGCTATAGTTCAGTCTTTCAGATTTAGTTTTTGACCACTGCACTTTCCAGCCCTGCCCTGCTCTGCTCTGTCCATCCCGAGCCAGTCCAGACGAGACTCAGCCCAACATAGGCTGCGACCACTGTCCCCTGGCTAGCCATCCTGGGTCTCGTGTCCTGAAGCTCACCTACACTACAGTGTCAAGCTAACCAGCAGCAGGAGTCAACCAGGCCGAGAGCCAGAGTAAAATAAACCCCATCATCAACTGAATGAGGTGAAACACGAACACTACAAATAAACAAAAGGAAACGCCTACATAGCTTAGCAGTATTTTTGTCCTCAAGGAGGAATCCGCATCTTATTGAGGGAAGTAAAACTGGACATCCAAGAGGTAAAATGAGGTAAGGGAGGGATTGTATATCAGGCAATTAAATCTGTGTTTGGCTTTATTTGGCCTAAAATGTGGGTGACCATTATTTTGATTTTGGGTTGGATGATGTATTGTGCTGGATAATTTCATTCCCATTCCACACAAGCATACTGGCTTAGTGAATGGATTATTATTATATAAATATAGCCATGTCCTCAGCAGCAACCTGCTTTCACTTTCTCTAAAGGAAGAGTTTCTGCTGCTGTTGAAGATGCCAGCAGGGTCGCACTGTACTAAATTATTTAAAGAGGACCAATTATGCTCTTTTTCAGTTTCATACTTGTATTTTGGATTTGTAAAATTAATTGCCCACCCCTGGTCTAAATGAAACGACAAAAGGCATCTACCAATAGCCCTGCAGTCGACCACTTCCAGCCATTTCCCCTTCAACAAAAGCAGCAACTTCCTCCAAGTCTGTCTGGTTCCTTCTGTGGAAAAGATGCAATTTCTTGCATCTTCTTTTTAAAGTTGTTTTATTTATGATAATGTGATGCTGATGTGCCAAGAACTTTAGTATCTCCTTGTTTGTGAAACCTATCTATAATTATATTTCTACGAAATGCAACTCTCCTCCACTAATTTATTAAATAATTATGACTTTCTTCTTGTAATTAATTCAATATTTACAACTTTATTCTCGTAATTAATTCAATATTTACAACTATATTCTCGCAATTCATTTTATATTTACAACTTTATTCTTGGAATTATTTCAATATTTACAACCTTATTCTTGTAATTACATTTTTTTTTTCTAAATGTGTCTTGAATTTAACCTTTGTGGTGCCAATGCCAGTACTCCGCTTCTCCAAAGAAGGACGTACCTATTGCTGTCAGTAATACACACCATCATCCAGAAACCTGAGTCAATTCACATGGGAAAAGGTATTCAAGAGGGCTTGGGAAAATAGCATTTTGTCATTACAACCAATGGACCCGCTCTTTATTCTTATCTGTCACAATTACAACAAAATCACAAACCCACTTATTAATGTCCTTAAATGGGTAATTTCTCAGACCTGCACAGTAGTTTTTAACTGCCAATATGGATACACACATAAACACCTATCATCCTACATGCAATTTAATTTTTCACTCTCTCTCTGCTTAAGGGAGCTCTGCCAACAATCCCCACAGGTCTATTTAGTAATCTCTCCCTTTCTCACTGTACATAATATACCCCGGTGTGTGTTTGTGTGTCTGTGTGTGAACTCCTCTGCGTATTGCACATATTTTACTATACCAGCATTTGTGCCAGGCTGCGTCATCTCTCTAATGGTTCCTGCAATAACACTGGCAGAGTTACGTCAGTTACATCCGTGGGGAATCGCACAGATTTGGGAAAAGAACCAGTCACGGGCACTCTTCAGTTAAATAAAATCCCACTAACCAAGCTTGACAATGTGAAGCAGTTTGTTAACATTTACGAGCAGAAACACGTATCTGTATCAGCTTTCCCAATATTATTCTTAGAGGAAAATGCCAAAAACTAAATGAAGACCTTGATGATTTGTCTTGTTGACCAGTGAAATGATGTGGTATTCTGGTAAAAGCACAGTTTCACTCCTGTGACGTCCACCCTGTTTAGTTTCCCTGAGACATTTCCCTGAAACAGATGCAGAAACATGAGCAGACAACACAACTAGCACTTAGAAAACTGGACAGAAAGGATACAAATCTTGATGCACTAATACTTATCACATGTCAGATAACCAAATGTGTGTAAACCATTATTTCCATTTAGAGGCACTCACGTATCTTCTGATGTGTCCAACCTGCACAGCACAGATGAGAGGAAAAGCAGAGAAGAAGGGAATGTTGTTTGGGGGTCTTAATAGTATGTTCTTTGAGCGTGTTTTACGTCACTGCCACCCACTGCTTTTCCTCCACATATGGTTGGGTTCCAGGAATGTGTTTCCTTAGCCTGTTCTTGATGACATGGGTCACCTCACTGACACTGCACATGCTGGGGAGAGATGGACCGACAACTCAAGGCTTAGAGCACTTAAAGGATGGATATGTATTTCAGGGTTGTTCAATGGTAAACTTGAATTTCAAAAAGTCAGGTTTTCTGATTGATGACTATGCACTTTTTGATGCTAAAACTAGACTTTAGGAAGTAACTGCCCCCTGCCATGAAATAGTTTGGCACAAAATTTCCCCCCAAAAATACAACTTGTCTTTAAAAACTCCTGGTAATGGTGTTATACTAAGGGTAAAGCAAATGCTTATGATGTAATTACATACAAAATGAATGCAAAGGTGTAGGATTAATCTCATTAACACGTCTCAGAGGTGCGAATGATATTGTAGTGGCAAACGTAGATCTTAATTCTAAAGCCACTCTATTTATTAGCAGTAGGCTGGTACAGCTGGCTCGACTCGTATGTTACTGTTTTGTGTTCCTTAATTACTCACAAACCACTGGAGTCAGGTCGTAGTTTTGTTGGTTTATTTCTCGTTGCTGAATCCAGGTATTTCCCTTAATACACACATCAATCCAAGCTTCTCTTGGTTTTCACAACGGTCCACAAACATCAGGAAGTAACTGTAACATCTGAAAAGAACGGTAACAACTGAAGTCAAAAAAACTTTTTTCCCTGTACCTCTTAGCACTCTGCTAATCCACGTATTTACCTTTTAGCAAGTCCTTCAGAATAATAATGTGCATGAGCAGCGCCCACTTCAGGTGCTGTGGTAAATTTCAACTATACAATTAAAGGTAATAACGTCATAACACAACCAAAACCAATATAAAACACGCTGTAATCTACAGTGGGCTACACAGCGGTGTAGTGGTTAGCGCTCTCGCCTCACAGCTAGAGGGTCGCCGGTTCGCCTGCGGCTCTTCTGTGTGGAGTTTGCATGTTCTCCCCGTGTCAGCGTGGGTTCTCACCGGGTTCTCCGGCTTCCTCCCACAGTCCAAAAACATGCACTTAGGTTTAATTGGTGACTCTAAATTACCCGTAGGTGTGAATGAGAGCGTGATTGTCTGTCTCTATGTGTTAGCCCTGTGATAGTCTGGCGTCCTGTCCAGGGTGTACCCCGCCTCTCGCCCAATGATAGCTGGGATAGGCTCCAGCCCCCCGCGACCCGATTGCGGATAAGCAGTTAATGGTAATGAATGAATGAATGTAATCTACAGTAAAAATCTCAACTTTCTTTAACATAATATTGGCTCCTACAGATATGAACCCTATCATATCATCATATACCAATTTAACTCTTTTAACACGAGCAAGACATTTGCAGGAAGTAGCATCATAAAAGCTGACCATAGCTCTGATTGATACAAAATCTATTCAGAAAGCAAGCATTTTAAGGATTGTTTCCTTGTTGTCTTGCAGACAGGCCTGACAGAGCATGACTTTTCACAATTCTGCATCATGATGTAGATATTTCAGCATATTTTTTTAACCGTTTATAGCAATTCAATCACAGCAAAACTTATTCTGGGTACATACATAGTGGAGAAGCAGCAATATTTGAGCTCCCAGAACCCAGACACAACAAGATCCGTTTTTCCAACGCATCTGGGACTTCCATAATAGTTACAAACAGCAATAGTGGGTATTGTTTGGCCATGGTAGATGACAGAGAGAAATAACAGCATTACTCATATGACAAATGCAAATAAACACAAATTATCCCAAAGTCAAAGTAACACAAGTTAAAATTCAAAATGAATACAGCATAAGAAAGTGAATAAGCCAATTTCCTCAAATGTCAAATTATTCCTCTAAACTTTATATTGAGGATTTTTTTTTTTAATGGGAATTTCATTCAAGTCTTCATCACAGGGCAGTTATTCGGCAGTGGCAGTGTAGTAGTTCTTGGGTTGAAACAGATTTACCATTTCAGGTTTTTTCCATGACAGTTCAGTAAATGAGAGTGATGGAAGAAGACCTGGCCAGGTCCCTCTTCTGCTGGCAGTGTGGCTGAGTTTACTTTTGTTGGCTAGACATCTCATTTTTCTTCTCTCCATATGATAAATATGTTACACTCTGTAAAAATTACTGAAAGTCCCAGAATGAGGGACACTAACACAATAAAACTCACAAATATTGGAAGGCTGGAAATCCCCAATTTAGTGTGCTTTAAAGCAAATCCAAACACGCCATTAGACCGCATCTGACTCTTTCTCATACTACAGCATTATCTCTGAGCCTGCAAGAATCTTGGATAGAAAGCATATGTAAAGTAAAGAAATCTTTATTAAATAATCCATTTCACACCCGGTGGTGCTTGGTGTAAAGGCTGCCTCTGTGTCCAGCTGGAGGGGATTTGAGGCAAATCTGGAGCTCAAAGTCTTCCAGTTAAAACAGAATGCGGCAGCCTGTGGATTCCCACTTAGATGCCACATGGATGCAGCTGAATGCTAAATTGAGATATTTATGTACACTTGGCCTGTGTTTAGATACGGTGGTGTCTGCACTCTCCAAGATTTTGCACCACATTTGCAGGATCATCTAATATCAGGGGTTCAAAAAATAACTGCTTACTTGTAGCAAACAGACAATTTGGAAATCACTTTTACACTGATATATATACATGTGTATCATCTAATTGCAGAGACTGCAGAGTCTCACAGCGGGTGTAAAAAATAATTAAGCAGTGATTTAGATGGTCTATCACCAGACTGAAATATATCAACAGCTATCGGATGGATTGCTATTATATTTGGAGCATATAGATATTCATGGTACCCAGACGATTAATCATAGTGACTTCCATGATACCCTCACTCATGTAGTGCCATTAGCAGGACAAACTTTTCAATTATCTTGTAAAATATTTCATCATCTTGATGTCTTTGCACAGAATTTTATAAACATGTATGGTTTCCAGTAGCCTGGGAACCAGATGAAACTGCAAGTTCATGTTTCATTTTCCCTGGCAGATGGACTGGTCAGACAGATTTACGGTTGGCCTTGACAGGGTTCGGCCAATCACTGTTGTTTCCCTAATATGGTGCAGGTTCCAGACAATGACTCGCCTTTTTGCCTTACGAGAAATAACTGATGACATCATTTTTAGATTTGGAACTTTGTGTTGAAGTACTATTTCCACATTCTGATGACAAAAATGGCAACACTTTGTCACAAACATCTTGATGGAGTAGGAGTGTAGCCGGTTTTTGTCCAAATTTTTGCCCTACAGTTGTTGATAATGACGCTTGGAATAAAACAAATCAACTAAGAGGTTTTAGACTTACTCACATTTACAATTTGGTTCGGCAAAGTCAGGCTGGTTGATTGACACCATCAACCTGGATGGGTGTCCATGAAATTTGGTTTAGACATACATATGCCCCTGAATTGTAATAAATTTGGTTGTCCTAGTTTTAATAAATGTACAGCTATCACCAAGTTAAAATCATCAATTTAAAGAGTGTTTTGGTTGGTCTCAGCTGTACTTAACTCTAAAATAATGGACATGGTTAACACTTTATCTGGCAAACATCAGTATGTTAGACTAGTCATTGAGAACATGTAAGCATTTAGCTTAAAGCATTGCTGCGCCTAAACAGTATCATAGAGCTGCTAGTGTGACTCTAATTTTGTTGGAATAACTTCCTCTGACTAGGTATTTGACAGTTTCTATACAGCATTGTAAATGATTCAAGCCCTTGTGATGCATCTTGATGGAAAACTTCATGGAAACATTAGCTGATGTTTCCCACTATATTCCCTCTACTCTACTGGGAAACTGCATGAACTCAGTTCACTCTAATGTTTTAAATTAAATAAACAAGTACCCTTAGTGGCATTGGAATTTTCAAATTTTAACAGAGAGAATGGGATGCCAAACACAAACTCTGAAATTGCCGGTTGAGATAATTATGAGATGATTCAAATTGGCAACAAACAAGATGAGATATATAATTGATAAACAGGCTTTTGCCTCCATTTATAAATCATGTGCTTTGAGCACTGTGCAGAGAAAACACATTTTTTTACCTTTTAATTCAAATGATGAATGATGATGGGAGACCCTATCCAATAACAGGTCATCTTAGAGAGAGGCCATCCTATTGGCTGTTCTACAAATGCAGATGTGCATGCATGTACTGTACATCCCTTCAGATGATGAAAGCCTGAGTCAATGGTGAAAATCCTGCAGAAAAAGTTGCTATTCCAGCATTGGCAACAAATGCTAACACTACAAAGCAACCCACAAAAAAGAAAGAAGGGCTTATTAAAAATAGTCTAAAAGAAAGTCTGATAATAAACACAATAACACAGTGTAAATATATTGGTGCTGCTTTCCAGAAACAGAAAGAAAATATTACTAATGGTTTAGCCTTCAGCCAACTGCCAATAGCCAAGGCCTCACAGCTGCAGCTGATTCAAGTCCATAATAACGCATCTAGCTAGAGCCTTAATTCACAGTATCATCATGAGTATCATCAATCATGATCGGGATGATTGAAATGACAAGTACTCCAGAAAACCGCCTACCCCAACTTTAACCCAGAAGAAACGTCAATCTCCAACCTCTTCAGCTTTTACCCCAAATACAGAATACCCAACCCAGCGACTCAGCCCGCCCAGAAGTGAAAAGTGATCCAGCTGGTGTGTGATTCATGGAAACATTGGTAACTCAGGGTGCATTAAGAAAAGCCATTGAATAAGAAAAGGATATTTTGCCAACCGTTCTCATTGACGAATTTTAAGAGTAGGTAATATTACATAATTTGTTGAGCATATGCATCCTCACAGCAGTTGACACCATCTGGATCTGATGACCTTTTCCCACTGATTTCTGCAGCCAAACATGAGAAATGTGTGAGAGAACGTGACTGCTTGAGACTGAATGATCACTCTTGAGACTGTTTGTTTTTGACGGTGACTAAAGCTTTTCTGGATAGGTCTCTTCCTCCCAAAGGTCACGGCGGTTCGGGACCACCTCTTCCTCCAACGAACCGCAATCATGGCAGCAGGAGTGCATCCTGACATGTGAATGGAGTGCATATGAGAGAGCACCTGTTTTTCTTATTGATGGGATTGTTTATACCATTAGCGTATCCGCACTTGTTGGACTGAAGTTTGAGGTTTTGAAGTTCACAGACTGTGTTATTGGCACGGTGGGAATGTAACTGGGTGAGAAGTCATTTGATAGTGTGGACTCACTACCCGTCCTTAAACACACACTGTACTGCACATTGATTGGAATGACTTTCACAGAAGCTATAAAGCTTTGGGAGAGGAAAAGGAAAAATCGGCTCTCTTACATACAACACCTGGTACTGTTTTAAGTAATGGATTTGATTGTCAGCAGTTCTGCATCAATCAAACAGGTGAGAATGGAATATGGAAACTGCTTTTTAAATAGAAACTGTAAAAGGCAAGTTGGGGCATAACACTAACGTCTATGGTCGCTGGTTTTACTGGGGTTGGGATTGAAGCCTGAAATTGTGGTGATGACGCTCTTAACAGTGACGCCTTTTTCGACCACAGACTCCGTCCATCTGGAATCACTCTGCTACTGTGTGTCTGGGGACTGAGCTCTGTGGGTCAGAGGGCAGAGAAAGGGTTGTCATTACAACAGTGCTGAGAAATACCTCGGAAGGACACCGCTACTCTGCTGATCCATGATCCATCCAATAATAACAATAGACATAGAGGAGGAGGTGTAATGTTAGCTGATGGGAATGGCAGTCATTGTGAACACTGCTAGAATGAAAACATGACCTCAGTTAACAAAAAAAGGAGAAGTTTTCGCACCATCAAAGAAATAATGTGTAGACAAAAGTCTAGTCCCACATAGAAGAATATCTGAAAGTAATGCTATCATAACAGTAAAGCTAAGAGCCGGACAGCTAAACAATGAGCTGAAACTCATTATAAAAGCTCCATAAAGTCAAATGTAACTGCAGATTCAGGCTTGTAATTTTATGTATTGTTATCATAGACGGTATAAAAAAGTGCATCACGCATCCAGGTCTGAAAAGTGAAGCTTACTGTCCTTTAAATGAGGATTCTTTCAAATGGCCCACAGGGGGCGACTCATCTGTCTGCAAAAAGAAGTCCACTTACATAGAAGTCTATGAGAAAATTGCCCTTCATTTTTTTCTTGATTTACTACCTCAGTAAACATTTTCCTAATGAGTTTATGATCTAAATTGCTAGTTCCAAGTGTTCTTCTAGACAACACAATGTTCATTCTGTGAATTGTGTTCCCATTTTGTGAATTATGTTCCCATTTAGAGTACATTAGACGAGTTTGCCAGTATAGCTGGGCGTACATAGTGCCCTGGGGTTCAGCTCCACCCTACTGTCCAATTATGGTCAATTCTGGCTCCGAAGCTGGTGAACAAATTTGAGGATCAAAATGGTTGCCCACAAAGAGTAGGTGACGTGTGGTGGCTACCTTCACTTTTTTATACAGCCTATGATTGTTATCATAGAAACATTGATTATCGCCACTTTAATTCCAACCTTAAGCGAAGTTCCTTAATTACCCACACTTCACTACCAAACGCTGGATGTAATGTAATGCACGGGCAAAAATCTGGGATCATATTCATGCTGCTTCTATGTGAAGAAATAAAATGTTTAATCATGTCCTCATTTCATGTGAATTTTCAGTCTAGTAAAGCAGAAGGTATTTGTAGCCAAACATCACATACACAGTTCCCAGGCACAGGCTGTCTAAGAAGACAAGGAAACACTTTACAACCCTTTAGAGCCAGATGAAAGCATGCACTGGAAAGTGTGTTAAGTGTATCATCCTGGTGAAATAAAATAACAGAAATTGAATATAATCATAGGGGTGGGCGATATGGCCCCTAAAAGAATATTTCAGGCTATTTTTGCGATAACGATATTCTTGACGATATTACCAAATACTTAAAAATATATGGAAAATGTGATTTTTTTTTAGTCTGTATAAATAAATCAAAATCTAAAATGTAGTGTGAAGTGCAAAATTCAACAGTTGCCAAATAAAATTTTTTTTATTCTCGACTCTTGAGTGTGAGAAAATAATAAAAATAACCATTTAGGGGTTCCGGGGGCATATTTTAATGACATTTTGTAAAGGAGAATAAAGTTTATTGTATGTTTTATTTAAGGCATCTTATTTTGACAGTCTTCTTGTAAGTTCTGTGGTGGATTCTGTTAACACACTGTGCTTTTATTTTGAAAGCTGCATGTGTTTAGCGACAGAGAGTAAGTTGCTTTTTGTGATAAAAACAACTTTAATTGTTAGCTAATGTTAGCTCGTGTCTAATGAACGGCATAATGCAGCAGTGTGTTTGGAGGGCAGCTCGGTATATTCAGTTGTGTAAGTGTCAACCTTACACCACTACATCAAGAAGTAGGAATGTTATTTTATTACTTAATATCATGATATGCATTTTTTTTAACCATAAAAAAAAATATTGATATTATCGTGAACGATACGATATGGCACACCCCTATATAATAATAATAATAATAATAATAATAATAATAATAATGAAGAAGAAGAAGAAGAAGAAGAAATAATTAGGGAACCCAGAGAAAAATAAGAGGAAATTCCAAAATCTCCCAAACCCAATATCAATTGGTCCAATAAAATGCATGGGAAGAAGGTAATTTCTTCGCATTGTACCAAGTCCAAGGTGCCAGGTAGGTGGTAAAGGGAAGGATCAGAACACTGGGCAGCTTGGAGCTTGAGTCAGGAGCTGGGAAACTTGACATATGAAGGAGACCAAGCACTTCCAGACACAGAGAGGAGTAGCACAGGGTTCTCTTACCTGAGGATTCCCTTGATGTACACTTTGACAGCTGGGAGTTTATTCCAAAGAAAACTGCATGAGTGCCTCAGGGCTTGTCTTATGTCTGGAGCTAATCTAAAATATGAGAGCTTAAAGCATTAGACAGAAAAGAGGTTGCAGTATTGGTCCACTGTAAAGAGGAGTATGTTTATACAAAAGCTAAAATTCACACTCTTGCATGGATTGCGGGTGATGAGTTAAAACCAATTTTTTTAGGTGGTTTCCAAAATAAGTAACGCAAGACAATGACACGCATAATGTAAATTAACTGAACAGTGTGCATGCGTGTGTGTTGTAGGGCGGGGCAAGGGCAGTCACAGCATCAGACGTCTCGATGAGCTGTGAAGACAGTTGTGGATATTTTGGCTGGAAGGAAAGGAAATCACTGTTTCACATCTGTCAACCAAATCACCATAACTTTTTTTCGTCTTTTATGTCATTTTTGGACAAATATCAGCTTATAAAATGACAGACAAGGCTTGATTTAGTGCAGTGAAAAATGAGCATGGCTTTGAATTCTCAGCCTTTTCATATTTCATTGAATCCTACCACTGTGAATTTGACAGCTGTAGGTTTTTCAATACATTCACACCGCCGTTCCAAGGACTACAAATTCTCCGGTTTCCTTCGCCAGCAGTCCCAGAAAGTATCTGCAGTTAAGTTTTGCGCTATTTTCATTCCTCCTGTGACCTCAATTTCAGTCTGATATTCTGAGATGATGCTCATCTGGTTAAAGGCGATACAAACAGACAATAAGACGAGAGAAGACCTTGCACTAATTGTAACCATGTGCAGCTTGTGGGAACACTGACCACTTGTGCAGCAGCAGCGTCTCTTGATGAGTCTCTATAGCACTTTGATATTCAACAGGAAACAGGGACAGGAAATGTGCATTGGCTTGGGGATGCTGGGATACATCTTACGCACCCACCGACAAACACACCAGAGCAGAAATTCAGCAGCTGGTTGGATTTGTTTTGGCCCAAGGCTGACCAATCCTCGGCCTAGCAAGACCCAGACAAATTTCCTGGTTGATAACAAGCAATTTCTGTCACAACAAGCAGCACAGCTTTGGGAAGATTTGCTATGAACGCTATTCGCTATTTAGACATTTCAGAAGGGTGTGTAAAGGTAAAGTCCAGCCTTTAACATGGGATACATAGATGGCACTATTTCCAGCAACAAGTATGTATAACATTATACATGCATAAACTTTGCTATATAATGTTTAAAAAGTAAATTACCCCAAAGCTGCTCTAATATATATGTATACCCTAAAATGCAGAAGTGCCTTTCAACCTGCATTCTTTCTTACGGTCAGAAGGGGGCACTGGTAGCAGCCAGCTTGTATAGAAGCCTATGACAAAATCACTCTACTTCTCATTTAAACTAAACCTATACTAAACCATTTAGTAATGAGTTTATGGCTGAAGTTTTAAGTCTTCTTCAATACACCATGAGCTTCTTTTCTTCTAAAGAATCAGCTGTTCATTTTTGCACGTACTAACAAAGCTCCCTGTTTTATTAAGTTTTAGATAAAATCCCAACTTTTTTGGAGTGGGGGTTGTATAATTTGGCCACGACCATAATGACGAACTCAAGGCTTTGAAACTGGTGTCCGCAAACCAATGAGTGAGGTCACTTTTGCTACCTCCACTTGCTCACGACTTTGGTGACTGTTTTGCTTGACTTTAACAGTTAACATTAGCATAATTTTCAGTGCAACCTGCCAACCTGCTAGTCACTAACAGTGTTAGTGACTAGTCACTAACAGTGTTAGTGACTAGCTGGTGTACATAAAAGAGATCTTACTGGTTAAGGATCCATATGCTATGCACACCAACTGTATTCTACTTGCCCAGCACCAAATATCTCAGACAAAGTTAGCAAACTGGTGAACATAGTGGAGCATTTAGCAGCTAAACTAATGCCAGATATTTGTCTCAGGAGTTGTCAAACCCAGAATACAGCAAAAACAAGAGTGAATATAGGACAAACATTTGTCTAGTGGTCGGACACAACTCCAGATAAAAAGCTAATCTTGCTTTAAGTGCAAAAATGCAGATGTTTTCCAAGTAGTTTGCTAGATTGTGTACAAGAGGGTGTTTGGGGATACATGCAGCTATGTTTGCCATGTGGGAACAGGAAAGTATATGTAGAGCTACAGCAGACTCAGTAGATAACCAAGAAGTAGGAAGGACCTTAAGGTTAAATTGCACGACTTGTTCACAAAATAACACCTGGAATAAATGGAACATCACACACTGAGGACATACGATAGTTTAAAACAAACCGAGTCTGGGACTTTCCTTTAACAGCGACAACAGAGTCAAAGGTTAAAACTGTTGCCAAGCATATCAAAGATAAAAACTGATACATTAAGCAAAGCTGAACACGCTGCTCAGGTCAGGTACAGGGCAAAATTAAAGGAGCGGTTTAGTTATACAGCAAGGATGAGAAAAATAATGATGACCTTTGGATGGTCCCCATAGTAACCTGGCTGAGTTTTCTACAAACTTTGGATGTACGATACTACTGCAGAGAAACATGTGAATCCTGCCGCCAGTCTCGTAAATAGGTCAAAAACTGGGAAGGCTTGATAGGAAGTAAAGGGTTGTTTTCTAAAAACATTTGCATACACTACAGACCTTATGTCAGTGGAAGGGTCAATTATGTGATAATCAATACATGTGCATGCATAGGATGATTTGAGATTGGCCCCGTGTTTTCAGCTGATTAAAGCTCAGTCTGTAGGGTGTGAAACTATTTGGCAGATGGGATTACCGTGAGACGAATGGGAAAGCTACCAAGCTGCAGAGAAGAGTCAAAACACTTGCTGATGCAAAGCAGGTCAATTCCACCACATTAATCCACAACAGCCAGACACACTCCCGCATATTTACGCCATAAGGGTCAAAGGTTTACTGAAACAAAGAGAAAGTTTACTATGTGGAAAGATTCAAAAGGATAGAATTACAAAACAGTCCTCCTATGATGTAAGGTCTTCAATGAAAGTTTGACAGTGCTCATTAATATTAGAATTTTTCACCGGAGTTCAAGACGATGTTGATTATATGCTACTCTAGTTCATATTCATGTAAACAGGAGAAATGGGAAGAAGGAAAGAACCTATCTACACAAACATGATAAATGAAAGGGATGATTGATTTTTTAAGAGAAGGGGAAAAATACGCTAGGAACTGCCATCACTCTGCTGTTGACGTACATGCTTTCAATATTCTCAGCTCACTCATTATTGGAGTAGCTTATTCTTCCGTGCCATAGACCTCCATTCTTATTAAAAAACCTTTAGAATCACATCCATGAGCTACACAATTGCACTGGATGGCGTTTGCTGTCATTATGTGGAATATGACCACCATAATTTGTTCTGGGTCACTTTTAAATAAACTCACCACTGGTTCAAATGTCGGTTATCCATTGTACATGACATTCAGAACATTAATACAGCAGTAAAAACATATTTTCTAAGTAAAGATATAGTGGAGGAAGCGGTAACACCATTCCGCCATGGGTTCATCATCATGGAAGCCCCTTGAGTGTGAATCAAATCCTCTTAACACTGTTAGCTCTGTCAGCAAAGCACTGTTGCCCACACTGCTTATAATGCCCTCCCATGGTGAAATACAGTGTTATCAGTCAGGTCATGCCAGTGAGTGTGAGTTACCCCCATTAACACTGTTGCCACTGTAAGCCCCACTAGCATGTCCTGCACTGATTGATGCCACCATTTCAGTTGAGCCATCTCCATGAAGCAGCAGCAGCAGCAGCAGTAGTAGTAGTCAATCCGTCAGAAATCCTCACAATCAACAAGAGTGTTTTCTCTTCATTGTTTTTATTATTTGTTAATAAGTGTAATCTGCGTTACACGAGAACTGAATTCTGGCTGAAAAGTGCAATTAGTGAATATAGCCCAAGATCCAACAGAAATAGGCCTGCTACCACGTGGTAGCGTGGTATTAGGTTGTTGGTGCTTTGCTAAAAGCTAAAATATATATACTTATAGACTTATTGTCCTGCTTTGTTTTATTTATAATTGTTTGTATTTGTCTTTATGATCAGCCATTATATGTTAAGTAAGCCTGATTTAAATCCTGTTTAGCTGATCTCTTTTGTAGGCCAAGTACATATATTACATATTAGTAAATTGTTTTCTTTAAGTTTCTATATACAATATTCAGAAACACTAGATGTCACACTAGAGCACCAGCATCTCAGATAACTTTTAATTTTTGTGTTGAATAAAACCCTCTTTATTGAACATCCACCTGTGACTCCTCATATCTGCCAGCTCGGCCCCTCAAAACTTCCAATGGCATTATATACTCACTTGCAGAAAATAGTGCCTGACACATGCATCATTCTCTCATGTTTGAGTAATGTTTGCTAAAAACTACAGTGCCCACCTGTTTTAGGAAATCATCTAACCTTTGATTTCTGGCTTTTAAGGGCTCCACAGCAATCACTGATTTTGGCTTCAGAGTGTATCTGCAAAGTTTTTCATGATGTCATAGAGGTAAAATTCTTGGAAAACTGTAGGCTGGATTTCCTCAAAAAATCTCACAGGTAGCGCAAGATATATGAAGCCAGGTTTCTCTGTCATGGTACAATCAAACTGCAGGGACCATGACCTCTCAGTATTTGCACCATAAACCTTGGTTTGTTTGCATTGAACCAGAAGAACCAAGCTGTAAATTCTTATGAGGGATGCCACCTGCTGCAGCGGGTTCAAGCCTCACAAAGGGGGGTGCAGTGCAAAACATCTGAGGTCACCTTATTTGGACCAAAACAGTCTGAGAGAGAGGAAGACCAAGAGGGAGCATGAAGTCTTCAGCCACCACTTAAACCCTAAATCTTTGTTAAGTTTGATGAACTTTGACTTATCAAATTTTTGCACTATACCTTGATTGTTTGCTTTTACTCTTCCTGTAAGTCGCTTTGGATAAAAGCGTCTGCTAAATGACTAAATGTAAATCAAATAAACAGAACAGACTGTAACAAACATGTCTCCAGCCTTGACCCCAAACAACACGTGGGTTTTGGATCAGTATTTGGGAAATATTGAGTAAAAGTATGAGACACTTTGACCAGTCCCAACAACTGCAGTTGGGAAAACCTAGAAACTGCACAAAGCCAACTGCAAGGATGACGAAGACGAGAGGCCAAAAGGGGGACTCCAAGAAACCCACAGAGATTTTGCTTCATCTAAACTCAAAATCCATCACTTCCATGGAACACAGAGCACAAGAAAGCTCAAGCTTTTCTGATAAGCTGGATCCAACAAAAACACTGATGTCATCATAAATATGGCCTGGGCAAGAGCCTCCTAATGACAGATTGATGATTATTCTTTCGACGTCATTGATTCGAACTCAAGTGAGACAAATACGCAATAAGCCTGTCTGATTCTGAACATCTTAAGTTTCTTTAATTATATCGTTTTACTCACAAATTGAATGTAAATCTGTGTAATTCCAGAATTATTGCTGTTTTAGTACATAGCCCTATGAACTTTCCTTGGACTTTGAGGCTTGATTCCCAGATTTCTGTCATCCTCAAGGCCAAAATCAAGAGACCAAACAACAACTATGGAAGAATGGCAGAGTCAGAGAGAAAAATCTGAATAACACTTTTGTTTTTACTCTGTTTCAAGTCTGATTGTTTGTGGCCTCATCTGCTTCTGAGCTGTATATTGGAAGAAAGACAACATTTATTTCCATCACTGCGCACAATATTTTGAAACATGTAAGAGCTGGAAAATGTCCCTGCTAGAGTTGGCGTGTCCAATCAACTTACAATATACTTAACACAATACAGTCAACACTTTAGTGACATCTTTCTGAAACTACTGTGCCAAATCCATAGTACAGAAATCCATCATTAAACCTAACTATTGTAAGATGGAGGTTTCTGTAACAATAGTGTCTATTTAGATCATGAAAGGAGCAACCAATGAGGGCAACAATGGTATCACTTGTGTTATTGTACTTTGTTTCACGGTTTCTGGCAGGTAGTTGCTTGAACAGGCTCTAATAGGATCAAGGAAGAAAAGCTGACATGAAAAATAATCCGACATAACAATTTGCATATTCTTTAACGATGAATGGTACAGTTCACCAGATGTCACCGCTGTACTCTGGACGCAAATTGCAGCGCTCGCCTGTTCTTTCCAGCCACACAAAAGCTCTTACCAGGTGCCAAGTAAGCAAGGATCAAGTCTTAAACCACCCACGTAGGGGACGGGACTGAAGCTTTCCCTTCACTTTGTGATAATGGCCACTTCTTTAGGAGGAATGGTGAAAACTTTAGACGAATCATAAATCCTGGGGAAAAATTGAATATAGGAAAAACAGACATAAGCAACTCACAGCAGGGCTCAGAAGGTATATGTTTAAAAGTGGACTTAGGGAACAGCTAGTCTGATATCTGTTATCAGTTTTCCCCTTTAAAACTTCATCAATTTGTATTAGAATTACAAAGACCAGGGTGTCTCAACCTCAGAATGGTCCAATCAGTGCATTTATAGTTTCTGCCAGGGACAGGAGTCCCAGAGGCTCTGCCCTGCCCAAGAGTCCCAGCCACAGGGCCACAGGGTCTGCCAGGGCCCAGCTCATTGCTCATCTGCTGTCTAGACTGCCTCCAGGCCTACCCAGCCACAGACTGATCCAGCCAGCCGGCCAGACAGCCAATATGCATCTTACCATCTCTTTTGCTCGCAACTGATCAAAGCAGGTCACAAGAAATTATGCTAAATATAACGGTAGAGGCAGGACTCTTAGTAATCTCTACAGATAGCTGCATATGAATACTGTATGCAACGAGACCATATTTTGGCATTGGAAGCATTCTGGTCTCTGTTTTAGTAGTCTGTTTGTAGACTGAGTAGTATTGACCAATCAAATTTGAGTTGGCTTTGGTCGACTACAGGTAAAACGTCCATGTGAGGAGCAAAAGGGGCAGAATGCATTGGCTGAAATGCAATCCTGGCTATCATCTGATGGCGATTCAGCATTTTATTAGCTTAGCTAATTTAGCTAAACTTGTGAAACAATCTTGTTGATAGATGTCGTCTCTCGGCTACAACTCCATTCTTGCATCACAAGTTGCTAACCGGACTGTAAACAATGGCCCATACATAGAATAGGTGGTCTTGGCATTTCTCTCCAGAGGCTAAATCATGTCAGACAAATAGTCGATGGGTTTCAGAGATTGGGGCTCTTAGAGACTGTTAGCTTAATTTATCATAGAGTCTGGGAGCAGAGGGGAAACTGCTAGCTTTGCCTCAAAAAAATATTTTTGTGTTCTTTTTATGCTTTGACTTTTTCACAAATAATACAAACAAGATATAATGTGTTAATTAGTTAACCTTTAAACAGAACAAAGTTTCCCTGTTTCCAGTTCTGTTTATGTTTAGCTCAGCTAATCATCTCCCCAGTTTAGCTTCATTTAGCATACATATAAGAGTGATATTGATTATCTATCTCTTTGCAAGAAAGGCAATAAACACATTTTCCAAAATGTCAAACTATTTCCATAATAATTCAAATATAATATAAATCCAAACTCTGTAGGCCTAGGTTGTAGGTTGTTTTGGTTTTGGCATCTCACTCCTGAGTCCCAGGTGATATTTTCTGTTACCTGCTGTCATGAAGACACATCATAAAACGCCTCAGCTCTATCTTTAGGTTCTGCTGGATTTTTCATGTTTGTCTGTCTCTCTCTCAGCTGACATCTGAACCTCTTGAGAAATGTCTGTGTGTGACCACAGCCCCGTCTCTGTGCAGTCTTACAAGGCCTGAGCATCAAAGATGGTTGTAAATGTCTTATAGATGGGTGAGAATATCTGGGGGCAAAGGAATGTAACATGTCAAAAATAGATACACAAGCTGAGCTACTTATTCTTGACAAAAAGCCCCCCCTCTAGTAATCCCTCAGGTTTTTTCCCACACTCTAAACAGTGTTTTCGGGGAAAAGGGTGTTTAATTGTGTATGTTCTGTCGACATAATGTTTGTTAAGATTGTTTGAAGCACTTTACAGGCCCTTGCATAAAGCTAACGGTGCAGCAACTTGCTAGTTTTTCTATTCCTCCTGGCAGACAGGCCCTGTGGCTGGGACTCTCTTGGGCAGGACCTCTGGGACTTCCTCTTACCTTTTGTCCTCTTCTTTTTATCCATTACCCATACTTAAAAAAAATGTCTTAGATTTTTTGCTGAATCTTAACCTCAGTTGCTGTTTACTCTTTATGTTGCTTTCATGGTTTTTATAGGCTGTTTCCTTCCTGTGACCGAGGTTGGGGACAAAGTCACCTTAGATTCCACTGAGCAGCCAAACAACAGCCAGACTAGTATCTAGACAACAGGGCAGAAACATCCTGTCTGGAATAGATTCTCTACGGTCATGTTTGTGGAGGTCGCTATTCAGTAAATACAAGACAATGTGGCTTAGGGTTATATTGGGTGATCTTTGAGCAATAAGTACTGTAGCTACAGTACCAGCTGGCATTGCAGTCAGTCTCTTGCCAGTTGAATTCTAGGAAAAAAAAAAAAGTTATCAGTGATGTTTTACTAGTACCTGGGTGTATATACAGACTCAACACAGCAGGAATTTAATTTTGAATTAAATTGAAGCTCAGTGAGGGCACTCTTTGATCAGAAGACTCGGATATTTATTGACTTAATTACTGTGCTTGTTACTCTTTGGACAAGGGAGGAGTAATAATCCACTCCTGAACTTCTGACGGGGACACAGGGTTGAAGCTTTCTCACCCGCAGGTTTTTTCACTGTCAACAAGCCTTCGCCCCGTTGTAAGCTAGCAGACTGTGTGAAACATACAATATTTGCTATGTAACTGCATATTCCACTGATACAATGTTTAACAGCTGTGTGTGGAAGAAAGCAGCCTGGACAACTTGAATTTAGAGACTGGGCTTCTTACCAATGTAAACCACTCTTGAAATGTCACTTTTTCTTTTTGCGCCCTGGCCAACAAAAACCAACCCATGACATAACAACTTCCCAGCTGCCCCAACACAATTGCCTTTCAAAAAGCCAATATAGGCTTACAGTAAGACTTATTTTCGTAGTAATAAGTACTCTCTTTTATCAAACTCCATATATTTGCATTACTTGGCATGGCTGATAAAAAGTCACAGTTCAACAGTTTTTGAAATACGATTCGCTCCTTGGCTGAGAATCAGATGATAAAATTCATACCACGTCTTTATGGTACATATAGTTGTTGAAGCTTTTGCCACCAGGGGGTTAGCTTAGCATACAAAGTAGAAAAAGGGAAAGAGCTAGGCTAACTCTACCTAAAAGTGACAAAAGCCACCAACCAGGTCACTCATTAACATTTTATATATACTTTTGTAAAAAATAACATTTTATGGTTTTATGGGGTTTTGTGCCAGACTATTTCCTAGAATCTTATTGTTGCCAGCCATAAGACACTGCACTTGGTCAATAAATAGTCCAACACATAACCAAGCCAGAGGTTAGCATTTTACTTTAGTTACTACTGCTAGCTAGCTAGCTAACCAACTCTCATACCTGTGCAATAAACATATAGTGTACAAAGGAAATTGACGTAGTCACCATGATATCACCCCTCGGTTTAAAGACTACAGTTTTGAAGCCTTGAGTCTGGTGTTTTGGCTGTTGCCATTTTGTTCATTTGAAACCAGAAGTAACCATATTTGGTGAGAGGGTGGAGCTAGGGAGGAGGAGCACCTAAGCAGCGCCATGGACCTAAGTTACCACCTAATTCTAGTGCTAGCAAGCTAACTTGGTTAGCAAGGTGCATCCTTAATTTATAATGAACAGCCAACTTAAAACTTAGTTTTAATAAATTCATTACAATCTACAATGTCACTTAGCAGACGCTTTTATCCAAAGCGACTTACATTTGAGAGATCGTACACGAGCAAGATTTCAATATTTCTGTACAGATACAACAGTGGTGTTTACCTTCCTATTTAGCTCTTAGCAACAAAGCAAAGGCATATTTTCCAAAATTAGCTTAAAAAGTCACCAAATACAAACAGCCATGACCACCCCTGTGAAAAATGTGATCCACTGTTACCATCTCATCTTTCAAGCTGCTTTTAAAAGATTTGCTCTTTCAAGTCACATTGGACCTCTTTTTTTGTCCATCCATTCAAATGCTGCTGATCTCTTAGTGACTTTCCCATACACGGTGGATTCTGCCAGCGCAGTAACAATAGCCTTGGGTGGAGTGCACAGCTGAGCTGGAGTCTACATGTGCTTTGATTGCTGGAATAGTGGACAGAGCGAGGAGCCATCCTTCTGAGATTTAGTTAGGCAGCATATTGAATTGTCCAGGACAGCTATGCCCCAGACCTGGGTTAAAATCTCTTTAGTAACACTTATTTGCTTTAACCTGCATGAAAAACAGATGATTGGTTGTTTTGGTCTGGGATTTATTGCACAAATGTAATAATCAAAGCCATGCAAATTATATTTACTCAAAATCTTTTAGTTTGCCTTGATTGGATGCATCTAGAGTCATAACCAATGCAACACTTGTTGAATAGGCCTGTGTCTATTGTGTGTATGCTGTTCCTCTTTCTTGCTTTCCCTCTAGCTCTCCACTGCACCTCATTCTCTCTGCTGTACTGGCATCAGCACTGGGCTTCGAGAGGCCTCCGGAGAGGGGGGAAGCATGGGGGAAACTTGGAACAATATATTGTAGGTAAATAAATGCTCTGTCTGAAAAAGAATGCCTTTCCAAAACAGACCCAAGGCCCCTCAGAGCAGCATGTGCCCCAAATAATGCCCTAATTACTCTGATAATATGATAATAATGCTTCGACCTCTTTCGAAGTCACTGGGTTCACTGCGCAAACAAGTACCAGCACTCTGAGACTGAGGGAATATCATCTGGGGCCTTGAGGAAACTGCACGTGAAGAAACTGTGTGTGTGTTTGTGTGTGTGGGGGAGAGAGAGAGAGAGAGAGAGAGCGAGAGAGAGAGTAGAGAGGCATACAGTGGAAGTACAGTAGTCTATTAAAGCCTGGTGTTCCACAATGAAACTAAACTTTTGACTCCATTGTTTAGCCTTGGTTCAGAAGCCTATGGCCAAATAAACATAAAGATAGTGTTATATGCTGTGAAACAGGTGTATGTTATAATGTAATCTGATAATATGGACAATAATATGGCTTTAAACCTGGGGATAGGATCTCAGCGGAGTGTCGATCTGAATCTTTGGCCAGCGGGCCGTGTTGGCTGGAGAGTGGCCGGACTATTGATACCAGATGAGAGGATGAGTCAAAATACTGAGCAGATGTGATGGTGCATAGTCATAACAGAAAAAAACCCAAAACAAAATCACATCATATCTCAAAATATATTGAGTGGGCTGAATAAATGTATTAGTTACTGAGTATAGTTTTGTGGAAATAGCTTGAAAATATTATTTAAAAACAGAGTTCACACAGAGTTTGGAATAAAGACTCAAGTCCTATTCTTTGTCAGTGTGTACCAGCTTTTTTCCTTTCTAGTTGCCCACTAAGGTATCAGCTGTCTTATTAAGATAAAAAAATAAAAAAAAGCTAATGTCACATCTCCAGTCCTTTTGCACACCAATACCTTTAGTTTTTCCTGTAAGTATTCAGGAATCAGCAGGGCATTCTGCTTAGTGTCTGGCATTAAGCAGAGCCCTGGATCAGGTCTGGGAAGTAGAACTATTCAACTAATCTGTCATGATTTATCTACCTCTGACAACTTTCCATCCCTGACAAAAATTTTCTGTCTGTTGAGAAAGAACAGCAGTGGAGAGTAGGAGCTGAAATGTATGGAAGGAGTGAAATGGAGGAGAAAATCTTTGCTGTGAACCACTTGAGTGATATATCCCCTTGCACCGATTCCAGCACCTGAAAAGTCCATCACTTCCAAGAAGATTTTTTTGGGAAAGCACCAGTTGTCGGCAACAAGAGAGGAGCAGAGAAAGAGAGCGAGAGAGAAGAAAAAGGGGGAGGAAAATTGTTCCTGCGTCACGTTTCTTTAATTTGTTCACCAGCTGCCAATGAAAATGATGACCTGCAGAGGGTTTTTTTCCCCTCTTGGCTCACATCTGCACTGGCAAACCACACAGCTGGATCCCCACACTGAACAAGTGTAATCTTTATAGTATAATGAATACGACAAAGAAGACTGATAGGACACATGGACCGAGCTCTCACACTGATTTGACTCATAAAACTGCTGGCTTCCTCCCACCCAGGAGTTTATGTAGCTGACCAGCGACCAGTGGAGCAAGTGGGAATTTTATCACCTTCATATGGAGCTGATGTGACAAAGTGTTATGAGCTTCAATTAAATAAATCCAATCTGTTTTGTGAGATTTGGGGTTCATATTTAAAGATACAATTTTCAAATTTGAACATAAATCTGATTCTTAATCGCAAGATGCTTTGCACTTGCTTTTGAGAACACAGAAAAAGCCATTGAGTCATTTAATACGCTCTATCCATCTTAGTGTACTTTAATAATTAAGTGTTGTTCTACCACATTCTGCAGCTGCGCAAACCTAAAGCAGATGTCGTGATGAAATTGAGCAAGATTTGCCAGGAATGGGTTAGGAAAAACCAAACTGTGTTTCAGGTGACAAGGAGGGGCTGCGCCGCTACCTCCAGGCGCACTTCCTGCATCGTCCACTGCATAGCCTATATAAAGCCACAAAGACGGACTTCTCCTGAAGCACTCACAAAGTTAAGCAAAGCGCAAAAACTCCTCACTTGCAGCCCTCCCTCTCTTCAATCCATTACCGAGGTTCTGAAGGTGACAGCCCTGGCAACACAGACAAGAAACGGTAGGAAAAAAGTTTGTATGTTGGGGGAATGTTACTGTTATTTCTGGAGGTTTTAAGCTTGGTTTGATGCATTTACGCGCACCACAACAACACTTTAAGTTTGTCTTCTTGCTTTCCTTTCAGATCACTCCAAGACGCGGGATATTTTGTGTGCACTTCCTTAAAAAAACCCAAACATGAAACCTCAGTTATTCGCCATCGACCTAATACTTCTGTGCATATCTTGCGGAGCAAGTGCATTGGCAACGAGCATTCCTGCGGTCTCTTCGTCCCTGTCAGGCGCCAATTTCACCAATCTAAGCGCAGCGCACAGATATGGAACAGACACCACGACTATCTCGAAAAGCAGGAGGAAGCGTTATATTAGTCAGAACGACATGCTTGCCATTCTCGACTACCATAACAAAGTGAGAGGGAAGGTGTTTCCTCCAGCATCCAATATGGAATACATGGTAAGTGAACGTTTTCATTCAAACTTTTAAAATCAATGTGCATGATATTCCTGCAGCCAGATATTGCAAGCCTCTTCTTTCCCTTCTTTTTTATCATTATATGCATGTTCTGCTTGTGACCAAATTGCATGCATCAAGTAAAAATAATTTCTCATAGGAAATAGCTGCAGTTTTGTAAGGAAGTAAGTGACAAATGTTATGAAGTTTCTTGGCACCTTCAGCTGTTAAGCAGATTGCACTGCAGGAGACCACCAAAGTAGTCACTTCCAAAGGAAGAGGGGTCATGTGTGGTACCAGTAGCCTGCTGGCAGTGTTATATGGAGAGAGCAGTTAGTGGTCAGCTGATGACAAAGTCCAAAAATGTCTGAATCAGACTTTTTAATTCATATGTGGCTTATATTTCCAGCCACAACCTAAAATTTTATGGTGTGAAGCAGTATAAGGCTGCTTATACTGCATTTCATTTAATTCATTTTATTTTGAAGGGTTGTTCCAGTAACTGCTGCAGCTGAAATTAGAAACTGAGCTGACATATTTCCATTTTGAAAATTGGCAGCAAATCCATCCTCCACAGTTGCACATGTAATAAGATGCATTAGAGGCGTCTCTTCCTTTGACAAAACTACTGCAGAGTGAAGTAATCGTAGGAAGTGTGTACTCTCTGCTCCAGTCACAATCCATTCCCAATGAAACCATCCATGAGTGTGGCTGGTGACAAGTTTCTGGTCTTATTAAACCGATGCAATCCAACTCCCTGTCTATTCAGTGAAAGAGTTATATTGGACGCTGTGCAACAAACTTTCTCCGCTTATGTAACTGATTTGATGGATGACTCTTGCGTCTTGCCATGGCAACACCTGTAACAGCGCTATGAACTCCAGTGCCGACTCTTATCTCACATCTCACTGCTGAATGAAGATCTAGTGTTGATATTTTAGCTTATGTAATGGGTTCCCTGTGTGTTTAGGTGTGGGACGACACCCTGGCCAAGACAGCCGAGGACTGGGCTCATGCCTGCCTGTGGGAGCACGGGCCACCTCACCTCCTCAGGTTCCTGGGTCAAAACCTCTCCGTCAGGACGGGACGGTGAGTGACCTTTGACTTCCCTCCCCCTCCCTGACATCTGCTGCTCCTCTCAGGGATGACTCTCTCTCTCTCTCCCTCAGCAGTCATGGTCGTTGCCTTGCCGCCCCCTTCTTCTTTCTCCTAAAGGTTTTTGCACTGTGACCCGGTGACTGCTTGAGGAATGCTCCTGTGACCCCTCAAATAAACAAAAGTTGTGTTTTCAGCCATGACCCCTGAGGACAAAGGCGCATCCCTTTAGCGGGTCTTGACTTTCCATTTGGAAACACAGGGCAACTTCACGTGTTCCTACACTTTTAGATTTTAATGAGGAACGACATGAGACTCAAGGGAATACAGCTTACTCTGACTATTCTTTTTTGACTTGCCAAGAGTTCCATAGTGAGGTAATTTCTAAAAACAAAATAACTGCTAGATCTAAGAATTCTGTTGACGTGCGGAAAAGAACGTAGAAACAATACTCAAAGTTAGATAGAAAACAGTCGGGCTGAACTAACTTTGTCTCAACACAAAAATGGATTGTAAAACAAGTCAGCATTTTGCACCACAGAGCATGTTTGTATATCTTAGAAAATAAACCTGGATGATGTGAAAACACTCACGACAATTCGTTTATTGTTAAGTATTAAAATTGTTGCTGCTTGGCTGCCAGCTCCGAAGCTCTGGCGCATCTTCAAATTGTGAATGTGGTTTTGATAGTGCAGACAGTGTATATTGTATTTCAGATCCTTAGGTCATGTTATTGTTATTGTTGTTGTGGTCAGAGTGGCTTGAAAAATGTGGCAGATGTTCTAAACACATAACAACCACTATTCATGGGGTAACTGTGAGTCCACAATGTGACAAAAGAATTTAGATCTTCCGTATATATCTGAGCTGCATGTCCTGAAACACCATCAATTACTTTGAAACTGGATTTAGCACACACATAAAAAATACTGAAAGCTCTAAATGCTACACCAACAGAGACAGAACTGAGATTTGTACCAGGTGTAAGAAACACAGATCAAAGTTAGTATCTTAAAGCTTCTGTGTTTCTTTAAGCCTGAATTCACCTGCAGCCGAACTGCACAACCACCACTTACAAAGCAACAACTTCCTTGTCTGAAAAGTAAGACCAATGCAGAAGTGACTTAAAACCTGCATTCTTGCTCATGGTCGGCAGGGGGCGACTCTACTGGCTTCAAAAAGAAGTCAGATTGTAGTAGTTTATAGTATGTTTTCAGTTCAGAAAGTAAATATTTTGGCCACGTTAAAATGTCTTGTTCAGGATTCGGTTGTATGAAAAGACCCTGAGGAGTTGGCTGCTCGTTTTGAATTAGAGATGCACCTTGCTACCGAATCAAGCCAGCTAGCATCAGCTGGTTACTTAATGTAGGTATGGCATTGTTTACAATTTGATCAAGGTGATAGCATCTTGGATATAATTTTATATATGAAGTACTTTCTGTTAGTGCACGATGAGTTGCACAGTACTATAGGACACACCTACTATATGACACTCAAAACTCTCACAGTTTAGTTATGTTTTGGCACCAAAACTACATGGTCAGGTTAAGGAAAAGATTATGGTTTGGCCTAAAATAAGTAAATCCAAGTTAGTAAATCATTCCTAAAAGTTACCTCAGGGAGTGTGTCTTCTGAACTTTCTTTCTGAAAAATATATTGATTATTGACAAATCGGACATAATAAAAGCTTCGAACACACCAGCCTGTGTCAGTTGCCTATCATCAGTTGTGAAATGTACAGTGTAGTTAACTGAGCGCGTCTGTCTTCTGTTCACAGCTATCGTTCCATTCTCCAGCTGGTGAAGCCATGGTACGACGAGGTCAAAGATTACTCCTTTCCATACCCCCGTGACTGCAACCCTCGATGCCCTCTCAGATGTTATGGACCAATGTGTACTCATTATACACAGGTACAAAGACAACTGTCAGAATTACATGCAATGAAATGGTATGAATGGCTTTAAATGGCTGCTGATTTGTCTGTTATTGCAGATGGTGTGGGCCACATCCAACAAAGTCGGCTGTGCTGTTCACACGTGCCATAATATGAACGTATGGGGATCAGTGTGGAAGCGGGCAACGTATTTAGTTTGCAACTACTCACCCAAGTAAGTATACTTTAATTACACGCTGTAAGGAATCCTGTTAATTCTAACGAACCTGTTAACCTGATGACGATAGGGTGACGGCAGGCTTAATCCCGACACAGACGGCTCTGTTCTGTGCCGAGTTGTGAAATGCCACCCATGTCGCTGGGAGATTCAGATAACCTTGATACAAGCCTGTGAACCGGTACCGCATTACCAAAGCTCTGGAGAGCCACGAATGAGAAGACAAATTCTCAAAAAAATTCCAAGAATCAAAGCCCGTTTGGACTTGTGACTGACATGTGACCCAGGTTCTTTAATCCCACTGGTTTGAGACATATGTAAGAATAGCAGGCTGAGGACATTGATGACCTATTTTAAGTGGCTAATGGAAAACGTGGCCTCCTGACCTTGAGTCTGTGAGTTTGGATTAGGCTTTCTGCTCTGCAGAGGTCAGTGTCTGTGCTGTAACACCAGCTGACGCTGACATTTTGAATCAAGAGACTTAATACCATTTACATTTTTCTCTGATACAAATACTAAAGCCCAATTCCTATTATGCTTACAAAGTTCAGATTGCTAAACAAGTGATATTCTGCTCTTCACTAACTGGTCCGATTATGAAATTAGGCGTTTTCAGACGGGATGAACGTTTTTAGTTCCAAGCATAGTTCTAAGAAACCCCTTTTATTGTATTCAAACTGCAAAAACTACTGTAGAACGTTGTTTTTTTAGCTCCTACTTCAAAATAGGTCATCTCCTAGCAAGAGAAGAACTTTGAGTGAACAGTTATTGGTCGAAAATGTGAATGACAGATCGCAGAAAAGCTTGTGTCAAAAAACCCCCCAAAAAACAAATGGAAGAAAACATGGAAAAGCTGATCGGCTGTAAAATCCAGACTTGACTGAGTTTGGTCCAAAAACGCCTATTTTTAAAAAATATATATCTCAAGGTCCATTTGGTAGCTGTTCTGGAGCTTCTACTCATATCGCATGGACTATATCAGCTGGTAGAATTTGCCTGGTAGTCATAGGATTCTTAATGTTTGAATTTACATATTTTCTAAATACTGAAAAGGCTTTTGGGCAAACATGTCTGGCAAAATGTATCAATATACAGAGGTTACGATTAAACATATTACGATATGACAATACATATATACAAGCTAATGTATTTCTATTTATACAACCATGGTGTGCCCTTACTAAGTTAAATTCCCGTCTAAGTTTACGTTGGTGTGGAAGAGTCAAATAGCTGAAAGATAGATTGCAACACTGCCATCTAGTGGTCGGGGTATTAAATACAACCCAAAATAAACGACTGTCTGCCGTAAATCTTTAATAATTAATAATAATAATAATTAATTCTATTAATTCAAAATATACTCAGTTACACAAAACATGATATTGCGATACTGAAGTGTATTGAGGTTTTCCTTCAGCTAACTGACTGTACCTGTTTCTGTGTTCCAGGGGTAACTGGATCGGAGAGGCTCCCTACAAAGTAGGCGTGCCCTGCTCCGCCTGCCCTCCCAGCTATGGTGGCTCCTGCAGCAACAACATGTGCTTCCCCGCTCTCAAGACAAACTACCTGCACTGGTTCAAATAAACACAGGTTTCCTCTCGACATAAGCTGACAACCTACAGTACCACAGAGACATTATTTTAATCCCGTAAGGATTTGCACAACAGTCGTGGACCACACTTTTTTGTATATATGGGCTTATTTAAAGACACAAACACACATTTTGAAGGCAGCAGACGATTTTGATGACTTGTAAATAAACTGTAAATTAATTTGTTATATGACTATTTGAATTGAACTATAATTTATGTGTAAAATGGGTCCTGAAACACAGTATATACTGTTTGTGGTGCTGCATATTTTACTATGTAACCGCTGACAATGTGGTAATTAAGGACATAACAAGATCATATAGCTGCTCATAGCTGCTCACTTTGGTGCTACGGGCATCACACCTTCATGTTGTGTGCTCTGCCTTCACAGGAATGTTGTGATCTAAAGATCAAAGCTTTTGACCTCAGAGGTTAAAACCTACACTGGCAGTGTTAGCTTTGGTGCTGCTGTAGGTACAACACACTTCATACTGCTATTTCCATTTGTGTATTGCAACAAATTGGCAACAAAAGTGCACTTACTGTAAACTGAAAATATATGGCAAAATTCATCATCTATTCATCAGTCAGACTGGGAGGTCTTTATTTGAAGACCATATGCTAATATAGATGATGCCTCTGTTGTCAAAAGCCCTGTTTGTTTCAACGTGTTCACAGTGCATATGCAGTTTTAATCTGCACTGATTAGGTTATGTTTCATGTCATTCATATTTCACATAATTTTTTATGCTAAAAAGAGCACATACAATAAAGCTGACCCACATATTTGTTTTATAATCATACTTGTACACGGTATATTGGTATATCATATACCAGTATATCAATATATTGGACAAATCCATTGTTTATATTTTGTTATGATCACTGATGTAGTTTGGTTTTTGGAGTTATAGGCACTCAAGTGCACCTTAATTTTTTTCTTTTTTTTCAAAATTTCCAAAATACCAGGAAAACATTTTTTTTGTACATGTAGATAATCATTATACCTTGACTATCCTAAAACAAGTATACTGTAAGTTATTCATTTTTATATGGGAAAAAATATTTAATTGATATTCTTTTTTTATTGTTTTGTAAAAGGATTGTAAATATATCTGAACGATTAAAAAAAATACTGAATATGGTTCACTTGCATGTCAACTTTTATATCGTTGAAGGAAATTTACTGTAATGTAAATTAATTTGGAACATTTTTATGAGCACTAGCATAATATTGGAGAACGAATGAATCAACACTTTGGTAAATGTATCAGAATTTTTTTTCTCAGATCGAGACAGTGATGAGTTATGAGAAGAAAACTTCAGCATCGTGGTCCAGATGCATACTAAAAAATAAAAATAAAAAATTGCCATTGATGTAAACTTTAGTGGGAAATTACGCGTTACAAAATAGGAACATTTTCCGCACTGACTGTATTTAAATCAACATTAACAACAAGCTATTTATGCAATGAACTATGCTTTTCCTGTCATGTTTTGTATTTGTAATAAAATGGTCTATTTTGATTGTGTCCCTTCTTGTTTGTACAATTCCACCCATGCCTTGCCTCTGGCCAAAACAGTATCATTATCCAATGTCTGTGGTTGTGTTGTCTGAGCTCTTCCTCATGTCTGATATTGATTAGAGGTTCTGCCCAAAGTACCAATCCGGCTCTTTGAGTCTCAGCTTTCACTTTCAATTAAAACGGTGCCATTGCAAAGTCCCACATCCTGCGTATCAAAGGCTGAGGAGGAGAAGAGAAAACATGCTGCGACTACATCTGAATCCTAATAAGAAAAGGTTGACTTTGGCCTCGGCTGACCATGTCTACACAAACGAACAGACAACTGATAGGGTTTCAGGGGACCCTCTTGTTTGAGTTTGTCCAATGAAACCGTTGACCTCAGAGGGAGAGAGACTGGGAGCAGAGTGGAATGCTAGAAGCAGAGTGAGGGAGAATGAGTGTCACCACCATACATAGAGAGCAAATCAAAATTTGGGCAAGGAAAAAAAAACACAGATAGTCTGACAGAAATGGACATTCTCTTGCTCTGCAGCTTTAAAATGTGTGTGCACAGGATGATGGAGAAAGTAGCTGGTAAGAGGTAAGGACAAACATAAAGAGGGAGCCATAAACTCTCTGATGTGTTGGGCAGATGCTGCAGTTTTTCCTCCAGCTGCAGGATATGGTTCTGGGCCAGCCTGCATCACAGTTATATGCACGAGATCAACAGGCTATCAAGCACACAAATTAACAAACCAACAGGCCTATAAACATCTGCAGGCTGCAGAAAACATCTTTCCAGACTGAAACGTTTCCTGCACTGCAATGCACTTTGGCAGGTTGGAATACATTGTCTGAAATGTCCATACTAAACTTTGCATGGCGTGAGGTTTTGCAAACCTCTTCCTGCACTTTATTAAGAAGTTTCATCCACACAGCCCGCCCTGACAGACCAGCACACTCCCTGGAATGAACCGGCAGAGAATTTTCGAGGAACACATTAGTATGCATGGGAAAAACCCTTCTGTCTGAGTAAATGCCTGACCTGGAGCCAAATAGATGATTGCTGGATATTTAAAAGTCACATCAGCGGAATGAGGAGCAAGATGCTATGATGAGTTAGACAACCTGCTGCTGACATTTACCAGGTTATCCATCAGTGGCAGAGGCAGAGCAAAGGTTAAGGATATGGATTTGGGTTAGGATGAAAGCAGCTTCTGTTGGTTCAGGGATAAAAAGAAAAAGAAAAAAGAAACACCTGTAAATGAATGTAAAGATTTAACTGTCCCATAAACTAACACTTTTAAATGAAATTTCAACCGCTTTCATCACTTACACTTTCACTGACCCACCCACTACGATGTCAACTGACACTGGAACTTAGATTTATTCTTCAGCTGCAACTACTTTCAGATCTTACACACAAGCTGAGCATCAGGCTCGGCTAGCAGCCCCGCCAGGACATCCTTTGCCCACCAAAAAGCATTAGAAAAGCAGTGATTTATAAAGTGAAACTGTTTTATTGAGTGTTTTTAGCAGTTTTAATCACTCTGTCCAATTGTTTTGGAGTGGAGGAGACTTCTGTGGATAATTCAGCTCCTGGTTAAAAACCTGCTGAACTATGAACACTGATGAAATCCTAAGCAGGAGAAGCTGACTGCATTGACGGCAATAGTGGTGAAGATAACAACTCCCATGATCCCACACTAGTTCATAACATCACCAAACTCTGTCTTTTGTTATTGTTTTGATTGGAAGACCCTATAGGGGCAGAAAACTGCATATCGTTTGTTTAGCAGTTATAAATATATACACACTTATCGAGCACTTAGTTTCTGTTTGAAACAAACTCTGGTGCATTTCTGTCGGATGGTCCATTATTAACTCTGGTGCGGACCAAAGAACAAAATTCTGGTCAGCTAAAAATGGGGGATCGGTTTGTTTCCAAGTGTACCAGAGTTCGGTTTGCTGCAGGTGAGAACACAGTCCTGACCCAAAGGAAGGAAAGGAAACCAAAACACAGTGCATTCTGGGTTGAATTTGAGCAGAAATTTGAGAATCAACTTTAGGCAAGGTAGTAGCTTGGACAGACAGGTCTAATGATGAATTAAAGGCTGTTATGACGATCACAGACTTGAAATTATTTAGTCACAGAATGGTGGCTAATGGATTCAATCGCACAGACGATCAATGCCTCAATGCATAACAGTGAAAAAACTCTGCCAACAAAAAAATAAAGTCCATGACTTGCTTCAAAAAAGTGACAGCTCTTCTCCTCACATATTAAGTCCAAAAGACGAAGGACAGCATCAACAGCTTGACATTTGATTACAATGCTTGGTGCGCTTGATAGAGCACAGTGTGAAAGCAAAGCAAAGCAAACCAAATGACAAATGAAACAATGTTGCAACTTCACCAGACTTTTTCTCTTTCCAGGTCTTCCTATTCCACAGTAGACTATCGCCACACTTCCATTGACATTTGAAAACTGAAGCTTCAACACTTTGTATTTAAAATAATACTTGTACATTGACACTTTGACACAACATTGTTCACCACTTCCATTTTAACTGCTATTTGTACTTCTCAGTGTCTGTACTTCAAATGTTTTATTTAAAAATGTCAGCAGGGAGCATACTGTACAAACATCTTCTTTTATTTGTGTTTTCTAGTTTGGCTGATTTTTTCCTGTTCTGATGGCACTCTATTGTGCCTTTAATTCACAAATTCCTCACTCAACCAAGTGTAGTTACGCAAGAAGGATAAAATCTGTGATGAGCTCACTGGAAGACCAGGAGGAGGGACACAGAAACAATCAGAAAGACAGAGAGAAGAAACAGAGCTTTTCAGTCTCCAGTTTCTGCAGCAATAAATCGTATTCAACTGGTTTGTGCTATCAGCCAGTGCCAACATCTACTGAGGCCGCGATGACGCATCTGTAAGCTCATCCGAAGGTGCATCACTTTTCCTAATAACACACGTGAATTACTGACCTGTCAGATAAACTGTTATTGCTAAAACAGTTTCGCCTCCCTCAAGTGTGAAGGTGGTGAAACGTTTATTTGGAAAGAAGATGGAGACTTCATAGGGACCACAGCAGGGTGATAGATTATTAACAGGGAGCGGGTGAGGTTGGGGGAGTTAGTTTCCAAAATGTGCAAGCAGCCGTCCAACTCCAATAATGGAGAGAAGTATGAGAAAGGGTTTGAGGGAGTACAATACTGGAACAGAGGGATAAATCTTTTGTGAAAGGAGCTCAGTAATGGTTTAGACTCAGGTTTGCTGATGTTTGTTGTGCAGCTGCTGAAAATCTCCTCTCCTCTCCTCTCCTCTCCTCTCCTCTCCTCTCCTCTCCTCTCCTCTCCTCCCTCTCCTCTCCTCTCCTCTCCTCTCCTCTCCTCTCCTCTCCTCTCCTCTCCTCTCCTCTCCTCTCCTCTCCTCTCCTCTCCTCTCCTCCCTCTCCTCTCCTCTCCTCTCCTCTCCTCTCCTCTCCTCTCCTCTGTACTCTACAACCTCTCTGCCCTCCCTGACTTCAAGCACTGGAAATGGTTGAAAACTTGGCTTCTCTGAACCTCGAGGGGGATATTGGGAGAGACTTCTTTCTAATTCATTGTATTTTTTTTCCTCCTGTCTCTGTTGGAAGCACAACAACTATGTTTATTTTGCTCCCCTTGCAGCTGAACCATCGGAAATGCAGCCTTTGCCCGGTCCGGGCCTCGCTCCGTCCTCCCGAAAATCTACCGCTGCCGTCGCAGCTTGAGGACATCAGAATGGAGCTGGAGTTAATGCTCACTGTAGGAAAGAGCTGCTGACGGATGAAATAGACAAATCACTGCCATTACTGTACATGAATCAGCACAAACAAAAAACAAATTACCCTTGACTAAACGATTTCAACTCAGTGTCCACTTACTTGCTTGTTCTGGAGCCTTTGCACTGAACATACACTCTACATCAGCAGTTGGAGCTTTTGTGAAACTTTGAATATTCTGTGAACCTTGAGCAGCCTGGTCTCCTAAAAATCATGTTCTTATGCAACAAAATGACATTGTCAATTATGTTTTGAGGGTTCTTGATGTATCACAAAAATGTCTCTAATTAAAGTCCACTAATATCTGCACACAGGGGAGGTAGTTCTGCATAAATAGATTAAACAAATATGGGACTTTCACACAGGAGATCTCCGTTCGTGTCCTGTGTGAAACCAAAAGTCAACATCAGCCATGTTTCCATTAAAGAGGAAAGGAGTTTTGAAGCTAAATTGTGAAATGTTGCATGAAATAAAATGTGAATTAGGGACGTTTCCATCAACTGATTTAGAGCGAATAAACAAAGCTGCATTAACATAGTTTCATCAGAAGATGGCAGTGTAATATATTGCCGTAGGCTAATCCGAGATTGTGTGAGAGTTAAATGTGTGTAGTGTTCCTACAAGCGAGCATAAAAACTTTAATGCGCATTTTCGAAAAGTTTATCGGATTTTGGTGTTTCCATCAAGCTTTTCTCCTGTGAATAATGTGCATGGAATTTCTTAAAGGAAACAAGACTACTGACATATAAACATAACAAACTTTTTAAACCACACAATGATCTTTTTTTTCCTACTAAACCTAACCATGTAGTTGTGTTGCCTGAACTTAACCATGTAGTTTTAGTGCCTAAAGCTAACCAGGTGGTTGTTTCTACAGCTGTTTAAAAAATGCAAACCACGTGCTTAATCTGAAGTCTCGGACCAAATTACATGCTTGATCTGCTACCTCTCTACGAATCATCCAGACCCCTTAAGTCATCTGGAACTGGCTTGTTGCGTGTCCCAAGAACAAGAACTAAGCGGGGTGAGGCAGCTTTCAGTTATTCTACTCCTCACCTGTGGAACAAACTACCTGTAGACCTGAGGTCTGCCTTAACGCTCAGCTCCTTTAAATCAGGACTAAAAACACTATTGTTTACTGCAGCTTACTCTTAACTTTAACACTTATCTGCTCTACTCTACTGCCCTTACTTTTTAACTACGCAATGTTTGACTTGTGCTTTTTATTATTTGATCTATTTTCTTATCCTGCTGTATCTTATTTGATCTTAATTGTATTTTTATTTCTATTTCCCTGTTTTAATTGACTGTTTTTAATGTTTATGTAAAGCACTTTGAATTACCTTGTGTTAAATTGTGCTATACAAATAAACTTGCCTTGCCTTGTTTAAAACTGTGACTGTAATCCAGGAGAAAATAGGCTTCCACAATTGAGAATGCAGTTTCATTGTATAGGAACATCATTTTTTAAGGGACAAGTTGAATTTGACGGATAATTGTTATTATTCTTACATATAGGCTTATAAAACTTAAAGCCACATGTACATGGTGTACAAAGAAATATGTCAGAAGTTAGACTGATAACCGTCACTAGCTAGAGCAGTCAAAAAAACTGTGAAAAGTTCCTATCATCTGATGAAGACCAAGTGATATTGTCCAAAGCTTCTGAACAAACCAGCAAGTGGTCCTTGAGTCGAGATTCATTTGTCAGCTGCTGATTTCATGAATTACCTTCATATTTATTCAGTATTTAGATGAAAGATTAAAAAAAGTCATGCTTAAATCCTTTTTTATACTATTATGTTTATGTATTAAATAGAAGACAATTGCATCATATTAATACATATATATTACATACGTTATAGTAACTATTATTAGCCAATTTGACACTTTCTCACATACTACACAGACATGTGGAATATAACTAGGGCGAACCTGCTGTCTTCCCACCTCTGACATGTGCAGGATTATGTTGACATATGTGTTTCCCAGAGACTGATGTCAGCTACTTGAAGCATGTTTTGGGATCTCCTCAAATGTTGGCGTGTACATGTTAAAACCCTTTTGTGACCATAAATCTCTCAGGGCAGCAGAGTTTAACTGCAGGGCTCGTTTTTTTTTTTTTTTGCACTTCTTCTTCTTCTTTGGAGTTGGATGCCCTTACTTCAAACAAGGAGTAAAAAATAAAGATTTCTAGGTACACAAATCATTTGCGGTGTCTCAGGTGTCTATTTTGGTCTATAATCGTGTTTATTTAGCTGAGGGCCGCCCTAACATGTGGGAAAGTACTTCATTTCTCCCAGGTTTTCGTGCTACTTCTATGCTAGCAACGTGCTGATGCTTCATCCATCAGCCACAATGAAATAAGACACCGTTTCAGTTTATGTTATGGTCACTTTTCTCGTCTAGTGACTTTTCCTTGGCAAAGTAAGCTCCTCACATGGTCTAGTAAAGTATAAATAAAGCATATCTGGCATACCTCAGTAGAGATATTCTATTTTATGACGAAGGACATAAGCTGGTGTTATGTAATAAAACTGTATAGTCTGCATTCACCTCATATGTGACATTAAAAGTAATGACATATTGTTGACCCAACATGTCAGACTGTTTATCTCCACCACAGTGGCTTGTAAGAATAAATCTACAGCACGTCCATCCCAGACTAGACTTCTGGTACAGTCTAAGAACATAAACTAAGGCAAAGGTGGCCCGCGTTCTGTGTTTGCCCTCCATATCCTACTGTAGTCTTTGTCTTGGACGGGGCCGCGTTAGCCTCCTCACGAGGCCTAGCAGGGACTTCAGACGAGCGACATCCTGCAGCTGTGAGACGCGGGCCAAAATCAATGTCCTTCTCAGGAGCACAGCGCTGGGAAAGAGCTGCATATTCAGATGGGCTTTCCTCTTTCACTCTCAACTCTCTTTGCTCACACAGGCTTTGATGCTGATAAAGGCTTATTGACCTCTTTGTGCTCACGGTGTGTTGTTGCAGGATAGGGTATTCTGTGCAAAGACAAGACATTCACAAAATCTTTCTTTCCTATTACGTCAACTCATAAAAAAACAACTCTAGCAAAGTCAATTTTCATATTTATGGCTAAATCAAAGAGACAGTGTTTTGACATCCTATGTGGCACACCAGCCCACATGTCAAATCCAAGAGAATGCATGATTATTATATTCTCTCCTGAAGACAGGCTGCATTTATTGTAACATTTCTTGGTTTCAACTGGTTTGCGCCACAAGCAGCCATCCATTAAACATTCAGCACAGAGAAGCAAAACTCACTCTGAAGCAGTGTAATAGGAGTTTCTGGTGGAATTACTTAATGGAAGCTTTATAAAAAATTGACATAAAACAAAGGGAATTTGGGTAGCCACAATTCCCCAGCTCCCAGTGGCTTTGCATTATCATTTTTACACAAAAGTTGAGTCTTTCTGTTGGCTCATGATCACACTGTAAGAGATTGGGAGATGGAGAAGTGCCTCAGGCTTGCAAGAAAATGCCAAGAGTTGGCTTTGTGGTATAAAAGTGGGGAAGCTGAAACATTTTAGTGTGTCATCTTGAACTAGTTTCATGTTTTTTTGTGTTCTTTTCCAATCTGATACCCTAACAGATGCAGTCTGAGCGTTACAGCATGCAGATTGTATGTTAAAGGACACTGACATCTGCTGGTAATGTGGACAGTGTGCTGAGTGTCTCAATCTATTACTGTAAAACCCACTTCTGTTCAGGAGCAAAGTGTAATTCAAGTCAAGTCAAGTCAAGTCAAATTTATTTATATAGCGCATTTACAGACGGCTGAGCCGCACCAAAGTGCTTCACATAAAAGTGCAAAAAGTGCAATAAAATACAGAATTGACAAAGGTAAAAGAAACAAAAAAAAAACAATAAAACAAAATTTAATTCAATTTAAAATAAATTAAAAGAAGATGGAATAATTTTAGAAGCACTGTGGGATTACTAGGGGACACTATTCCCTAGAACTTGCCGGAGGAAAAAAAATTCAGTGATGCATTTCATATAGATTACAGTCAGTGTTATCATGTTCAAAATAGAAATGAATAGATCTTTCTCTACTTATAGCCACTGTAACAATAAATTACTGGCACTTCATAGATTGCAATGTATATATAGTGCTGTATATATCTAAAATATCTACTCAAGACATATGCCTTGTGTTTCTGTGAACATAAAGCATCTGGGGGAACATATGGGAGATGTTGTTGAGGTTATCTTCAAGATGTGACAGATGACACTGTGGAAAACACACAGAATTATAGATGATGAAAGGTAAATTGGTTTACATGAAGGGGATAAAGTGCAGGTGTAAGTAAACATGGCACAACAATATTATTTTAGTGCATGTACTTTACTTGAGTATTTCCATTATTTACTACATACTTCCTCTCCACTACATGAATTCACAGTGTGAGTTATTAATAACTTTGTATATTAAGATTGACACAAAGATAACAACTAATGTACAAAGATAAACTAAATAATGTCAACCTAAAAATAACATTTAGCACATAGATCAATACCAAACAATGTATAAAGTCATTATAGTTCATTATTATTTATTGTTATTATATTTATTATATATTATTTAGCTTTTACTCATTATTTAGCTCTTACACATTATTGTAATAATATTCCTGTACTACGATCACTGGCCACTTTATTAGGCACACCTGTTCAACTGCTTGTTAATGCGAATATCTAGTTAGCCAATCACATGGCAGCAACTCAATGCATTTAGGCACATAAACATGGTGAAGACAACCTGCTGAAGTTCAAACAGAGCATCAGAATGAGGACAAAAGGTGATTTAAGTTAAAAATGTGATTTGGTGCCAGACAGGCTGGTCTGAGTATTTCACAAACTGCTGATCTAACAGCTAGGGTTTACAGAGAATGGTCTGAAAAAGAGAAAATATCCAGTGAGCGGCTGTTCTCTTGTTGATGCCAGAGGTCAGAGGAGAATGGCCAGACTGGTTCAAGATGATAGAAAGGCAACAGAAACTCAAATACCCACTCATTAGAACCAAGGTCTGCAGAGGAGCATCTCTGAACACACAACATGTCCAACCTTGAAGCAGATGGGCTACAGCAAACTAAAGTGTCTAATATAGTGGCCGGTGAGTGTATAATCTAACACTTATTAAGGAATTTTTCCACATACTTGTAATTCTGATACTTGAAGTAAATTTTGTTGACAAAAAGTACATTTTTGAATGATGAGTGGGACTGAGTATTTTTATGGTGGTGTTTGTACTTGAGTAGAGGATCTAAATACTAATTAACTTGGACATTGGCAGTATGTGTTGTGCATAATAATACTATTAACTGCTTTCAATCCAACATTTTATTTGGAACCATACAATACACTTCCCTGATTATACAACTCTGCAGCAATGCCTGTGAACCCCAACACATTGTATTAAGTCCTCATGGATGTATTGTCATCTCTTCACCACAAGGGGGTAGATGCAGACAAACTAAGCCAAACTGACCTGAAGTGGATATCTGAGGCAGCCTTCTGCTGAACACTGCTGATAATGTCACAAAAGCAATGATGTAGAACGTCTGCCAAATGACCTTGATGCTCTTTACTCCCATTCTCACCCCGATGCCGTTCCAACGCTCTGACCTCAATATAGCTCAACTAGAACCATTAGGGAGCAACGTGCCAGATAACTTGGGCCAACAAAAAGTGTTCTTCAAGAGTGTTTGTGTAGTTTGCTGTTGTGTCCAGAGGCTACTGTTGTGTGGATGCAGAGTCTGGCACGGCTGATGCATTCTGATGGGTTCACGGGGTTTCTCGCAAGACCACATGCTGAATGGAGGAGGTACCGAATGAAGCATCTGGACCCGTGGCTTAACAATGACTGTGTGGGTGAGATAGAAAGAGCAAAGGGTTGGGAAAACAACAAGAAGACAAGCAGAGGGATGGAAAATGAATGTTTGTGGGTGAGAAAGGGAGAGAGGGAAAGTGAGTGCAGACAGAAACACACAGGTAGAGAAGAGGTCAGTTATAAAAGAAAAGATTTTTAGACGGACGGTGCAGCAGAAGACAATAGACGCAATAAAACTGAAGGGATGATAGCGAGAACTCTCATGAAAGGCTGCTAAAACAAGAAGCCCAAGCATGAAATCATTTATATTGCTCCACCGCAGGCACAACTAGTGTATATTTACTGGCAGGCATTGTAATAAACATTAATCAGAGAATGTCTCGTCGGTTACAGATGGCTTGACCTAAATTACCACACTGTAAATCATAGAAATCCCTGAGCAGTTGGTAAATATTTCCTTTATCCACACTATTTGATTTTATAGTCAGGGTTAGAGACATGCTCTTACAGTCACTCTTTGTGTATTTCAGCCTTAACCTTAATGTAATATAAGTCATTTCATATCCAAAGCCCATAAAACTTATTTTGAGCATTTAAAATAATTACATGTTTTATGTATTGACTCATATATTTATGTTATGGCATGTGTACACACACACACACACATGCACACACACACACACACACACACACACACACACACACACATGCACCCTGTCACTCCTTTGCTGCCTCACCTCTCACTCTCTTTCTGTCAAACAGAGACACACACACACACACACACACACACACACACACACACAAACACACACACACACTCTCTCTCTCTTCCCTTCCCTGTCACACACACATCTAAATGTAGAGCAGCATTAATTCTATAGCAAATGAATGAGCGTTTTCGGCGGTGCTTCCCTCTTGGGATTTAGAACGTTGCTATTTCAGCTGCGGTGTAAGAGGAGGGGGGGAGCCTGCCGCGTCCGACCGCAGAGAGAGGGACGCTGCTCGAGCTGTGGCCGAGGCCCCTGCTACTGACCCAGGGAGCAGACAGTAAACCCTGGGTTTATGGAAGTTCAGAATGCGGTGGGTCCTCAATGTGAGAGCTCTTGTATCACATTCTGTACATATACAGAAGTAGGTTAGACAGCAGAGGCAGCCTGAAGACAGGGGTTTATATACATCTATAGCGCTCAGTGCACACTGACCTGGTGCATCTTAACTGAAGCCAGTAGTGGAATGATAACAGGCACATCCAGTACTGTACTTGAATACAACTTAAACAACTTAATTTTTGCACTTTCCGTATTTCCATTTTAAGTTAGTTTATTCTATAACTTTATGATGTTTCAGGATAATATGGTAGGTTTTACTCTACTACATCTATCTACTGGTTACTTTTTTTAGAGTGGACACCACTCTAACGTGATGGTCTTGCATTATAAAATGTACAATATTGTAAAAAGTGAGATTTCCATGTTTTTATTTATTTATTATAAAGCAGGTCTAGGTCATAGACTCTATAAAAAATGGATGTGTTCTACATGACGTCACCCATAGCTTTCTGAAGAACCGAAATGATATGGGTGTCTATGGCTGTTGCCATGTTATTTAAAGATTATGAAAAAGGGAAAGGATGCACTGTGGCCGGCCAAAGGAAGCCTGGTTGCTGAAACATGCCAGCTGCGACAGCACCCACGCATGTAAATGTGTGAGTTATATAAAAATGTTTTTTTGTACCAGACTGTAAACAAGTTTATTCCTGTTTTTGAGTCAGCCTCAAGTGGCTATTTGAGAAACTGCAGCGTTGGCACTTGCCGCTTCAGTGCCGTTAAAGTTATTCTCCTGCTGCAATGACAGCGCAGAGATGCTGAGAGTATGAGTGCCTAAGACCCAGAAACACGGACCAGTAAGAGCAGGCTGAATTCATTAAAGAATGTAAACATGTTTGAATAGAAACCAAAAATACAAGTAAGGACCTGGAAATTAGCATAATATGTCCCATTGAAATATTAAACCTGTGGTTTTCAGCCTCTGTGAGTCTTTACAAACAAGTTAACACACAACAGTTTGGATGTTTGTTGAGCTGTTCTCACCTCCACAAAAGAGACATTTCCCCTCCATACTTCTCAGATTGCTAGTTTAAACTGCTTGAGGCACAAAGAGGTTAAAAAAGAGAAATGTTCAAAATATGAATCCAAATTTCAGACATAACAAAAACAATTTCTTCTTCAACACCCTATCATCTGCAAAAGGCATTGATGCATCATTACGAACAATCTGATTGTAATAAATAATAATAACTATGATAATAATAAGATCACAGGGGGCAGATCATCTGCTGAACAAATGATTTCATACTTTAAGTACATTGTACTGATAATTTCTCTGTTTTCTCTGTTTGCTAGGATGTTGACTTTTACTTGTAGTGGATTTGGTACTTGTACTTTAATGATTGAAATATAGACATTATTGTGTAGTTTTAAGTGCAAGAACATGCACTATTCTTTCACCCCACAATCTTCCAATCCAGTCTTATCCAGCTTCCAGTGAATTACACAATTTTACGTATATCCATAACTGAGTGACAGAACTGTCCATTCAGTCTCTGACTCGCCTGATGGGTGAGGGCTGTGGGCCAAAACAAAGCATGAAAACATCAGGGAGTCATGGAAACAAGAGGATTAACTGAAAAAGACAGAGCAAAGGCACTGCCGGGCACATGGTCGGCTTGGCCAGCGTTTGGTTTATTATGTTTGTCAGGTAAAACACAAGAAGATTGTGTCTCCCTCTGTGGAAAATAAGTCTGTACAGGGGGCAAACACACAGAGGTCTGGTGATTAGCTACTGTTTCCACATGTGCCACAGCTACTAGTGAAAATGACCAGATGACAAAAGACAAAACCTGCCTGTTTCCATTATGGAATTTGCACTGTGTTGCAGCGAGAGGGGAAACAGTGACGACAAGTTTGGGGTTTGAAATTAACAGAGAGTTGGTTTGTGTTTTAATCCCCATAAGGAGTCACCTGTGAACAGTTAGACTCAGGAGAATGGGGCCACTTTTACTGGCAGGCCCCACAGAGAAGGAAGATCTGGTTTAAATTAATGTATTTTTGACCTAAGCCAGTTACCAGGGTAAAAGGACTACCATGGACGGATTACTGAACAGGCCTGCATAAAAGCCCAGGGGCCCAAAGTGTCGGGGACCCCCTGGTACCTACAAAATCTCACTCAAAAAAATAAAAAGGAAGAGACATAAAAAGACCAGAAAGAGGCAAAAATAACTGCAAAGAGACACAAAATGACCACAGAGAGATGCATAACAACTACAAAGAGACACAAAACAACAACAAAAGGAGGCATGCATGTCCTGCTCCTATGTAGCAGAGACAGATGGTGGGCCCCTTTTGCCCTTGGAGTAGATGTTACTGTTGGCATAAATCCTGTATCAGTATTACAGTACAACCCAAACACAAAGAAAGTTGGTACACTGGAAAACAAATTACAATGATTTACAAGTCCTTTGCAACCTACATTTAATCAAATATAGTACAAAGACAATAAATCTAATGCTCAAACTGGGAGACTTTGTTATTTTGTCACACAAACTCACTCTGGATTCTGTTTTTATTTTGTTGAGTCTCAATTTTTTGGAATTAGGGTTGTACTTGAGATTAGAAAAAGAGACTGTAAGATTGTATGGACATATTGAAGATTTAGCACTATAATGAACAAGTGCAATAAAGTAACTATTCATTCAAATCACTATTGAGTACAGTAAACTGTTTTAGACTGCGGTGGAATGTAACTAAGTACATTTACTCAAAACTGTTCTTTAGTACAAATTTGAGGTAGGCTACTTGTAATGTAGAATTTCATTTTGTGCTGTAATATGTTTTTACTCCATTCCAAATTAGAATCAAATATTGCACTGATAGCGTTACCATAGTTACTGTGCAGACTCAGAATAATAATACAAAATATAACCACAAAATAAATTATTATGTATCATTATTGGTTAAGATCAGATTATTGATCTCTGGGAGGAAATGCACAAGCTAGAAGTACAGTAAGTAGTTAAAATGAGCTCCACTTGTACCAGCTGCAACATTAAAGTATTACAGTCTGTGTAATAAACAACAAATGAATCAATAATTGCAATTCATTGATACAATATATATGTATATGATTCTGAAATGGACCATTCTGCAAAAATACTTGTTTTACTTGTGCTACTTTTGATGCCAATAGCCTACTTTGTAGCCTAATTTTAGTAAAGTAAGATATTGAATACAGGATTTTACTTGTATCAACGTTTTTCCCTGTGTGGCATTGCTCCACCACTGTTTTTAGAGTTGAACTTGTTACAGCTACAACACTGGAAAAAAAGTTTTTGCCTATACTACACACACGCACGAGCCCGGACGCGCACGCACTTCTCGGCATGACGGAGTGGGCCGTTTTGAACCTTTTGGAGGGGCGTGGTCAGGGGCGGCACTGTAGAAGCTCAGCCAAGTTGAGGATAAAATGTGAATAAGTGATGCTTTAGCGGCTTTGGTGCAAGAATCCCGAAAGAAGAAAGACTCGCTCTCTCTTTTCCAAACGGACTGAAGCGACCACATCACATCTCTTGATTTATGTCACATGGCAGCCAGCGACAGTCATCCCTGCTCCACCTGAGCTCTGCAACTTTACTTTGAAGGCGGACTTTTTTTTTCTCATCTTGCTGCTCAAGTTTTCTCACAGCCAGATCTCTGTCAGGATCTCAAGAAGCGGGCTGCATTCCAATTCATTAAAGGTAAATTATTTCCAAAGTCTACATTAAATCACACCACTCCATTTTTATTTCAATATGCATTACTCTTCACGTTTTCCATTAGGTATTGGCACTTTATATCTGCTTCTGTCAGCAATGCAGCATGCAAAAAGTTCCACTGAAAATATATGTGTACATACAGTATATTGTGAATCCATTAGCAACATTATGCATCATTCTGTGCACTTTTATTACAGCCGTACTGCTAAATGTGATTTGAGAGGCTGTATTTATTTTAACAGCTCCTAAGCTGTCTTTCCGCTTTTTTATTGAGGAAAAAAGTTGTAAAAAATCTTAAAGGAAGTTCAACACTAGTAGTGATTTCTTTAATCCACGCTCTCACTAGTCATTCCCAGTCTGCCAGCTTTCCCCCAGTGAACTCCATGAGGTTACCCGTGGCACGGTACCAAACCAAGTGTCTGCAAGCCAATGCGCTGTCCTCACCAAGTTCAATATTGACCCAAGTTATTCAGCAAATTTGATACAGAACACCAGTTCCAATCCGTCCAATAATCCTGTTTTGCTCTCTCCTCTCGGCTTCTTTGCCAGCTCACACTGCAGAAGAAGAAGAGTGTCTTTCTGTGCTGGCTCGCGCCCCGTTTCACCCCATCCACCCTGTGCTGAGTTTGAGACGATCATCATTATCACCATCGCCAGAATGACGCATGTATCTCTGAGGGCTGTGTCCCTGCTCCTCCTGCTCCAGACGGCTACTTCTATGGTGATGCTTCCTAACGCCACGGGCTGGGGGCAGATTCTGGACAAGTATCTGGATGAGGAGGGGGACTGGTGGGAGGCCAAGCAGAGGGGGAAGAGGGCCATCACCGACAGCGATGCTCAGCTCATCCTGGACCTCCACAACAAACTCAGAGGCCAGGTTTACCCTCCTTCTTCCAACATGGAGTACATGGTAGGTGGATGGAGGGAGGATTTAGACCCCAAACAGTTTATATGTGTTTAAACGCTTTGACCCCATTCTGAACTCCCTAAGAGTCTTGCACACTTGTGGACCATATAGCTTAGTGAACTGACCCAGTCACCAGACCGGCTGGCACTTGTCCCTCTTGGCTCACACACAAGCAGCATGCCAGCATCTAAGCACCTTCACACATGAGTCCCCCCCAACGCCACACACACACACAAGTCAGCACCCATGTGACTTTGGTTGTTTTGCCAGAAGAAAAGAATTCCACCAACTTGCCAATGATCACATTACTACTGCGTTTTTTTAAAAACTCATGTTAAAAGATTTGTTTGACTTTATCCTTTGGCCATCACGTGTGTGTACAGCGCCAGATCACTTTTCACAGTGCAATTAGAATCAGAGCACTGCACCGCGGCTTGTTTTACCAGCTGTCTACCCCCCACTAAACACACACATACACACACCACACCTTCTGAAAGTCAGTGCTCCACAGATCTGGAACTTTTCCAAATGCACTACATGTGTAGACGCGGCTTGACCGCCACAGTGCATTGCCACCAACAGTACTTAGGGAGGTTAAAAATCAATATAGTGTGCAATGTGCAGAAAGTAATGAGGTTTTATCATCCTTTCATCTCCACTTAAAGAGCTACAGAACAAAAGGCAGTATTATTCAATGGTAAAGGCAAATAAACAGTTCCTGCTGGGGGCAATTGCTGGACTGTGTAATTGTATAATTGAGAGGTTGGACTTGAGGACCCCTTGTGTGTGTGTGTGTGTGTGTGTACATGTACGTGTGTGAAAGCCCCACTCTGCCTGGCAGGCTTCTGGTTGAGGCACACTCTAGTGGAGAAATGCTGAGCCAGCAGCACACAGCTCCTTTCTACTGTCTCCTGTTACAGTTGGCTGGGTTTTTTTTTTTTTTTAGCTCTAGGGGCACCCAGGGGTGAAATATGGAGAGGCATGCAACAAGAGGACGTGAGGTGAGAGAAAGAAAGTGAACGATAGCGATGGAATACTGTAGGTAAATAAAATTACAGGTGTTGAAATGATAAAGGAGAGATGTGTGTAGAAACAGGAGGCAATGAGAGACTGATGGAGGTACGGACAGGATAAAAAAAAGGTGTCAAAATAAATGAAAGGAATATACGGAGGTTGAGACAGTTGAAAGGAGCACATAAGAGACATTGGCTTGTAAGGATACATGCTGAAATCTCATTTGCAGCTCCATGGATGTCAATATCTTTCAGGCAAGAAGCTGTTTAGGTCACATGTAAAGTGGATTTTCTGCGCTTTGTTTTGAAAGGGGCTCCGTATTTCTCAGATTTTCCCTCTGTCTGTTGTTGAACTGCTGTCACCTTTCAGAAACCTCACAGCTTCACCGTACTGGAAGACTTCATAGACATGCTCCCCTGCTCTCCCTACACACTCATGCATGCAGATGCACACACAGAAATATCCAAGCACACATACAGAACCATTTGCCCATCAGCTCTGTTATTGTATGCCATTGTATTAAACCATAACCCGACTGACCCTCTGTGGCAATCATCACAGAGACTCACAGAGATAACATCAATTCAAATCCCGCTTCCCCCCCCTCATCTGTTTCCCTTTCTTGCCCTCTCTCTCTGCCTCCCTCTCCCTTATCCCTGTGGCTCCGTTCCCATTCTGTCATTATCCAACACAGAGACCCAAAAAATTCCCCTGGATAAGCATTCGCACTCCGTAGTGATCCACAAAGCTTCAATGTACCTTCAGTGGGTTGGGAGGGGCAGCGGTTCTGCCTCTCACTCTAATGTTGACCCACAGGTATAAACAGAGAAGTGTCAAGTGTTTGAAGCGCTGCAAGACAAACAGATGGCATCTTGGGAGAAAGGGCCCCACCTGCCTTGATGTTTAACTTGGCTTTGCCAGGTTGCACTCAGGTCTGAGGCGGCGGAGATGTTAGCGGTTTAAGATAAAGCTGTATTGACAGTTTTCTGTTCGGGATGAGTCAGAGTTGTGCAGCAAGCTTTGCCCCATTTTAATTTATTGCTGGATAATGTGTCTGTCCAATCAGACAATAATTAGGGTCTAGACTAATAAATTAGCCTTTACCCAAGATATTTAATTATGGTAATGTGTACAAGCATGGAAACAGACAGCTTTAGTGTGAGGAGAAACTGGTTTGGATTAATAAAATTGCCAAGAACATTCATTTTAAAGTAATTATCTGACTCCGGCTTGTGGCAGCAATCTTGCAGATTACCTGAGAGTTCACACGCCAGCTAGGAGATTGGATTTCTCTGTGTGTTGGGTTTGCCCCTGGGTCTGGTCAGATAAATACCATGAAAAAAATGTAGGCCCTGCGAATTAACGCACTGTAGCTGCTAGGAGCGCTCTAGTCCACATTCAAGGTCATGCCCCAGTGAAGCCAAAATGACAACACTATCCCAAAATAGCAAAGATGCCACCCTGATGTCACAAAGCTGGACACTCTCTGGGCTTCTTGGTACCTGCACTGGCTGTAGGTGTCCGCAAATATCACAGGAGAGGCAACAAGGTGTAGCCTTGTTGAATTCCAGTGCCCACACAGAACCTGCTTGATGTAATGCCAGGAATGTAAACATAGCTCCAAATTCACTTATAAAGAACAGCCTGCAATAGCACCTTCCACAAATACTTCAGGGAGCATAGTCATAAAACTTTACAGAGATGCAAAACACATGTAGATACCAGAATGGAACTCAGAGAGCTCAGACCTGCAACGAGGCGAATTGTGCATTAATGTGCTCCATTGATGGTCCCATTTCCCGAGTTGGGAAGTTTTTTTTTTTTTCAAAATCGGTGTGTTCATGAGCCATAACTCGCAATGTGGAAACAACATGGTGGCTACAAAGAAGATGTGTTGTATTTTACTGCTCAGAGCATTGAATAGCATCAAGTAAACTCATTTTTCAGATTATTCCAACACCACATGAATGCAGCACAAATTGCCCTTTTAGCAATGTTTACAAAAACTAAAAATGTATTAGTGTGATTTGGTTCTGAACCAAAGTGTAAGAGGTTCTTTCTTGGCCCATGCTACACCCTTCCTTCAAGTTTTATAAAAATCCATATTTTTGTAAAACATTATTTTCCATAATCCGGCTGACCGACCAGCGAACAGACAAAGCTCAACAAAAACTTAACCTTTAAAAACTTGATTGATTCCACAAATTCCCAAGAGGATAATATCCCAGTAAAGACCCAATCGAAATATCAAGCTACCATTTACCTGTTTGATTCACTTATGATCACTTATGAAGCTGTCCATCAAAAATGACAGCTTCCTTTTCAACTCAAGCCTCAAATAATTAGCTATGCTGTTCTGGTCAAACTATGTCCCTGTTATAACATGATAATGGGATGGAATGGATTTTTCTGGTTGACAAAATTTCAACAATGGTTAGCCCCCAGACCCTGATGTGAGTTAATGTGGGCTGGAATGCCCTGTATGAAGCACTGTATACTCTATATTGCTGTGGGAAATGATAATAGTCGCCTGGGCAGAGGATTTAACAATAGATCACTTTCCCTGATCAGCCCTTGTCTTCTTCCTCACACCTTCTTATCACATCTTCTTTATTCTCCAATAGTTTTCTTATTTCACTTATCTACTTCTCACTTTCTCCAATTCCCACCTTTCCTCTGGTTTGTTAGTATTTCTCCGCATGCACCATCGATTATGAACAGGAAACCCAAACTTGCAAAGGAAGTACACCTCTGTACCCTTTGGAATGCAACCAGATGACCAAGGGAGAGAGAAAAAAACTGAAAAACCTGGCTGTAAATGAAGTGTTAAGCGAAATACACAATGCTGTGTGCACTGTGCTGAAACACGTTAGCAGGGGAGGTGTTTTTCTTTACGGGCCCCAGCAGAAGTGTGGTCAGGGTGGGTGGTGGGTGGGGTGCGGAGGGGGTCCTTGGTTATGAGGCCTCCCCTGCTGGGCTAACTGTGCAAACAACAGCAGCTTGACAAGCCGGCTGCACTCTGCACCAGATTCAACAGCTGAAAAATATGTGTCTCGGTCAACACTTTCCAAGCCTGCTTTCTCTGCAAGTTTGAGGACGATGGAATGACTTGCTCGGCTGGAAGCATGCTGCGTGTATTTATCATTATTTAAGATATGCTTCAAGAGCATCACAAATCATAGAAACTGTAATCAACCACATTTCCCCCCAAGATAGCCTGTGAGGTAGTTTTGGTCTCTTTTGGCACGAACCCTACTGTAGTTGTGGCCACAGCTAAGAGTTTTTAGACCCACAACCATTCATTAATGGCCAAAAACATCGTGTTGACCCCGTTCAAGCACAGAATGTCCTCTGTGCTGTGGTTTGCAGATCGTTTTGCAGTTACCACAGCTTTGATTATAAACATTGATTATTTATTCAAGCAAGGGAATCGAAGGGGAAAATAATGCCTCCTATATGCATGATGACCGGACTTAAATCTCTTAAATGTTTCTGTTTCAGCATCGTAAGCTATTAAAGTGTCAAAAAGGGATAACAGACATGACAATACTGACATTTATTTGCAATTCACTGCCAGCAGGGGTAATTTCTGAGCTTGAGATAGAGTTTCAGGTAAACAAATTCTCCTTCCTGTTTTAGCCCTGGCTCTGTCAGTCAGAATTTGGCCTTATTGTGCAAGACAGACCACAGATGAGTTTGCTGTAACACTAATACCCTCCCTCTTTGCACGTGTAGAGATGAATGAAAAACATACCCCACACCTCCAACAGTTTATTTGTTCTAAATGGCAGTTATGTAACGTTTCTACAAGGCTTTGTGTTTAAATCTGACATTACACACTGTGCAATCACTGAAGAGTCAGCCAGTATTGTTGATTTAAACAAATCCGTCCTCTCAACAGCTAGCTGGATTCCCAGAAAGAGCTGGTCAAGAGTTAATTTGCAGCGCTGCCAGACATCCTGTTGTTAGGTAGGTGTGTGTTTCGGGAGTAATGCAGAGAACAGCAGTTGTTTCTGGTGGGACTGAAAGTGGGTGACGGACGATGGAGAGGGAGGCGGCGGTGGAAGCAGGGGAGTTATTTTAGTGTCTGTTATTGGATGAGATTTCAGTGAGGGTAAGCTTTGACTTCCAGGGCCCAATGTGTGAAAAAACTTCTGACACCTTCGCTGGTATACTAATGCTAACACGTACAAACACACACCTATGCACACACACACTCAAACTAATTGACTTTCCCGTAGAAACCTGTTAAATTAGATATCCCACACTGAAGGTGAAAGTGAAGGTGTGCAATTAAAGGAACATACAGTGTCCTTCAGAGGAATTACAGCTGGTGTTATTCTAATTTTTTTCTTATGGCAGAATGTAGGTCAGCAGAGAGGAAGGACACTCTTTGCATTCCCAGAAAACCCCAGAATGGGAATATGATCCCTTAGTATCCAACCAGAGCCAAACTTAACTGAGAGGGCAATTCAGAGAGAGGTAAAGTGAAACAAAAGCTTGCACCCAGACATCTCACCAGAGACATATGGAAGGTATTACTTAAGGAAAAACAGCTTTTGCATTTTTTGAATAACACCCGATCCTACGGGAAAACCCATCTGGGGAAAATCAGCTGAGCAGCAATAGGAGAGTCAAAAAGCTCTTTATACAGCAGCAGCAACACATCAACAAAGTGCTGCACTTAGTTTAGAGATTAGTGCAGTTATTTAACCATAGCAGCTCCTAGTCCCTATTATTTTTCATGAGTAGTTCTTGTTCAGTGTGTATTTGAATACCAGCTCACATCATTGACAGCTGAACAAACCCTATAAGGCGGTGAATATCTCCAGTTTCACACTAGCCGTTCAGTGACCTGACATTGTATCTTGTGTCCCATTAGTAGCAATATAAGCATGTATTTTGACTTCCTATCAAATATAATCTTAAAAACTCTCCATCTCGTCTCCTGTGCAGGTGTGGGACACAGAGTTGGAGCGTACAGCAGAGGAGTGGGCAGAGACCTGTCTATGGGAGCACGGGCCTGCCGGTTTACTGCCACAGATCGGACAGAACCTGGGAGCACACTGGGGAAGGTAAACAACAATTCAGTCGCCCGTACAGTTTCTCCATATACATATATATATAAATATACCTTTGTTTTTATCAAAGGTTGAGAATAAAAATAGCTGAAAACATGTAAGCATCTGTTAGTGTGTAACACCGAGCAACAACTTGACGTTTTGTTGTGTTGTCTTGGGTGCAGGAATGGCTGACGTTAGGCTTGCATCTAAATCTGTGTTTCTTTTTACTGTTTATGAATAGGAACAGAATTTATATTTACTACCTCTATTCCCCCCCAAAAAAACAAGGGATGCTGTGAAAAAACTTAATAAAAACAGAATGCATCCTTTCTGACCTACATTCAGAAATTGTATTCTGGTTTCATTTGTGTTTTACACGACCTGGATAGGAACAAAATGTGTGTAATAGTCAGTCATACAGTTAGATAGCCACACTTGGTTCAGAATGTTATTTTAAATAGTTCAGAGTAGTTAACTTCATTAAGTTTTCCCAGGTTATCCCAGTGAGCTTTACTTTTGCACAACTGCTAGCTTACTACCAAGACCAATTTAGCACCGAAAAAAGCATAAAATCCACTCATTACACTCGCCATTAAACTTCAACTTGTCATTTTTACATTTCTCTTTGTGTACTGATAAACATAACATCATGTGTTAATTAGTAGCAAACTTTAGTTAAGCACAACGGCTATATATATATATATAGCTAACTTTTTTGTTGAGTGTGCTGTTATTTTGTCTTCCGGTTCTAACGTTAATGTTTTGGTTCTTAAGGTTTTCAAGTTTACAGAGTTTAGCCTCCTTCTGGTAGTGAAAGTAATTACAAAAACACCATTGATGTATGCCTTTGCACAGTATGTCAACTGAGTTGTCTCATGCAGCAGCTCCAAATTGCTCATGTCAGCTCAAATTCCCAAATGAAGTGACAACTTGTTGGGAATCTCAATTGTTAGTCTATTTTCTCTTAATGCTAGCTTTTTTAACGCTTAAAATCAACTATATCAGACAAGTAAAGGGTGGTAAAGCTAGTGACGCGAGGCAATCGCTCTTATTCTCTAAAATGGAAGAACGATTATGCTACAAAACAACCCAATAATAGGCAGATGGAAGCTCCCTAGTTCATGCAAAGAATACAACCATGTGACTGATTTTGCACCATAAGATGTATAACAACCATGTGACTGATTTTGCACCATAAGATGTATAATATCAATTAGTTACACTCCCCATAAAACCACAGCTTGTTTTAAAATTAGCAGTTGTGTACTGATTGAACAAACAGTGCATCACATTTTAATTTGTGAGCTTTTATTTTAACTGCTAGCTATTTTGTTTGCCAAGTGCATATTTACTTTTTTTATTAAGTCAAATAAACAAACAAACTGGCTCTGGGAATGTGACAAGTAGGGAGTCCATGATTCATTAAAACAAACATTTATTAAACTAAGGTTAACTCAAATGAACAGTGGAGTGTCAGCAGTCAGCAGTATACGCAGAGCTTGGATGTGTGGCATGTGAGCTATGGTGGTGAAACCAAAAGATAAATCCTGCACATGGACCTGATTTTATAGCCTGGAAGGCCCAGGTGAAGTGGATCAAGCCGACAACCTTCACATGGTAACTAGCCTGCATGACAGTGGGAGGGGCATCACCGATTTAACACCATAAAATGCATTAAATCCACTTGTAATTCCTCATAAAAACTTTTGTTTTAACCTTTCTATTTGTGTAAGAAATAAACAAGCAATCTTTGGATTACTTTGTTTGCCAAGTGAACTGTTTTGCTTTATATAACCAATTTAGTAGCGTAAAACACATTACATCCACTCATTACATTTTATAGTAGCATTTCCCAACACTGACATTCATAGAGGATATATTAATATGAATTTGGCTTCATTTGTTCACTCAGCCCCCCACACAGAGCATCAGAGAACAGCACTACTCCACACAAGAGACTCTTGTTCCGCATCTAATCATATCACTTCACAGTCAAGATGTCGGCTTGATTCTAATCAGATTAACTAGCAACACCTGGTGCCAAATCAGTGTCAATCCTTGGTCATTGCAATTTATTCAGAGAGTGCAAATGTTTCATTGCCAGCTTGAAGCTTAATCTCAGCAGATGTGTTTACATTTCTGTGGTTACCAATGGGTGCTAACTACAGATGGTAACTACATATGCTGTAGAGTTGAGTGTAGTGTAAATGACTACTTCAACATCTTTCTATAGGGTTTTGCCAGGTCATGTTTTAAAGTTATGACAAGTTTGCTGTTATTTCTTTAGCTAACAGCAGTACCTCAGAACACATTTTGAAAAACAACTTAGTGGTTTTGTAAATCTTGTTCATATTCACATGTATCTTTTCCAAAAAAATGCTTTGTTTTGCACCAATAAACTGAAGGAGTATCATGTATTTGCATACGTTCTTGAAAAAGGACTTGCAATAAGCAGAAAACAGCTTTGATGCATGAAACCAACTCCTACGCCAAAAGAGACACAAGACGATAGAAATGCTTTTTGGAACATTGTCATCAAAGGTACGCTTACTCATCTCTCCAGGTATCGTCCGCCCACGTTCCATGTGCAGGCCTGGTACGATGAAGTGAAAGACTACACCTTCCCTTACCCTCAGGAGTGTGATCCTTACTGCCCCTTCAGATGCTCCGGCCCAGTTTGTACTCATTATACACAGGTAGCTAGGTCTGGATCACACCATTTCTTTGCACTATATCCGTTAAGACTTTATCCTGAGTGATTTAATACTTAATAATCTCTTTTTTATGATGTGCCTTGTCATTCTTTTGCAGCTGGTATGGGCCACCAGCAGTCGGATTGGTTGTGCCGTCAACATGTGTTACAACATGAATGTGTGGGGACAGATTTGGGCCAAAGCCGTCTATCTTGTCTGCAACTATTCACCAAAGTAAGTACATTTGTTGTGATGTTCTTTTTACAGCTTTTTGACTGATATGCTGTGCTGAATTTTGAACGTTCCGTCACATATAAAGGGGTTTGGACAGAAATATAGGTTATAAAGTAAGGTGCTTTTTGTTTAATAAGCCTTGCTTGTTGTGTGACCTGAACAGGGGAAACTGGTGGGGACATTCACCATACAAACATGGGACCTCGTGCTCTGCCTGTCCTCCCAGCTATGGAGGAGGCTGCAAGGACAACCTCTGCTACAAAGGTATGTGTGTGGAAAATGCAAAAAGACAGAGTAGGAAAGCCAGAGGAAAAATATGCTTACCATACTCTGTTTTTTTATTTTTTTATTTCTGTGACTTTACTAAAAGATGACAGCTCCAACCCTCCACAAGAGGAAACGGAAGAAAACAACTTTATTGAGCCAGAGGCCCCCCGCGCTCCACAGAAGCCCTGGTCTCGGGGCTCCAAGCCTGAGCCTCCCAATCTCCCTGCCCCAGCCCCCACCAAGCCCCCCACGGAGGACCTGCAGAAGAATGAAGTGGTCAACACACAGCAGATGTGTAAGCTGCTATTTAACTGTTTATTCTGGATCTAGTTTCATCTCAAAATGGGTTGGGGGGGTATAGCATCTGGTTTAGGTCTGGGAGGTGCACAAGAAATATAGGACATGATCTAAAAGAAAAGTTTCTTTCTTTTAAATTAGGTCAAAACCAAAGAAATTAGTGTTGAACAAGCAAAAGTGGAGAACAACTGCAAAAAAAATAGGCCTTGACCGGAAATATTTATTTTGCAATTAATCCTAAATTGCCTTGATGTTCTGAAGTCTTTATCTGTCATCTCCCTGATTAACCCTGACAGTCTCTGAAGAGTACTTAATATTGCAAGTCACTCTTTGGAGCAGGGAGGGGAGGCCTATTTTAGCATTATCCCCTGAGTGCGTGTTTGCTTTTGGCCGGCTGAGAGGGGTGAGAGGGGCTCAATGTGGTTTTTAAATGGCTTCCTCTCTGCAGTGAAACGGGCCTGTGCTTGTAAGCTGAGACGCTTCCTCAAAAATTGCTGACCACCCTTAAAACCTTGTTGCAGGAATTCTTCTCTTTGGTTTCTTGAAGCATCACAACAACAGTCCTCGCTGGGTGTCACTCAACTCAGGCTTTTAGAAACTGGTCGTCTGCATCAGAGCGGCCAATTCCTGCATGTTGGTTCCTGTACGAGCACTGAAAGGCCCTTATGTTTGTGTTGTTTTTCAGCTCAGCTTGTGACCTGCGACACAAAGCTTCGAGATCAGTGTAAAGGAACACCATGCAATAGGTACAGTTCAGATGAAATATAGTAAAAAAAAAAAAGGCTACACCAAATGGAGTGTACAGTTCATTGCACCTTAATTTCCTGATATTTCTCTACAGATACGAGTGTCCAGCTGGGTGCCTAGATGCCACAGGAAAAGTAGTTGGGACAGTATACTATGAAATGGTGAGTACACAAGTCCTCAGGCAGCGTATTCCAAATCATGTAGTCAATATTATGCCTATTAACAACTGTCATAATAAATAAAAGATTCTATTCGCAGCAATCCAGTGTGTGCAGAGCTGGTCTGCATGCTGGAGTCATAGATAATGACGGAGGATGGATGGATGTAACAAGACAAGGCAGAAAGGACTTTTTCATCAAATCCAACAAGAACGGAGTCCAGTCTCTTGGGTGAGACAATCATAATTAGAAACATCACCATGAAATAATGATATTTGATGGCAAGATTGGTAAAAAAATATACACCTAATAAGAGAAATAATGCAGTTTTATGTCAAAGTTGTGTTTTTCCTCTTGACAGAAAATATCTGAGTGCTAACTCCTTCACCGTTTCCAGAGTAGCAGGTTAGTCTTAAAATAATGTGACACTAATTAGATGGATTTTTTTTATTGTTATGAAATTTCTCATTATATGCTGTGCTGTGTGTTGACTTACTGCAATTCTTTCTTACAGTTAAAGCCATCACCTGTGAAGCCACAGTTGCACAAATGTGTTCATACCAAAAACCAGTAAAGCATTGCCCAAGGTATGAACCTGACTTATCTGCATGCATAACTTTATTTCTCCATCCTAATGTAAGTTCACCACCCATGTCCAACTGTTCTATTTTTAGGTTATACTGCCCAAGAAACTGCTTAGAGGAGAATCCTCACATATCCAGAGTAATCGGCACCAGAATATACTCTGACGTAAGTCCCTGTTTTTGAAGCTGATGTCACCACCAAGATTATCAGAGTTTTTCATGAAGTTAGAGACTGAAATGAATCAGCAATTCTTATGTTACCTTTTCCTCTTGCATGCCTCTGTAGAAGTCCAGTATATGCCGAGCAGCAGTTCACGCTGGAGTAATCAGGAATGATGTGGGTGGTTTTATCGATGTGATGCCAGTGGACAAGCGGAAACACTACATTGCCTCATTCCAAAATGGCATTTTCTCAGAGAGGTATGGAGTGCCGTTTCTTGCCAAGCACATTAACATGGAAGTCATTGTTTAGGGAGATTTCTGCTCCTATGTCAGTATTCTGTCTTGCAACTGGAGTGAAGGGGTTAATTTACTGGGGCTCAGAGAAGAGGAATGAGAAATCAATGGCTCTCAGGTAGAGAGAAATTTATCCACTCTGCCCTCCCTTGTGAACCTAATCTTTTCAAGATGCAGGCAGTTCTACATCTCCCATGCAGTGCACATGGGAGGGTGATTAGCATGCTTCCAGTTTAAAATAATTAATTGCTTGGCAATTAGTGCAGAGAGGGTGAGTGCATCTTAATGTAGTTCTGGGAGGTATTTGTTTTTTGGTAGTAAGTCAGAAGGGCAATCAGCAGACAGGGGTCTAATGCTTAATATAGTTGCTTAAATAAAGAAAACAAACAAGAATGCAAAGCAGTGAAACGCCGAAGCATATGCAACAAGGAAGAGAGACCCTGCCAGCATCTAACACGAAGGGGATCAATATAAAGGTGCATTTAAGACCGTTTTAGCTCAGTCCAACCAAATTGGTGGATAAACTTAAGCTGCATAAGGTTGATGAAAGTACACATGGAGAAGGAATGGATTCTGTGTTAGACCTCTTCTCGTTCTTTTTGTGAAAACATGCGTTTCAAATTAGTCTCCTGCTACTGCCTCAGCAAACATCGCGGAGAATGCATACAAGTGAGACCAGGCCATGAAGATGGAGTCAGTGATCATCAAAGTCGAGCACGGTCCAGTTAGGTTTAGGTGGAAAAGGAGCTTGTACTTAAGCATTGTTGAGAAGAAAATATCAGGTCAGATCATAATTTTGCTTATATGTTTGTATTGTCTTATATGTCCGTTGTATACTTCAACAGTCAGCTAAACACCTTTCAGTCCTCAAGACTTCGAAGTTAGTCTCAGTTTCGTCCACAGGCTAGAAAGGGTGAAACTGAGAAAGAGCAAAGATAATAAATATCTTGAGTTTCCTTTTACATTGGTTTAACTAACAAACAAATGAGGAGAATATAGCTTTTATATTCTTTATATTCATATTGAAATTAGATGAGCTAACGTAAATGCAGCTAATCAAAGGCTCTTAGCATCCCATAAATGATGCTACATAATTGCAGGGAAGTAAGTCAAACAACATTACATACCAAGAATGCGATCAAAAGGTGTAGGAATGCGAGCAGATGCATGTGGATACCAACAGCTACTGAAGCATGTGAGCTGAGTTACCCTATGAACTTCCTGTTTCTCTATAATTCGCAAATGTCCACAAGGGGGAGACAAAAATCAATAGAAACAATTCTATGGTAACAGTGGAAACAGTACATTGCTAACATTTATAAGTTAAAGAGGACAGTCAACAGAAGACAACACTTGTTGTCAACACACAGGTTGTCAAAAATGACGCTTTGTCACAGCTCTCGCATAAGAAACACTTTAGCATCTGTATGAGACGCACCGGAGCTTTCAAGTGGCTGTAATGTAGACCGAGCAATTGCTAGGAATGAAAAGGGACGAAGTATAAAGAGCAATAAAGTCTGCGGAGGGTGGAGGTCAAGGTTATTGGACGCGTCAAACAAACACCTGATTTTCACCCAGGAGGCCGCTGTTCGAGTCCTGTGTGAAATGAAAAATCATTGTTCACTTATTTAGAGGACTCCTTAACTTATGTATGTAACTTAAGTTACATCAGAAACTTACATACTTTAACCCAAACCATGATCTTTTCCTTAACATAACCAAGTAGTTTCTTGCTAAATTCAGAGCCTTTAAAACTAAAACCATAGTGGAACATCATGTATGGCTACCCAGTGCGTCAAAAAAAGTGATCAAGCATCTATATGTGACCAGTTAGGTATTGGAAGTGGTTGGTTTGGCACCACCTACTAACATAGATTAGGAAACAAGAGAAATCACTGGTTTGTATGGTGGCTGTTGGAATGTTAAGAAGCTTAAGCCAGGCAATAAAATACCTAACCAAGTCAAATCTATGCAGCGTGTAAAAATGTCGCTCTCTGAGGTCATACAGCTCCTCTGCATCAAGACTGACTTTTTAAATTAGGAGACATTAAAATTATTTGATGCCTCTCTAATATTGAGCAAAGTACTGTTTTAATTAATCCATTGGTTTGTTTGAGTTATTCTTCTTCTCACTGTCAATTAGATGTTGTTGTTTTTTTACCATCCTCCTACATAATGAGTCCTCATTGACTGAAAGGAAATAACATTTAACTGTTAACAAAGAATGGAGCCTGTGATTGCCTAGGAAAATACTTAGCTGATGCTAATAAAGAGAGAGCATGTGTTGAATCCGTGCTGCACCACTTTACAACAGCATTAAGGTTACAGGTCCGTACCAGCCTCGGTTTAAAGCCTAGTGACCCACATACTGTATAGTCTGTTCTACTTTTTTAGAGATATTAAATGGCACCAACCTCGGATTGTTCTGTGGTCTGGAATGACTATTGTTAACATGACCTGTGTGGAGGACAAACACACACACACACACACACACACACACAGCCTCATTTATTCAATGGCCTTCCCTCTCTGTTTCTGTCCTCCCCCCTCTCTTCCTCTTTCCCTCTCTCCACCACATTTATCTTTGTCACTTTGCTGAGAAGCCTGACGTCTGTTAGTGTCTGCCCATCATTTATCTGTCTCCTTTAACTTCACAACATGTCTGTCTTTGTTGGATTAACACATGAAGATCCGATGTGTTTGTGTAAACCTGGGTGGTTTATCTGTTCTCTCAGGGAGCCTCAACCTCTATCTGTTTGTGTCCTATCTGTCATCACAGTGTCAGACAACACACTGACGTGGACGTTTCTCAGTAAAACTCTCCAAGTCTATCTGTTTGTGTGTGTATGTCATCTACTTCTCTCTGCAAAGCGATCTGACACATGCCGCACCCAGACTAACTCTGCCTCTTCTTCCTCTCTTCCCCCCGCAGCCTTCAAAACCCTCCTGGAGGGAGGGCGTTCCGGGTGTTCGCTGTGATTTGAGTGCCATAGAGGGCGGCTTCGCCAAACAGAAAGCGCACTTGGGCTGTTGAATAGGCGGTAATCAAGCCCTGTTGTCAAACTCAATGACTGAAATGTTTCTGGCTTTGCTACACTCCAGGGGTTAGAGGTCGTCTCCATGACAGCGTAAACCCAGCAACACAAACTTGACACACACACACAATGAGGAACTGTCAGTACTCACTCGCATTGAGGTCTCAATTTGTCATCTTTAGCAGGAAATTTTATCCACTGTAAATATGTTTTTGTACATTTTTGTAAATAGTATATACTTGTTTTGTCTTTGTGCCATTGCCTTGCCCTTTTAAGAAATCGCTGTGTATGAATACTGATTATAGAAATCCTTTTATATTACATTATAATGGCACTTCAGGATGAATATCATTTTTGTTGCATTAAGTCTGGCACATTTTTACTGGTGCTCTGGAGAGGTTTCTTGTCATTTTGTACTTTTTTTAATGATTGGCGAACAAATTGCTATGCATTTATTTTTATATGATTATGCTTTATATTAATATGATTTATAAAGAATGCTGCTATATGTTTTTTTTTTGTATTGTTATAGTGTGATGTTTCGTTATTTTTCCAGATAATGTGGTTTAGTTAAAACTCCCTGCAGGTCGGGAAGTACACTCATCCCTCAGAGTTCTCTAAACAAAACCTATGTGTCAGACTTCATCATGCATTGCATTTTACTGGCTGTCGATACCCCAAATATGTTTTCAAGTCATGTGTATTCATCAGCTTATGACATTGATCAACACAAGCAATACTATGCAACAGTTTTATTTAATACAGTATGTAGGGGAATGGTGATTTTTAATCAACAGATATATTTGCTCATATTTTACCAGTTCTCAGCTTCCTTTCAAGCTGCAATCAATATAATGGGCAACTAATTGTATTTTTGTCACTGTTTCTCTGTGTGTGTGGGTGTGTGTGTATGTATGTGTATATATATATATATACATACATACATATATATATGTATTTTTTCCTACCTCAGGTTGTTAGGAAAAGTCCATTTTGCAATAAAAAAATTTACAACCAGCACAGTTCTCTCTCAGACATTTGCTTGTGGCATTTAAATAACTCAAAGTCAATATTATATACTTTTGCAAAGGTATTTTCAAATTTGAACTGTATTGATGAGCCTATGTGCAAAAAAGCCATTCGTAAAACGAAAAAACTAACCAGTAGATTTTTTCCTGTGTGCACAATAAAAATACATGATTTAGGAAATGTTGAGATATCTTATTGAAACAATCCATCGCCTGTTTAATTGATATTCCTGGGACTGAACAAAAAAAAGATTTATAAAATATATATATGTATATTTGTTTTTGCAAATAAACTCTTCTTACACTTAAAATTGGCATATAGCTGATTGTATTATTATTTACTTTAATCATATCTAATATCTTAAACTAAACACCTATGGTGCTATAATAGAATATATGTTTGAAAACACTTGAGGCATCATATTTTAAGCCACTACTCCAAAAACTGCAATTCCATGAAATGCAAAATTTAGCTTAGAAATTGACAAATGTCTCCTTTACACTTTCACTCTTGTTAGTATTGGATTCCCTGCTGTAAATCTGTGGTGGTTGTGGTGATAGGGTGGTGCTCCATGTTCATTCCTATTCTAGAAGCGTTCTTGTTAGTAACATGATCTTGACTCAGAAGCATGTTTACTTGCACTGATTTCTCTCAACCTCAAACACCACACTGCCTCAGACTCAGTCCACCTCAAGCACAGTCAAAGACAAATCTGGGATGAGTATTTTGAAGTTGCAGACTTCGGCAGGAAATGGTCTTTTTATATAAGATGCCTTAAAATGATCAAATATTGGCACTCTTAAACTGGGAAGCCAAGTCTGCAGAGGGCTGTCAGTGGCCCTGGAACAGTTCATCTGATATGAGTTATAATACCCTCATATTAAAGCTGATCTGCTCTAAAACCTCATTGGCAAAGAGTCATTTCACATTTGCCTTAACCCAATGGATAAGCATGCAGGACTAGAGATCAAAGAACCTCAGGGAGTCACTAAAGTGGCAGGTTTTGTGTTGGATGTAGACTGATCCCTATCCCCTGGACTTCCAGATCCATTGCTCCATTTGTTGCCAAAGTCTCACAGGATGTGCACCCCCCTCCTGCAACATCCAACCCTGTTATTCACTCATACCTTGGACAGCGAAAGCGTTTCATTTTAAATGTCCCAGCTTTCCTCTTAGGGTCCGTCACAAGGGAGCGGAGTCGTCACTCCTCATTTGCTTCTGAGCAGCAATGGAGCGAAATGACCAATCCGTAATGGGTCCCACCATATCCATGTCAGACAGTGTTATGATGTCTGGAGGGCTGCAATAGGTTGTGACTCAAGCTGCCAGTCTTTGTTATTACTCAGACACGTGCTACTAAATCTTACATGATGCGATGAATATACAGCTACTGGCCCTGTGACACCAATGTGACACAGTATAAATGAAATAATCTTTAATGATTTTATGAGTGTACATTACATATCTGTCTGCATTAGCACATTTAATTGCACATGTGGGACGTGCTACCTGCACAGTGACCCTCACAACATATGGAAAAAAACGTATTGGCTGTGAACAACGGAAAAAAGGAGATAACTATGTGGGTTTTGACAATTTATAGTACTTCATTCCAACTCTGTTTACCTAAAAATTGTGTATTACAGTCACTGTGAAACCAATCTACTTGGTAAGGTTGAGGAAAAGATTGGTTGTTTTTGGTTAAAAGAAGTATGTTTGTTACAGTATGCAAGTTAAGTATGTTACAAAATGTTAAATTAAAAGTCAACGTTGACCTTTGATACGCCAATTACACATTATGTAATTGGTTAAATAAGTACACTTATTATGTAACTTATGCTACCTATGTAAGTAAATTTAGAAATGTAACGTTAAGTTAAAATAAATCAGCATTGACTTTTTTTTTTAAACGTAACTGGTTAAAACAAGTCTTTTTTATGTTACTTATGCTACCTATTTAAGTTAAATTAGTAACGAAAAATAGTTTTAAAAAGTCAGCGTTGACCTTTGTACATTTGTTCAGTACCTGGTTAAAATAAGGAGACACTTGTTACGTAACTTATGTTACCTATGTAAGTTAAGTTATTTATACAATGTTAAGTAAAAGTATGTCAGTGTTGACCTCGGTACGTCTGTTACGTAACTGGTCAATAAGTTGTTGTTTTGTACATAACTTACACTATGTATGTAGGTTAGGTAGTAATGTTATGTTTAGTTAAGATAAGTTGATGTTCACTTATTCACTTGTTATGCAATTGAAAAAAATACGTATAACAAGTGTACTTGTTATGTAACTTGATGATATCTACGTAAATTAAGTTAGTAACACAATGTTACGTTAAAATAAGTCAGCTAAGACCTTGGTGTGTTTGTTACATAACTGGTTAAAATAACTATGTTTCACGAATTAAGCTAGTCACATAATGTTAAGTTAAAATAAGTAGATTTTTGGTTTCACATGTGATAATCATGTGACTTCTAACTTTTGTGATACCTTAAAAACAAATGTAATCCGATGAGAGTATATTTCCCTGGAAGTTCAACTGACAATGCAGTTTATGGGAACATAATTTTTAGGAGATCAGGCTGTTCATTCAGACTGTACAGTTGACAAAAACACACACACACACACACACACATTATGAAATCATTTAAGCTCTACGCATCATGCTTAGAGTAAACCCAGACACTTGTGATTGGCTAAGCTCTGCAGGAGAAAGAGCTGCGGAGTGATTGATAGGCTATCCATGTGCGCCCAAGTCCTGTGAGAGAAAAGAGAGGCATACATCAGACAGGTGTCAAAATTCACAGCAGGGTGTGGTGATGGGTGGCGTTCACGGGCTCTGAAGAATGAAAGGCAAGAGGATGAGGAGGATAGTGAAGGGTGAGAAACTGGGGGACAGAGGAAAGGGCAGAGAGATAACTTGAAGGCTAGAGAAAACAGCGTGAAGTTTTGGTTCTCTGACACCTTCGTGAGCATGACATTGGGATAGCATCTGTAGAATTTTTCATCTTTCTCCTGACTCTTAGAGTTTATAGGAACAACACAAAATGTAAGTTAAATAAAGTTTCACAAGAGCAGTTTTTTTTAACTAACATTGCTGGGCACTGTTAGTTAAAAAAAATGCTGCATGACTTCAAGTAATTAAGAAAGAGGTGCAACACATCAGTTGATGGTGATAGATGGTTGTGTGCCTTCATATGTGACCCAGCAGACAGACGAGGGTGCATTAGGAGCAAACTGACAGAGCGACAGCCACAGGCCCATTAGGACCAAGGAGACTGAGTGCCGTGAAGACAGATGGGATGAAAGACAAGCTTGCAGCTCGCAGGGTCTGCATGGTGCCACCAGTGTTTTCAGACTGTCGTTTAAAATAAGGAAGGCCATTAATAACCTCCTCACTGTGCTCTGCTCTGCTGCAGTCTGGCGCTTCTTGCAGAGCTAAATGTGGCGCTGCATGGCAGCAGACTGGCAGACTGTGTCAAAGAGACTATATACACCTGAGGAGAGGAAAAGAGAGAGAGAGAGAGAGAGAGGCAGACAGAGTTTGCTTCTGCATTTGTTTGTGCTGTATATGTGTGTGTGTGCATGTACTGTATATTTTGGTTTAATTGTATTTTTTCACTCACTCACTCACCTGTTTGTTTATGTGCTATGTCTGTGCCGCCTGTCCCACTATGGTTGGATGGGAATCAGATAGCAGTGATGCAGTCAGGGAAGCCGTCAGCACCGAGGTGAAAAGTTATGGTTGCCAGTGGTAATGACTGTGTTCCTTCTTGTCAAACCTTTACTTTGGCAGATGAACAAAACATAAAATCTGACAGGGAGTGGGTTTTTTCCCCTCATGATCCAAAAATATTACATGTACATAGCCACACAGTGAATGTGTTTTTGCAAAGATGGAGTGGGTACTTTGGTGGAGAAAAAATAAGCTTTTCCTGAGTGGCAAGGTGACTCATATAATTATTGAGTTATTTTAGGCCTCTGTGCTTTTAAAACAAACCTCTGACAAATCTTAGACATTTGATTTATAATAACCATTCATTACCAACTGGCTCTACCAACCCACCCAACTACTTGACTGAAATTGAAAATCGTGCCGTCAAATTGGTGCTGAATTGGTGCCCATTCAGTTGGTGAATTCTACTGGAAAACAAGATATTTAACTTAATACTTGATACTGCTCATGTGGAGCGTGAAACAAAGAAATAGAAATATGTTACATGGTTTCCTTATTGGACTGATTTACTGAGGTGTGAGCTGTGTGACCTAATACTGTCACATTAATGGTTACCTGAATTGTAATTAGTATGCTGGTATGTGAGCTTTAGTGGAGCACATTAAATCTTGGAACAAAAAAGTGCCACTGGAAAGAGCTGGAGTTACATCAGCTACATGATGTCAGCAATTTAGACTTCGCCAATGTGTTGTACCAGGTTAATTGCAGGAGGCTTTAACAGATCAAATACTCCCTCTTTTCTTCAGTCCAACACAAATAAATGAGGCTTTCTGTGAGAAAAGGCTCCTTTGTTTGATAGGAAATCAAGGAACATGTGAGCTTTTGGTCCTGCAAGATTATTTTGGTCACAGGTAGGAGTAGAAAACCAGATCAAAAATTTGGCAAAGTTACTCATAACAGATTATACTAAACCATAGACGGTGTAAAAGAACTGGAGGAAGCCACCATGACATCACACATTTGTTTGTACAATATTTCTGAGGCCTCAAGTCTTGCAATTTGGCTGTCGGCCATCTTGGTTTGAACAAGAGGGTGGAGCTGGGTTGGAGAACGTTAAGCTACAAACTAACATTTGCTAGCTTGGTTAGCAAGGTGCATCTTTGATTCAAACCAACTCTTTAGAGTGTCTTTTAGTACAACTGATCGCTGAAAATGACATTTTTAGACAACCAAAATGTTACAATTAATTTTCATGTGCTAAAAACATAGGGAAAGGATAAAAGTTCTAAGATGACAACAGAGAGTACATCGTGAAAGCGACTAATCAATGGTAAATAGCCAAATCAGTCTGTTTTACTCTAAATGGGACCATAATTTACAAAATGAAGATCATGCTGTATTGAAAAAGACTTCAAACTAGCAATCGAGGCCATAAAATCAGGTGGCAGGTGGCACCATTTAGGATAACCTTGGCCACCAGTATGAATGTGTGTGTGTGAATGGGTGAATGAGTGTAGTCTGTAGTGTAAAGCACTTTGGATAAAAGCAATATATATAAGTGCAGTCCATTTACCATTTACCAATTCATTAGAAAATGTTTGCTTAGATGATAAAACAAGTGAGAAGTAGGGGCATTTTCTCATATACTTCTATACAATCTGACCTCTTTTGAAACAAGTGAAGTCGCCACCTGCTGGTCAAAAGAGGTAATGCAGATTTTAGGTACTTCCACCTTAACTTTACTTTTTAGACTCAGAGGTTGCACTTACTACAATAATGTGCATCTACATATTTACATGTCAGCTACTGTCCTGTTTCTTACCGTCTTCCTTCCTCTTATACAAAGACATCTCTGTATGCATACCATGATGGACACAGATTCATCTTACTTCTGCTGTGACAGGCAGGACTATGGCCATATTCTTAAATGCTCTATTACCAAGGGGGAAAAAACTACACATCAGAAGATTTATTGTCAACAATTTGCACACATAAGACACTAACACAGACATTTGTTCCTGTATAAATGGGTGCCAGTGAAGCAGTTTTATGCTCTGGATGCAGATGTGTGCCACATGTAAAAGCCTTTCCAAAGACAGGCAGTGTGGAGAAGAGAAAGTTGTGCTTACAGTACCTCTCCAGGAGGGGCTGGCTGCCTCCCAGACTGCACTGCTGTTAGATCTGCCCCTCAGAATAAATAATGACAAATTCACATCATCGACACGTACAGAACCCAATTCATATCTCCTCTTCTAGGAGTGCAAGTCTTATTGCCTGGACAACATTTAAAGCCTGACAATTATCTCCGGATAATTGATCAATGTTTCTGTCTACAAGTGAGCTGTCTAAATGGGCAGAGGTTTCCTGTTTATCCTTGCGATGTGATTGCGTTAATCACGGGCGGATTACCACAATGGCCCCCTGGGAACAGACATGCAAAAAGCCCCACCACCTCTCCTACTTTGGAGCAAGACATAGACTTTATAGTTGTTCATCCTCTTTTTGTTGTTATTTTGTGCCTCTTTGCAGTTGCTCCATGCCTCTCTGTGCTTTTGTGTCTCTCTGCCGCCATTTTGTGTCTCTTTTTTTCGTTGCTTTGTATCTGTTATTTATTTTTGCCTGTGGTTGTTTTGCCCTTTTTGCAATCATTTTTCTTTTAATAGTTGTTTTATGTATCTTTCTTGTCATTTAGTGTGCCTTTATGGTAGTTTCCCCTTTATTCATATTTGCTGTTGTACGTTGTAAGTCACATTGTAGTCTTAGTGTCTCTTTGCAGTCTTTGCCTCTTTGTAGTTGTTTTGCATCTGTTTTGAGTCTCTTTGCAGTTGTTTTGCATCTCTTTGTGATTGTTTTATGTCTCTTTGAGGTTGTCTTGCTCCTTTTCATAGTTGTTGCGAATACCTTTGTGGTCTCTTTTTTTGCATCTTTTCCATTTTTTTGTGCCTCTTTTATTAGTCCCATTTCTTTGTGGTCCTTTTAAATCTCTTTCTGGTTGGTATGTGTGTCTTTGAGTTATACCCTTAAGGCCCCTGTAGGCCCGCCATTCAATAATCCCTCCATGGCATTAATGACTGCATTAATGATAACAATAATAAAGAAACTAGAGCTCAGGTATTTGGCGTCAATCTTCACACACAAAGCCATGGATCATAGAGGAAATTGAGTGAGTTTCAAAGAACCCTGCCTATCCAAGGCACAATCAGACAGCCTGCGTGTAAAGCAAACACTTGTTTGCAAAGGAAAAGAAAAGAAATGCTGAGGAAGTACAGAAATAGAGTAAAAGATGCCTGGCAAGACTACAAGGAACACTGACTGAGGATCATGGCCAAACAATAAGACCATGCATGGGAGATGGGCAGACACACTCCTTTGCAGTCAGTCATAATACAAGTAAAAGGAAGTGGGAGAATCTTGGGCCAAGGCCTACAGGGCCCAGGGGTAGTGGGAGAAGATGATAGCTAAAAAGTGAAAAAAAGTCATGAAAACTACAGTTCATAGTAAACTACATCAAAAGGATTCCCAGAATATGTTTGTTTTCAAGTTTTTTTTAACGAGTCAGCAAAAAGTATCCTTCCTTTTGTAGCTGCCTGCAACACATGGTACAGTAGACTGACTTATGAGCAGTGGGCGATACACCAAACACAATTCTGTGACAGAAGTGTACTATTTATATTGGGATCATGGTCAGGGAGCAAAGAGTGCAAAATATAAAGAGCTGCAACGAATCAGGCGCCGGCGATGGGCCGCAAAATCATGGCGGAGGCTGTCCCCGGACTCTGACGTCATCACTGACCTTTCGTGTATTTACAGAGGAGGTTTGATTTCCACTCTTTTTCCATGCTCACACATGAGCCGTTGTGAAGCGGGGCCCAGGAGGTAAAAGAGTAGCTTTGTCCCGACCTGGACGGTGAGCACTGGAGTCATGTGCTTCTGCCAATCCTGAAGAAGGGCTCACAAGCCACGGCCATTGAGAAAAGCACAAGCATCACCTGTTTTATATTAAATCTGTCAGATTAAATAAAGAAGCCAATAACCTGCAGCCCTCAAGGTGCAGTTCAGATTTGACCCTCTAATCATAGCTGTTTAAAGAGTTGAGGGACACATTTTGCAAAGAAACCACCCGCTCATTTAATACATATGTCAAATTAAGATGTCTTCTTCTGTATTTCAACCACAACAAACCACAATGCATATTGCTTTCGATATGGGGCAATCTGTTAAATCACTGACTGATTTTTGTGTTTATGCAGAAAGATAACACTTCTGTTTCTCACTTTATCAAAATATTGAACATGTATAGAGATCTCATTACCATACAGTGGAAACATGAAGACATTTAAAAAAGCCCTTTCAAAGTACTCCCCCTAACGCAGAAGACAATATTGCCCTCTACAGGGCATACATATTAGTCACGCTTGTCTGTCCCCACTCTCAGTAGGAGAGACTGATGATTTAAAGGGACACAGCACCACATGTGTTGATGAATGCATAATTGCACAGTGTTTCAAGAGCGTCAGGATCAGGGGCTGTGAGGTGGCACAGTGAGATCAAGACCCTGGATTATACCCTCTTGACATTTAGCTTCAGCCGTGCTGTGGTGTCCTTTAGCATGACTCCCTACTCGCTTCAAGTCAGGTCTTCTCTAGTTGACCGTCACAATGAAGGGCGCAGGAGAAAGAGAAATAAAGACAGTTGACATTTCCTCACTTTAATGCTTCTTTTTACTTGTACTCAGAGGCAAATATTGCACTTTTTACTCCACTACATGTGCCTGACAGCTTTAGTTTAGTTTTATTTCTTTACTTTTCAATTAAAATACATATATCTCCAAATTTGGTGATTTTGAATTTTAATTTTTCCTCGTAAACTGAAGGATGAAGAGTTTCTTTATGTGTTGAGAAAATATGTCTTCTTAAATGAAATATTATTTAATTTAACTATTTAATGACCCAGCTGGAAAATGGCTATAAATTAGGCTGTTCTCTGGCTTTTTATGTGGTTCTAACAGGACATTGACTCTAGAAACATTATTATCTTATAGAATATGATGCATGAATAATTTGTCTTTGTACAGCAAACACAATGTCAGTCTTATAACTTCAAATTATTTTGCCAACAACAAAAATAATAATGTTTAATAACGTTAAATTCAATTTAAAAAATGATTATAAAGACTGATTAACAATCAAAAGCCCTGATGCGAATTAATCCGAAGAATATGCGCTCTAATTCATCAAGTGTCTCTGACTGTGAAAGACGATTAAAATGAATGAGATGGTCACATGAAGGACCTGGTCAGTGATCCAAGACCAGTTTCGCTTAGAAAGTTGATGAATTCAGCCTCTGGTCTTCAAATTAGCTGTGTGGCATTAAAAAAAGAAGAGGAAGGAGAAGAAGAAGGGGGAAAAAAACAGGCGTCTCATCACTCTTTGTGGGGGTGGAGGGAGGCACCTATTTTATACTCTGTCTTCCAAGAGGAGCTGAGTGTGATGAAGTGTGGATTCAGCCTCCCCCCGGTAGTTTGCTATGAGAAACGCCACAGCAGCAGAACAGCTACGTCTCTAGAGATCCAGCCTGGGGTTCAGCCTCACTGTGACACAAGATGGACCCCAATTTAGGACACAAAGACTGGGTCAAACCAGCAGGAGGTATAGCCTTTCCCTGTGAGTGAGCCATTCCTTTTCTATTCATTGTGACCACTCTCTTGCCTCCTATTTTTGTATTTTCCCCTCTCCTTCACCCTCATCTGTCTCCATCTCTTTCCTGTTTTCCCTCACTCACTTTCCTCCCCATTCATCCTCCTCCATTACCATAATGATCATTAGCGTACCTACACAGTTTACTTCCAAAGTTCATTTTCTGACTCATGCGCTCATTTACAATTATAAATCTTCTCTGAATGCAAATGCGCACTTTATCTCATTGTAGATAAGCCAGGATTTAAAACGGACAATCATGAAAGGTGTATCTGCAAGACTGCCTTGCAAATGAATTTGCACAAGCAAGCCGCAAATTAAATCTTATCCCCAACTCTTCTGATAACATTTCTGGCTAATTTGGTAAAGCGAGGAACCCTTGTAATAGGCTTAGGCGCTCTACTCATGCGCTCATCTGTGATTGAGGAAAAAGGACCCTCTCGAATCGCCCACTCTCACGACTCACCTTCTAGAGAAGGACAGAGAGGCCCTCCAACCACTTCTACTTCTAGCTGTTATGGAGTAAATCACAAACATGTCATGGCCTGATCCTCGGGGACTACACACAACCTTAGCTGTCCTATATTGTGTGACTAACCAATGTCCTCCTTGGATGGCCAAGGACCCGCTGAGCCCAGAACAGCCCGCATCTCTTATTCTGAAAAATTGGCTTTTTTTCTCTCTCTCTCTCTTACTCTCTCTTTCTCTCTTTCCACAGTAGCTTTTTTCTCCTCCAGGCATTGACATTTAATCAAACCCAAATCCCATTGTGCCTATTAACATATCAGCCTGATACGGGTTGCTGTGAAAAGCTTGAGTACAGGAACCCGGAGCAGAACATTACCATAACTCTGCCTGTGTGATCTCTATTTTCTCTCCTCCGCCCACATGTAAAAATGCTTACCTGGCAAACAACTAAGCGTGGAGAGGCATTTCTCTCTCTTCCCTCATTCACCCCTGCTTATCTTTTTAGAACGTGTTAATTATTTAGCTGCTTGTGCTCGTGAATGTTCGCCCAAATAGCACTGAGACAAACTAAGCATCTAATGCAAAGGCACTTTTAATATTTCACCAGACCATCAAACCATCTAGAGTTTGCTTTCGCCTCAACTAAATAAACAATTCAGGGGCACTTTTTTTCTTTTTTTTAAGGAATGCCTAAGTGCTTTAATGGATGGCATGGTTTCTCTGTGAGCAACTCAGTCTTTTCAGTATTAATCATCATTGACGTTAAGGGACTTGGATACGTGATGCGGAACATCTATGAAAAATGGTGATGATTATGAGGTCAATACCTGATAAATTGCCCATATTGGACGAGAGCGGTTTTCTACAGCTCAGCAGATATTGGCTGCTTTGCTCGTGACCTTGACGAAGGTCTCTACACTTTTCACTGACTCTCCACACATCTGACCCTGTTGGCAGCCGTTCATGTATGTCAGAGCCGTATGTTGGTGTGTGTGGCGGCCTGCATGCTGAGCCTCTGTACCTGCGACCAACCGAGGCCGAACCGGTTGTTGGTCTTGTATCACAGCAGGCAATTACTTCTCTCCAAAACTAGGACAGTTCTCGGTAATGACACCAGAGCACAATATTTAGTGCAATGAAAAGACATTGTTGCTGTCAGCATTGTTTTCTTAGAGAGAGGATGACAAGGCAGCGGGAATGGAACGGGGCCATGTTGTACAAAGAGGATTATGAAGACAAAACAACTTTGACAAGTCTGAAATTTGAGGACACTTCCAGGGAGATATGAAGACTATCAAAGTCAAGCTGTTAGTTGGAGGGGTGGCAGCTTGCTGTTTGGTGCGCTCTTGTGACTGTGATGAACAGGACAGAAAATACAGACATTGTGTTTTACCTCTTTGTTCAAAAGCTGACACTTGACAGAATAGCACTTCTCAAAGTGGCAGCCATCGATATGCACTGAACAAAGCTCTTTCTTAGCAGAGGACATTTCTTTCACTGCAATACAACAAATACATATATGAATATGTGCAACTGGAAGAAAAAGATAGACAGTGCCCATTTCAAATGGGCCACAAACCCTGCCCCTAGGAAATCCATACATCGTCTCAATGCCCTAGGTCTCTGGTCTGTGGTTGTAAAGTTTTATGAGGCTGTGATTATCCGATAAATCGCATGGTAATCTTTTACAATTATATAAAGTTCTACTATTGTGCTACTATAACATCATCACACATGAATACAATTGGCTCATGGAAACCACAAGAGTCTCAGCTTTCCAGTCATACCGAATTTATGCATTTTTAAGACTGTTTAGGGACCCCTGTATGCATAAATATTCAAATAAACCATTTTAGAATGGGCAAAAATAACACATTTGTAACACATGCAAAAAAAATACTGAGTATGTTCTTTTGACCAAAACTGCGTGGGGTTAGCATAAAGTGGGCATGTCTGAAAGAACCCATTTTCATTCAGATATTTTAGATGAAAGGATCCCTTTTGCAAATGGTCATGTCAGTTTTTTCCACACTAAAATTTAGCCTAACTTTGGCATGTTACTTATTTATCTTCCTGCCAAGCTAACATGCCGTGGTTGGTACATATGAAATCAGTAAACTGCAGTATTGCTTTATATAGAGCCTGCTACAGCCTCAAATAATAGGGGCACTGGCCCTCCTTGCCCCACCTTAGAACAGCCATGGAAGACAGAACATTTGTGTTCTAATTTATCTGTGTTCTGGTACTGCCACATTAATCCATGGTGCTTTCTTATTGTTACATTGAAGAGTGTGAAAAAAATCTGTGAAGAAGTATTCTGGAAGTGATCTTCACTTAATCATACACTTGTTTATATAAGTCTGTAACATAAGCCATCTCTATTCTCCACATTTTAATCAACATAAGTAATGGCAGCGCCTCATATCAATATACCTGAGCCATCTGCTCCCTAATACCAAGGATTTCACTCTCTGCGATTGCACAACCGGAGCTACGCCTCTCACTACATCCTGATCAGGATTATAGCTTTGGCAGGGATCAAAATTTGTTTCTGTGCTTTTATTTTCAGAGCTTTTTGATTGCCAATCTGCAGCATTGTATCTACAATATACGAGCTGCAGGCGGTGGCTGTATGCTTTGTTCGCCTACAATTTGTTTGATCCTTTACTGGACTATCTGGTTTTATTATTCAATAAATCAAACAACATCTATTCAGGGCCACCTAATAATGACAAAACATGGTGCTTACACACTGGCAATCTCAGATTGTATTTCCTTATTAGCCAGCTCTGTGGTGAAAAATATGGAAATTATATTCATACTAAGACAGGTAATAATAACCCATAGGCAAGGTAGAAAAAGTGTGTTGCAAATTAGTCCAAACACTAGGCTCTGTTGTACATTTGCATATTTTCTTTGAACATATTGTTGGTTGATAAAGGGGAAGCCAGGATTTGAATGGTTACATCAGATCTTGGAAGTTACATTTGATATTCACTAAACAAGAAGCCTTATTAAACACATTGAGTGATACAAATGATCAAAGGATGCACTTTGATCTTGACCTTGTGTGCTGGCTTATTAATTATTTCAGTGATCAAAATGATGAATGACCGCAAGTGCCTGAACTTAGTACAGGCCAGGCCTGCAGGCAGTAGGAACAATAAACCATGCTGCTGGTTGATTTCAGGTAGGCCTATGGGTCCTGTGAACCCTTAACTTCCATTAAAAATAAAAGTTATTCCAGGGTGATGTCTTTAGAATCAATTTGTTTTCATGAGAAGCAAAGAAATGAGAAAGAAATTGTCACATTTGAGAATCTGGAGCATCAACATTTGGCACTTTTGACTGAAACAATGACTCCAAATGGTTGCCAATTAATTTGCTGCTTGATTAATCAGTTAATTGACTACTTGTTTCAGATCCAAACATAAGTAGATACTGCAATGACACACTGTGATGCAGGATTTTTAAATAAACAATGTAGTAGATGTACACTACAGTGGTCCCCATAGTTTATATTCTATACTGTTCTATTTGAAACTAATAGGTTAACCAAACACTTCAATGACGTCATCATAGCAACTGATCATACCACACTTTAAATTCATATCAACGTTGATGAAGAAAAAAAAAAAGACAGCTACTTGATTTCTGGCTCATTCACATGAACAGGGAAAGAAAAACAACTTTTTAGTGAACCTTGAGGACATAATCATTTAAATAAGGGCTTTCTAAGTGTTCGTACTGGGAAGTGATTCACTTAAAAACATCCATAATGGAAAGATTCATAATTGAGGTTGTTTATGATTTAAGGTAGCAGATTTACAAACATCTCATTTATAATGGTGGTCTGTGGGGAAAATGCTTTTGGGCCACCAGGGGCTTTTTTTTGCTGCAATACCACATGTGGCCACTGGGGAAAAAACTGGCTGCAAGATTGAGCAATGGCAGCATTTTCTAAAATACATCCATAAGGAAGACCCGCTCCAATTGCAGATATGAAGAACTCATTCTTAGCTAATGAAAACATGATGCTAAGTTTCAGGTAATTAAATGCTAATGCAAACATTATAATGAATATCATATTCCATTTCTGTCAAAAGATCCCCCTAAATCCTTCACACTGGTGCGTTATTACCACAATAAGCTCCTTTCAGACCATAATAATATGACTTGAGCTCATTCCTTAATAAAAATGACTAATATGGCTTCAGTAACAGTCAACCAAGACAAATCCAACATAGGCAACTCTACAGTCATGGAAAAAATTATTAGACCATCCTTGTTTTCTTCAGTTTATTGTCCATTTTAATGCCTGGTACAACTAAAGGTACATTTTTTTGGTCAAATATAATGATAACAGCAAAAATGGTTCATAAGAGTTTAATTTAACCCTTTACTGGGCAAAGAACCATATTTGGTAACTTCAGCGGATATCCGAAAAATATGGTCCCCATGCCTCGCCATGAGGTCATAGAACCATATGGATTTCTCCAGCTAATCAGTGAAGAAGTAAGTAAAGGTCTTGAAATGTCCTCTATAACACTTTAGGGTTGGAATTTTCAAATTCTAAGTATTTTATTGAGTGCCCCATAATGGGTTAAGAGCTGTTATCTAGCCATTTCCATGGTTTTCTTGATAATGATTTTGGTCATTATCAAGAAAAACCATGGAAAATGGCTAGATATCAGTGTAGAAATGTACCTTTAGTTTAAATGGTCAGCTACAGTACTGTCAATTTTATCGTAAAAGGGTGGATTCGGGTAATGTGGGACACTTAAGGTTTGGCTGGTTTATTTCCTGCTTAAAGTAAATATAGTCATCAAAACCTTTACTATTGGCCTACTATGGGTGTCATGTGACTGAAATTACATAAAGTATTTTTAAATTTAGAAAAATATTACAAAGTCAAAATTGCAAAAAGTGTCCCACATTACCCGAATTCACCCTCCATTACAACAACATTTAAAAGTCTGGTTTCCCCCTTGAATTAAAGATTACCCCCTCGCTCCCTCCCTTGGCAGCAGTTATCCCCCACCCCCCTCGCTGTTTCGGGGATGGTGTGGTCCAGGAAGCGCGCCTCTTCTGTGCTCTCCTCCTTGCTCTCCTCTCCGGCTCCGGTGAATCAGCTGACGAATGGTATCTCCCTCCTCTCGCGGATGGATCGCGCCGCTGAAGCCGGGCAGCCTGAGCGCTGACACAGGAGCAGGTTGCCCACCGCCCGCTCTCCTGCTGCTGGATGTCTCACCGTCCGACCGTCAAGTGAAAACACTTCGCTACTCCCCAAAAAAGAGAGTTGTTTCATTTTTTCACCTCGGGCTGGAAGCTACCCGCTTCCCCTCACCATGGCTTCCAACTTCAACGACATAGTCAAACAGGGATATGTGAGGATACGGAGTAAGAAACTGGGGGTGAGTACTGTTGCACTTGCTGTCTAGCGCGGTGGAGGAGAAGGAGGAGGAAGTGGTGGTGGTGGTGGTGGTGGAGGAAGAGGAAGAGGAGTTCCAGTTGTTTGCGGTCTTTTAGCATCAGGGCGGCTGGATTAAGAAAGAGGCTTTAATTGCTCCATAGACAGCCGTCCTGCTGTGAGCTCTTCAAGAGGAAAAACAGATTAGAGCAGCACGAGCAGCAGCCAAGTTTCTCTCAGTGCATTGTGCAAAAACATACTTCTGCACATACTGAGATGTTGGCAAAGTCGAGATGATTGACAGCTGGTGTCATGTGCATGTAGTTGTGAAACACATTCCCCCTTTTGTTCTCATTTTCTAGCTTGTAACTTTATTTTCATTCAGAAAGTCAGGCTGTACCTGTGTAAAGCAATCATTTTAAACAGAAAACACACTTTTTCGACCAGAACTGTTGTTATATAAGAGAAAAGGCAACACTTAAAAGGTAACTGAGACACTGTGTAAAAAGTACAGGTCACTTATAATAAAGCACCACAGGCTATAAGTGTCTTAATCATAGCAGTTGGTGCTAATTAACACCTTGTTTTATGGATTCTAGCATGTACAACATAATAGGAATACCAGGAATGCCATTAATCTCTATACACACTGTTATGAGCCTATTATCAGCAGAGCCTTATGTACTTTAACTCTCTTTCAGTCATGATGAATTATTCACAGTATTGAAAAGTCCCATTGAAATCCAGCTGATTTGGTGTGATGGCAGCCCTTCAATATGCCTTGATAATGGATATCCATTGAGGTACAGCAAGGAGAAAAATGGCTCCACTACTTAAATTGAAATGAATGATATATATTCAATTATGAGCGCCTTATTGTCTGACTCATAAAGCCATCTGCTTTTGTTCATGCTTCCAGCTCATTACGCCAACAGAGCGGGCACACTCCCTCTCCTCTGATGAAGTGTGATGATGGAGGCTAATGATGTCTGCCTCCTCACATCATCACCTGGCTTCATCAACACTATTCTACTATTGTTTGCTACCATTGAGGCTATCTTTGATCGCTCCTTAAGATAAATTGTTGCAGAGTAAGAGAAACCTTCACAGCCCCTGAAGGACTTGCACAACACAAGCTGGATATAACAAATGGAAGACATTTGTTGTTGTTAACATGCAAATTAGCTTGCTCACATACAGTTGGCTCAGTGTATTTACTTCTTGCGTATGCTATTAAGTAGATGCATTCAGAAAAAGAGGGTTTTGTGTGCGTGTGACTTTGCAAAGCAAGTGAGGACGCACGCTGCGTTGGCTGTGCTCGAGGTATGGATGCCATATCTCTGCCAGCTCCACATCTCATCCTGCTGTTTGTGGAGAAAAACAGTTTGTGTCCTGATCGCCCACTCCCTCAGCCCTCCACCGCTCGCTGCTGTTTCATCATAGAAAAGCCATGCTGCGATGGCCTCAGAGGACCCCGGTGTGGGTAGACAAAAAGTATTTATCTGTCCAAGCTTGGGTTAGTTATTCCAGGCCGATTCTCATTCTGAATCAGTTAGAGAAAGAAATGAAATGAAATGGAGCAGGAGTAAGGTATCTGTATGGCTGAATCAACAGGCGCTGAGAGGGTACATCTCTGTGATTATTCCTGTTTTTTTCTCTGTGGGGAAAAATACCTCATCAGTGCTAAATGGCTTAATTTCAAGTGTTTTGTGTTGTTGTCTTTTTTGAGAGAGATGAAAATCCAAATGTGTGACACATGCGTGGGCTGGCTGGAAAAAACACACATCTGGGTGGAGGAGATGATATTTAGAGTTGTGAGTGTTATTTTGTAGCCATTTTTCAGCATGATCACAAACATCAGATTTTATTTTATTTTATCCGTGTCTCATTTTTGACTCAACGATGTTTACGGCTGTGAAGAGAGACACTTGATATGCTGAACGGAGAGTCAGAACAGAAGGATATAGGATGCATACTGACTCAGATTTCGTAACATGGACAGGGAGATGCACAGGCCTTATTACTCAAATGCATCCAAAATTGCAACATCTTGTAGATCTCCATCCAATGTTGCATCCTAGTACTAGGGCTGTTTAGTCAGAAATGTTTCAATTATCTGATATTATTCCTGCAATTAAACAAGATACCAAAACAGTATTTTCAACATCTGTCTTTGAAAATATATAATGCAGTTCTTACTTCCTATTTCTACTGAGACTAAATATACCAAAGGGGCTGCAACTAATGCTTATTTTCATTATCTGTTAATCTCTTGATTAGTTTTTAAATCCAATAGTTAAATGTTTGATCTATATGATGTCAGAAAAAAGGAAAAGATAACCATCACAATTTCCCAAAGCCTAGTGTGTCATTTTCAAATTATGTTTTATCCAAACAGTAAAACCTCATAATATTTAAAAAAAAATGTAAATAATTATCTGTCTTATAAAAAGAAAATCTTCACATTCTAAAAGTTGAAACCAGTTTATTTTATGCAGTTTTGCTTGACAAATTATTACTTGATCATAAACCAAAGTTGTTAAATGTTTAATGTTAAAAAACATGTTGCCCAAATCAAAAAGAGTCTAAAACTGGCAAAGTGACTCTGATTCAAATAAGGAACTATCTCCTCAAAGGAGTAAACAAAATCAGAAATCTGACCCAATGTTTGAAACCAGTAGAGCTGCAACTAAAAACCGTTTTCATTACCTATTAAAATCTGCTGATTACTTTATTATTTAACATCAACAGGATGCCTCTACCTGCACTCTATTTAAACCTTGACACGTCCTTCACACCTCCTCCATGTCTGCCTGAATCACATTGCCTTGTCAGACAGCTGCATTTGCAAGAAATCACAAGAATCCTGCTCCTAATAGCCCCAATGTTGGAAGCCGTATTGATAATTCTTTACAGGTGAAAACATTTCTACCGTTGCACAGTATTTAAAAACCCAACTGTTTGCACTGTCCGCATGCACTGCCTTAACCCTTTATCGTGCGAAGAACCGCATTTGGTAACTTATATATTTCGAGAAAAAAGTTGCAAATTTGCTCGATTAAAGTGGCACATCTACAAGAAAAAAAGTTGCAGCTTTAAGAGATTTAAAGTGGCAAATCTGCGCGAAAAAAGTCACAGATTTACGAGAAAAAAAGTGGGGAAAAAAGCTTCTTTTTTTTTCTTGTAGATTTGCCACTTCAATCTAGTAAAAAAAAATTCTCAAAATATGACAAATGCTAGAAACAGCTATCATGGTATTGTTTAAATGATCTGAGCAATAAAATACAGCACACAATACACTGGCAGATGTCAAAGTCTGCTCTCTGACTTGTGGTCTAGTTGATTCATTGTTTTTTTCCAAAGGGGTCCCAATCTTCCATCGACAGACACATTTCAGTTGGTACCATAAGTACTAAGGTTCAATACCCCGTCATACCTGTCAGAGTAACTGGATGTACATTCTCAGCTTGTGTTTTAGCCCAGAAAGGTTTGGGGTGTTTTGCCCCTCATGTGGCGTTTTTCTCTCTCTTTTTTTTTCTTTTAGTACTTTAAAGGTCTTTGAAATATCACATATCAAGACTTTGCATCACAGTTGACCTTCTAATGCTCCCACCCAGGTCTCCATTGTAATGCTGTGCCATTTAAAATGTATTATACATTATTTTTTATTATAAAGTAGTACAGTCGAATGGTTCTCTTTATGCGATATTAAAGTGGCCACACCAACACCAACAGCTTCGCCTGGACTCATCAGCATCTATCAATATGATTGGCTCATTTCCAAACCCCATCATGTGTGAAGGTTGGGGCCATGAGGTCAGCTCTGTGTTCTGCCGAGTGATCAAAATTACCAACCCGGGTACTTTCTCCTGTTTTTTTTTCCTTTTTTCCCTAGGACATTTGTTTTCTTTTTCCACTGACATGAATGGCAACGATTCCCTACATTAGCCAACTTCTTTGTCTCTTTGTTGGCTGACGAGACAACGGTGCAGTGTTCTTGAATGCACAAGTAGTCTCTCTTCCCTTTCCTTTCTCACATTCCCCTCCTCTTCCTCACCTCTCCACCCATTCTCTCACCTCACGTCCCACCTGTACGCCCCACACTTCAGTGTCTCTCTCATCTCCTCCCCCTTACTTTATCTCCTTTCCTCTTTCTTCCCCTTTATCTGGCTATCTCCCTCACCTCATCCCCCCTTTCTCTCTCACTATTCTTTCCTTCACTGGTTTGCAGACAGCTGAGAGACTGAGCACAAAAGCATCCTATTCATCACCCCACACTGCACCCTCCATAACCCCAACAGGCTATTCCCCCTGACACAGTGCAAAGGCATGCACGCACACATACACACAAATTGGCTTGGTTCAACATTGAAGAATTGGCACACACATGCACCCGACAAACAAGTAAACAATCTGCTGCCAGAGAACAGTGTGTGGATTCTCAATTAATTTTAATCCCGTGGCTTTGTACCATACAGTTTTTTTCTACATAAAGACAAACTAAATGCTGACAAGCGCCCAAAACAAGTGTCTCTGCACTGAGAAAAACATAAAATCTGGCAGTGGTGATATTGCTGTCACCCATGCAGCTTTCTTTCTCCCTTCAGTGATACTATCAGTGGGGTGGACTCTTCTTGACGAGCTGAATAACATGACCTTTGAGTAATTTGTGCACAGTCTCAGACCAGGTACATGTTTCCCAGGTTAAGCATCACTGTGGTAAATAGAAAAGGTCAGCTGTTAAATATTTTCCTCTCGTCCCTCTAACTTTTCTTCAAGCCTTAACAAAAGTGGTCAATTTCAGTTTGCTGCAGGTGAGTCTGTCTGCCATTCACTGTCTCCATTCACAAACATGTTTTGACACTTCAAAGGAGCCATAGATCAGATGTTGGCCCAGAGGTAAAATATGTAATATTTTAAGAGAACGCAGAGCACTTCACACGTAGACTTCACACTTAGATTATTCTTGTTAAAATTACATTTCACAGTAACACCACAGTGTTCTCACCAAAACAAACACCATGAATAAACTCAATATTAACTCATTTTACATGCAAACAAATGTGCAGTAGGAACAGGACCAGGAAATTGGAATTTTACTTCATTCCAGATACACTGCAGATTCCAAAAAATGGGATGCTGTGAAAAATGTAATAAAAACAGAATTTACAACATCATTTGTGACCTACAAGTTGAATACAGAAAGCAAACTGGAAAACTTGTTTTTTGTAAATATAAAATTTATTCTGAATTGACTGCATTCTGGTTTTATTGACATTTTACAGTGTCCCAATAGTTTTGGGGAATCTGTGTTGTATTGTACTTGTATTGTACTATAATTCATATTTGGATATTAACAATGAATCTTATGAATAGTCACACACACAGTGAAGCCCACAGTAAATTATAATCAGATTCTTACAGTTTTCGTGAGGCTTTTAGGTTTGGCATTACATCCAATAACTTTACTATTTTTGTTCACTCTCATAGCGTTGTTTCCTAGATGAAAAAAAACGTATTTTCTCCAGATACGCTCTAAAAATACCACAGTGCACTACCTGCCCAGTACCAAATGGCAGACCGACAAAGTTAAAATTAAGCTGGTAAAGAGTGTGGAGGATTTAGCATATAAAGAGCCACATAGTGTGTTTCCCTCAGGAGTTGGTGGAAACCTAATCTCTATTAACAGATTCTGTAAATCAATGCAGAGTCTTTAGGCAACGGGACAAGATTTTGGCATGGGAACCATTTTGTTTCGCGTTTAGGCGGGCTTTGGTTGCATGCACATAAACCGGACTGTGTGGAGAGAAGGAGAGGCGGAATCTCTCAGAACCGATCGGCTATCATCTGACAACAGTTCAGCATTTTATTATCTTTTTACAATTATCTGGCTTCATATGCAGAGAAACAACCTGATCATAGAACTTAATTCTGGCATCTTAAATTGCTAATCTGACTCGAAACAATGTCCAGTATTAGGGTTGTCACAATACTAAAATGTCCAACTCGATACCGATACTCAGGAAAATATTCGATACTCGATACCATTTTCGATACCACCAGGATAAAACCCCCCCCAAGACCCCAAAATTTTACAGAAATATTTTTATTAACAAGAAAAATGCAACATGTTAAAATTAACAGAACCACAGGTTAAATATTTATAATAAAAAACAGTTGTGCAAAAAGAAACTGCAACTATGATAACAAGCTTCAGGTCTGAGGTAGTGCAATAAATAAATAAATACAATAAGCAATAACAATTAGAACAATATTTTGAGGTTGTATGCTGTCACAATATTAGGAAAGCTTGATAAAAAAAGAGGTAGAGTCGGCTGTGTGTGTTGCTGTTTGGTTGCAGGTCGACTTTTCTCTGCTTCATTCTGGGACTTCAAGAGAGAAAATAACACTTTTCAGTCACCAACATTTATGTAAACTTATGAACTCTATGCTTATGTTTACTGACACTGTCAATTAACGTAATATGGGCATACTACGTGCCTGATTTATTTATTTATTTACGTTGCTTATAATCATTAACGTGACGTCAGCCTTTAATTGATAGCTGCGGCTAATGGCTAATAATAACACGGTCAACATTAATGCGGGCCACCGGTATCGATACTTTTGAAAATGAGTATCGTATCCGGACACAACGTTTTAGTATCGATACTTTTGACAACCCTATCCAGTACACAGAAGAGGAAGTCTTGGCATCAACAGCTTTATCTGGATTTGCGCTGGCAACACTGGAACGCCTAAAGCTTTGGCCCTTGACCCTCAAGGCTAAATTGTCGTTGTTGGAGACCAAAATCAGAGCTTAAAGGAGAGTTGTGACCTGAAAGACTCAATTAAGTTCTGTTAAACTGTGGTTGGGTGATAATTCTTCGTGGGTACATTGGGTGGGTCATTTCATTAGTTGGTGGTTGATCAAATATTGGTTAAAGCAGCTTTAAAATCATCAATTCAGGACTACGGACATATTTTCTACCTAATATTGTTTTGTGCCTAATGGTAGAATCAAATCCCCTAATTCCCCTTCCAGCTCACTGTTGATATTTTGAAACTTGACAGTTGACTGATTTTTTAAAAACAGCGAGCTGGAATACATATTTGAGATCCGGACGTGCTGTTGGGAATCTTAAAATCAGAAAGTGTACTTCAATTGTGCTGGACTGCACATTCAAGCCCAAATAAGAACCAAATAAAACCAACAAACTAAATTATATCTTAAAAAGATGCATACACGAAATGATAGACTGCGAATGTAATTCATAATAGCAAGAATAAAACGGAAAAGGACAAAGTTGTACTTAAAGTGCAGTTTTGAGAGCGCCTTGGTCAAACCACAAATGTCAAAGCAGAAAACACATTAAAAATGCATTATGTCTGGTCCACAATGAGGAGGAGTGAAAATACAATCATCCAAAAGTGTGGATGTAAACAAATAATCAGTAAACCAATAATCGTGGCTGCAGACTGAGAGCTTAAGATATTCATCATCCAAACACAAGGATATCATTTGCAAAAAGATGGGTTACTCTCCTGTTTATAGATTTACAGAAGTGATTTCGGGGCTTAAAATTACTTTTCTGTTTTTTTAACAAGAGAACCATTTTACAATCTCGGCAATATATACAGTTTGTTTGGGGGCAAATAACCCCCTGTAATTTAAGGACTAAAAAAACAAGTGATAACTACTGTAGCTCTTTTGTTATTGGAACCATGTCACCTTGTAGGTCTTATAGGAAGGTTTGGGGGGGAAGTTTTTGCATTACACAGTGGCCCAAAAACTGACATTAAGGAATGCTTGTAATTTATTATGGCTGTTTGAACACATCAAATTACATGATGTTATACTCCTCCCAGCGAAACTTGCTCTGTGGTTAAGCTTTAATTATGAATGCTTACTCATGAGAAAAATGCGATATTTATCTATCTTCCCATCTTTGCTCTATTGTGAAAGAACTTTTGTGTGTAAATACAAAACAACAGTTTAGGGCAAAACTGTAATTTGATTAGGCAATCGACAGAAAATGTATCATTTTGATAATCAATGAATCGTTTCAGTCATTTTTTTTGCAAACATGCTAAACATTCTCAGGTTCCAGCCTCTTAACCCTTTATCAGGCAAAGAACCATATTTGGTAACTTGAGCTTCAGTAAATAATAGAAGATTCAGCTTTCCTTTATTGTCGTTGTATTAAAAAAGTATACAACTAAATTTACGTGTGCTTCTCATATATAAGGTGCTTTAAAAAAGACATTCAGACATTACGTATATATAATAAGTAGTCTAAAAAGATAATAAATAGTTTAAAGGTAAAAGATAAAGTGGTGATGGATGCAGATGATGTGTTATTGACTATTTAGGGTTGCTGTGGGAAAGAGACTATAATAAATATAATAATAATAATGACTCAATTGACCTCGATTTGCAATATAAAAATGAAACATTTTGCAAAAAGTCTTTTGTCATTTCCTCCAATAACACCTCAGGGTTGACATTTTCAATTTCCAGGAGTGCCCTATAAAGGGTTAAATGTTTTTTTCTGTCTTTTATAAATATAATTTTAAACTGACAATGCTCTGACAATGAGTGTTGGTTGGACAAAACAAATATTTAGAAAGAAATACTCAAAAAAAAAAAACAATCCTCCAAAATGTTCAGGCTGTTCTCATCCACTTTTTGTATGCCTATAAAATAATAAAAAATAATGCACTGACATTTGTAGGAAAACCACGTAATTGTGAGCTACGTGGTGTACTTATTTGTTGTTGGGTGGTGACTGCTAGTGGCCGTAATATTGACAGGAGTAAAGTGAAACTTGTAAATAAACCTCTGTACTTAATTATGTCTTGGCCACTTTCTACGCAACCTATGCAACCATGTTCAGTAGTTACGTACGGCAGTAGTTTCTTTTTACCTAACATTAAACAAGAAGTTCTGGTGTGTAAACCAACCAAGTAGTTTTGTGTCACAGTGTTGAAGATGTGTTTAAGGCAGCTTTTGTCATAGCCTAAGTATGTTTCAAAGGTTACCATGTGAAATGTCATGCTGTCAAATGTCAAGTTTATGTAAGATATAATGCCTGCTCATGAGAATACATTGAAATGTTTTAGTTTTGGAGCCCTTTAATACCTGAATCAGATGCTAAGCTTGCAGTTTACACTGATAAGGACATTAATGGGGCAAATAAAGCATTTTCTAGCCATTAAATATTAGGACAAAATCAAGAGTTATTACTCTTAGAGTACTTTTTTGGACACAGTGGTGCTCTGCTCCCATTTCTGTCTCCAGATAAAACCGTTTTTAACTGTTTTACCCCTCTTTTGTCTCACTCAGCTGTTTTTGTCTCACAAGTGGGTATTTGTGTTCAGTGACCAGTGGCCTTTACGTGGACAGCGTGTATTGTAATGGTGTGTGGGTATGTTCCCCCTTGTTGGCGCACAAGCGCCCACCAAAGCAGACGCGCAGAAGTGGAGAACAATGTGTCTATTGTCCAAGATGGCACAGCCATTTAAGATAGGATCTTGCCACTTCCATGCACTCACTATTAACAATGACAGGCCGTCCAGAATGGTGGATGTCAGGAGATTTTTCACCCCAGGAACTGTACTTGTCAGTGGAGCGTAGAAAAGACACAGTCAGCTATGTTAGACTTGTAGCAATTGAGACTTCCAAACAACTTGGATAAATGTGACTGAGCTTGTGCAAAGAAATCAGATTATATCAATTAGCAAATCATTAGATTCTTACATCCAGTGGCCACAATTAGCCGTGTTCTCCACTCCATCTTTCCGATTGCCAAATAGAAATTGAAACTGTTGCAGATAGAGGATTTTTAATAAGCCTTGTTTTGTTTATGATTTTATTTCTGCCTTGCGGGTGCATGTAGCCTACTTTCAGCTCTTCTTGTGATAGATGCTTTTCGACTCGGTGCATTAATTCACAGATATGCAGGGCTATACATCGTGTGGTCATTTCCTTTGGTTTTCATCAGCTTCCTCCATCAGACAAAGACCTGAAGACAAATTACCAGCTCTTATTGGCTCTGATGAATTGCATCTCTAGCAGGATATGGGAACAACAGTACAACAGTCGTTATTCACGGTGAAAAATGTGCCTCTATTATATAGTCCCTTTCATAAATAAATCTCTGCTTGGACCCCACTTGAACATTTCACATCATTGATTCCTGTTGTTCCTAATTATCAAAAAAGCTTTTTGTCGTGAACAGGGACAGATGTTGTTATTAAGAGTTTGAAATGTCCAAAGCTCAACTGATTAAGTAATGCACCATAAAAAGACTGGTTTCTAATAATGCCCTGTTGTATCAACACTCTCTTTTCTTGTCCTCACTCAGTGTCACGCTCTCAAAAATACCAGACAGGACTCTTATTTCAATCCCAGTAACTTTTCTCTTTTCCCCTCTCTCGCTGTCTTGCTTGTCTCTTCGCCTGAAATCCGTACACAAACACATGTCACACCAAGCTGGCGCTGTCCATAACAGCTTTGTGCTCCCAATGTTTTCTGATGAGCTGCTTTGTAAAGTGCAAAGTTCTCTAATCCCATTGGGGGAGAAGTCACAGCTCAGTGGAAGAGGACTCTCTTCATGGCTATTTAATCTTTCCAATCCCTGCAGACCCTGCCCCCTGACAACAGACGAGACACTTGATTTAACATCATAAATAAAAGTAGAAAGAGCAAGCATAATATCCAACCACATTTAAGTCTTTGCTGCACTTTCAGGCATTCTGTTTGTCTATTAAGTGTGGAGAACACAACAGAACACATCATTGAAAGCAGCTTAATCACATCAGGATTTGCATGTGAAACGAATCACTCATAGCAATGAACCCACAGAGAACTATCTCACAAACCTATAGTTCTTCTTAGCTCTATAGAGCTTTCTCACAACTTTTAGCTCATTCTTTTGGTTTTCCGCCAGGTGATCTCTATAAACAGCATATTAATGCAGAATCTCTAAGCGATCAACCATATTTTTTGTATGGTAGGCATTCAGAAGGCACTTTCGGGCCCCATCGGTTATCTGGTCTGATTAAGATTTAGCCTTTTATTAGTTTAGCAAACTCGCTAAACTCGTTACTTTTCAATGCAGTCCTAGACGTGTCTCCTCAACTCCATCTAAAGTGACTGATCGAACTCTAAAACTCCAAATAAATGCTAATGCTGCCCTTTATCTGCAGAATGTATAAATAGACAACTGTATGCTAACAAGGTTGATGTACACAGTTACTCATAAAGTTAGAATAAAATATTTTTACCTCTTTCCTTGAAATGATTGTGACAATGTGATTTATTCATGACAGATAATGTGTATATCTTCTCAAAACTTTATTAATCAATTTCTTCCAAACATAACACATTTACCATTTTACCATTTATTCCTGCTGCCCCCAAGTGGCCCAAAACATTATTGCAGATTAAAACAAACGTATAGTATTACAAAACAAAAGCATACATATTAACAGTAGTTTTAAAGAAGGGCAGACTTTTTATGCTTATCTTATTTTTTTAAATCTTCAACTGTTTAATAATTTTCTTTTTTTCTTTTTTCTTTCTAAGATTATTTCTATTTCTGACAATTTCAATACTATCCGTGGTGTGATGCCATTGAGAGATTTTCCTCCACCTGCTCCCCTGACAATGAACTGAAGACAGACTGTTGACTCAGATTATTCATTCAAGCTGTTAAATATTACATTCCAGTGATGTGACAAATTGGATGTTCCCAAAATCGTGCTGTCACTGTTAGTTGGTTAGCCCAGCATATGTCTCACAGTAATGTTTCACAAGAGAATCTTTTTTCTTCTTTTTCAACTTTTGACAAAGATGTTTTCAATAAAGAAATGGATCATATCTGGAAGTTGATTCTCTATCTTACCCCTATATATTGTTCACTCACAGTTCAGTGAATTCCTTTATTTTTACCATTAGCTGTGTGATTTTGAAAGGTGCATGTATTTTACTCTATATTCAAGCCCATCTGATCCACATATTTCACCTCCCACGCAGGGCTCGGGCTTTACAGTTCTCTGTGGTACTGTATTGTAACACTGTGCAGATACACTGGAGACTCACCTATAAAACACCAGGCCTAGAGGAATCTATCATAGCTCCATTAACACTTCTGCTTCATCCTCCTCTCCTCGCCTTCCTCCCCTCATTAATCAACAAGACCAGCCCTCGGGGTTCTACTCTGCAGCTAAGCTCACTTTCACTGTGTGTGTGTGTGTGTGTGTGTGTGTGTGTGTGTGCATACAGTATACGGGCATTGTGTTTTATTTGCATACGTCTGCATGCACAGGTTTTTTCATGTGACTGCTGTGTGAAAATTGAGTTTCAAGAGCGTTTTTCTCTCTGTGCCGTTTAATTTAGGACCACAAATCTGAGAAAGATCCATCAGAAAATCCCTCAGATGTCTTTATCAGTATGTATAGTCTTAATGATAAAAGTCAGTAGTCTCTGTCAGGCCGCTTCCAAATTCAATTCTGAGAAATTTGATCAAATCTAAGATGGGATTTGTAAATACTGTCTCAAAAGAGGATCAGATGAAGTTATTCTTAGAAATAAAAAAGTCCCACCTACCTTTTTTATATTTGAATCACGACCTATAATGAGTCTCCTCCTGCTGTTACCTTTCATCAGCCTGCTTGCCAAGCACATTCAGTACAGTGTGCAGCCAAAGATAGCCTCAGCTGTGTGACTATGTGTGTTAAGGGGCTTGTCTATGTGTCTGTGTTCTTAATTTACTCAATGCTGCGCATAGGTAAACATGATTACGGCCTTGCTAAAAAATAATGAAATATTACACCTGATCTGCTTTAAATGCAAGCAAATAGCCGTGTTGAATAATGTAAATTAGACCTAGCTGTCGAGTAAACAAGGTTTTATTATGTGGCACTAATTGTCAGGCTCTGTATTATTAATGTGTTGTTAAAAAACACCTTGACCTTGTGTGCGTGACAGAAAAAAGCAGTAGTTCATGTCACCCGTCTGTGTGGGAGCTCTGTTTGTTTGGAGATGAGTTTGTACACTCTACTCTCCTTCCCTCCCTCTTTCTTTCTCAGGGGAGTTCTTTTAATAGTAAGGAGGTGACAGTTTACCTCTCACTGAGCACTGGGGTGACAGTTTGGTACCTGCCCAGCTCTCATGAAACGATCCAGCTGACTCTTTCAAGTTGCACGCAAATCGGCCCCGCTTTTTTAAAATTCACACTCCGCTCTAATGAGCTGAAATGACCTCGAGTGTAGGCCAAGGCAATCTGATCCCCTTTCTATTAAACAGCTTTTAATATTTCCCGAAGAATTATTGTTCAGGGAATGAATTTTGGATAAGGTCTGCCAAGGGAAATGGAGCACACAATAGTAGCCTTGGCAGTGGCACTTTGAGCGGATCATTTAAAGGTCATAATGGAGGAAATAATGGCTCTTAAGAGTCATAAAACAATTGAAAACATGAGGTTATTGAAGTGAATTATATAATAAAAAAGAGGAGTTTGCAAAGTTCTGACCCGTCATGAATCGTAAGTACGCCAACATATTACTTTTAACAAAAGTAAGGAAGAGGAAGTTTGAAGTTGAACACATTGGGTCACTCACACACACACACACACACACACACACACACACCCTCTTACTCCCCTCTTAATGTTCCCAGTTGTTCGCTCACATTTCAGAGCAATGTCTGTTGGGCGAAGTGATAATTGCATTCCTCAATGATTTCATGCTGAGACGCACAGTGACACAGAATCACAGCCCACTTATTCCGAGGGAGTGTGTTCTTTGGGAGGAAATGAGACAAAAACAATATGACCAACTCCATTGGACCCTGTTCTTTGACATATAAAGTGCACATCCACATTTCCCTCCTTCGCAAAATTCCCCAGCGTCCTCTTTGATTTGCAGACCAAATGTGGCTGAGTCAAGTTAGTTCCAGAGAGCACAAATCTCTGCTTTCTGCTTGTGAGGAAATAGTTGTTGCAGACACAGAGCCCGCTGCTTCTCTCCCAGCTAACCGTATCAGAGAAGCAGCCCGAACATCAGTGAGCGAGTACCTCTTTAGAATTAATCCTCGGGGGGAATGACTGCACCAATGCATGAGGATTACTGCTTTTAGGGCTTCTGATGAAATTCAAATAACAAACGCTTCGCACAAAGTGTCCTGGAAAACACTCTGCGTTTCATAATATCCTGCTAAACATGCAAGTATTCGCTGGAACACCTCGCAGTGGTCTGTGCCTCATTCGATTTCACAGCCTTTGTTGATATGATAATCAAGTGGTCAGCTAATGGTAATTAAGCTAGTCAATTGGTGGAGTTGCATCATGGCTCCTTTCATCCTCTTACTTTATATTCTTTTCCCACAGAGGCTGCTCCGGTCGGTCACTTCTAAAGCACAGTATTTGGTTTCCATGTAACAGCCCCTCACCTGTTGGCCTAGATGCTAATTTCGCTCATCTAGAAGCCGCGGGAGACGCGAGCACCAACATACTAAAGTGAAAAATACGCCTTTGCCTTCATTACATCGAGACATGAATGGAGTCTTGTGCATGCAGACCATACTCCTCTTCATTTATGGATTTAGTTCAGTTTAACATTCAGCCTGGCTCGAGGATACACAGTGCTGGACAACTCATTCCAGCCCCATAAAGAAAATAACACCACTCCGTATTGTTGCGCGGTGGTCTCCGTATGCTTGTCGGCGAGGGTATTCTGCCATAGTCAAATCCTTCTTTGTCTGCGTGTTATTGTCTGTGAACGCTCCAGCCTTGTACATGGATTAAATGGAAATTGCTCTGTGTGTTTATGTGTGTGTGTGTGCAGAGGATTGCTGACTAAAGCTGTAATACATAAAGAGGTTTGGATGAGGGATGGTTTAAAGAGCAGGCAATTGTCATAATGATGACTTAAAGCAAAATTGTCCCACCGTAAAAATGTTTTACACATGCAACTGCTTTGTAAACTGTAGCCAGTGCTGCTTGCCAACCTCAGTGTCACTACAATCAATAGCGGCTAAAATATACCACAGAATAACTGAAGTAAGCAACATTATAAACTGTATTGGTATATTATAGGATTATGATTGCAGTGTAATCCTTTTGTCCTAGCTTTTGTTATTTTGACTCCGTCCAGTACCCAATACCCCAGGGTGGATGCTGGTGAAGCCATAGTTTAAGCCGAAACAAGCAATATGCCGTCCTGTTTACACGCTAAAAAATCCCCTCTACTCCTCTCCATCACACCTGAGAGAGAAACTTCAATATTGACCTACATCTCCTTCAGAATAATTTGGCTGCTATTTTTGTGCTTAAAAAAAAAACCTTGCTACAGTAGCTGTGATGGCTGGATTCTGCACAGTGTGTGACATTTTAACTAATGTTTTCCTGCTCAAGGCTGCGTTTCTCAGCATGGGTCAAACATCTCCCTCGTCCCCACAGTAATAAGAAACAACAGTTGGAATACCTCCCTGCACCAAACAATGTTATTTGCATGACAATTGGAAGCACAAAAGGATTCTTTCCAAGGTGAATATGTTACACCTGAAATTTGGGGTAAGAACAAGAGGGCTTCTTATAAACTGTACAGCAAAAGGCAGTCGACATGATCTGTCCTCATTGCTTTGAAGTCCAAACCAGGCAGCAAGCTCTGGCTCTGAGAAGTGATGCCAATATGGAAGTGCCTTACACCTGCATTCTTTCGAATGGCCAGCAGGGGGCGACTCCACTGTGTACAAAAATAAGGCTAATAGTATAGAAGTCTATGACTACTTCTCACTTAATTTATTACATCAGTAAACATTTTTCTAATGAGTTTAAAGCCAGAATCATGATTTTTTTATCCTTAAATACAGCATTATGTTCATTTGTAAATTATGGTCCCATTTAGAGTAAAATAGGCGATAAAGTAAAGCTTTCTTTAGGGCGTGGCTAATTTGTGATTGACAGGCTGTTACCACAGTGTCTGTTTGACATTTTGGTAGCCTATAAACATTTTGTTCAGATTTTGATTGTACTAAAAACCGAATGAAATGCCACATACACAGTCTACAACTGTTGGGTCAGACTAAATTGTTCCTAATTTCACAGATGCTTGTTAAAGGGGCACAGTTTGACGTAGTAGCAGAGCAGTGTATTTAATGTAAGCTATTTAAAGTGGAAGTATTGAAATGGACAGTGAATTACGAATGCACCTTGCAAACCAAGCTAGCTAGCCAGTGCTAGCATTGGCTGATAAATTAGCATCCACCTCTACAAATACAACCAAGATGGTGATGCCAAAAAAATGCCTAACTTGAGGCTTCAGATCCTTAGTGGTTGATACACTGTGACCACGTTCGCTTCTTTTATACAGTTTATTGTCTAAACACAATTTATCATGAATCATAATGGACAGCCGCAGCTACTTGCTTCTTTCTCTGGCCTACTCCAAGTTTTTTCTCAAGCAAACTTCCTTGAACCTGTTTTTTTCTCTTTCCTTCTTTCATACTCCCTTTTATTTTTCATCCTTCATGGCTTTCAATAAAACTCTTACTGGCCATCTTATATTTCTGTCTGTTGCATGGTCATTTTAATCCTGCCTGCCCTTGCAGTCTTAGTCATATTGGGCAGACGGACATTTTTCCTTTTTTGGAATCAGCTGGAACCTGTTGTCCTTCATATTTCATGGCACATTGTGACTGGGATCCAGTTTACTCTGCATGTAATGCCACCCACACAGTCCCAGCCAAAGCCTTAACAAGTGAAAATAAGGGTTACTAATACTGTAATATTACATTTCGGGACCAGTTTGGCTCATGAATGTTTGATGAGAATGTCCAATCATGCATAGACACAAGAAAGAGATGAGGAATGGGAGTGGAGAAATTTAGAAGAGAGAGGGTTACGACAGGGCAGGAGGAGAGACAGAGACGAATCAGGCTTGAGAGAAAGTGAGGAGGGGGAGTGCGCGTGTGAGTGTGTGTGTGCGCGTGTGTTTGGGATGGAGTGGGGGGCAGTGATTACTTGCTGCTGAGGTAGCACTGCATTACACATGAGGATTTGGAATGGCCCAGATAAAGTAATCTATGATTAACTGGGGCGCGGCTGGCTCGCCACCCTGCCAACAGCTGTAGTCAGGGGCGAATTATAAAATTATGGGATGTCCAAACATTTTAGATGCTGCGGGAAATATATTTCCGTACAGGAGGGGGGAGAAGTTTATGTGGGGATGAGTGTTGTGTATCAAGTCAAAGGTGACAGCCGGCAACTGGGGAAGAGAGTGACAGAGGGAGCAACGGTGCAATTAAGAGAAACGTTTTTAGTCGTGGCATTTGGCAGAGGATTGTTGAAATGGTGGAACAGTCCTGGGAGGATTTGGGGAGGGGGAGGCTGGGGTCGCGGCTGGCGGAGTGATCGCTGCAATGATTGCTGTAACAACTGTCCGACGGAATAACAAATCAAATTATAAAGATGGACACCGCGGCACAGACCCCGCCGCCGTCTGAAATTGATTGCCAGCACCAGGAGCTGATATTGTCGGGCCTGGTCTGTCATACTCTATCAGGCGTCATTATCACCAGGGGAACACTAAACCCTATGCAGAATGAGGAGGACAACTTCATTCACTACTGCTAGGAATTTAACAGACAAAAACAAAACACAGATATTACAATGGCAGATTTTCATATTAAACGTGGCCAAAGTTTCAAATAATGTAAATGTATTTAAAATTAACCCCTGTGGGCAAAAATCTCAGGTTGCCGCCTATCCTGAATGCTCTATGCTCAAACTGATGTCATCTCGTAACTGATTTCTATATTTGGTCATCTGCTCCAGATACATTACTGCAGTGTTAATATTGCATACACCGCTACATGTAGCTACATGCTAAGATCAGGGGAAAGCTGTAATCTTGGTTGCTGTTAGTTCATCCTCAATGTTCATTTGTGCAGTTTTTGTTTGAGAAGTCTTTATTGGTGATTTTTGGCAGCACATCACAGTCATTAGGTGCGTTTCCACTATAGTCGAATACCCGGAATGAGGTGGGTCTCCCTCGCCAAAACGCCCCTAATTTGAATGTGATTATATTTAGTCTGGTTTGCTTTCACAGTGCAGAAATGTAAGGTTCAACGCAAGGAAAAGCATTTCTTTATGAATTGATAGAAGCGCTACTGCAGTTATGGACTCTCACACTTTTATTTAGGCTGAGTAGCCCATGCTAACCATTTATTTAAGCAAATAGCATTACTCAAATTCACATTGTTAAACTAGCTAAATTAGTTTATTTTTATTTATAGAACATTTAATTAACAACATAGTCAAACAATGAATCAAGTAGCATGTTAGCTGATTTGCTAATTTTCCTGTAGCATACAGTGCATACAGTTTGTCCGGAATCTGGCGCAATTCAAAAGACCGAGAAAAAAAAAAGAAAAGAAAATAGACAAAGAATATCACAGTTTTTCAAATTTCTTCCAGTTGACTATCATACATACAGAACTATTTTGAAACGAGGCGTAAAAGGACAGGGATTACAACTGAGTGTTTCAGAGTGTCAACAGAGGTGTGGCAGCCATGGGCAGTATAGGAAAAATCATTTTCACTTTAAAGCAGGAAAACATGTTCTAGTGGAAACCCAAAATAAACGCATGGACCTGAAACTAACATAATAGGTCACATTTAACAGAATACAACAGACAAAGCATGACGTGTTTTTTAACGTTTTCTTTGTGATTAAAAAGGTATTATCTTTTGTTCAGAAGCCGGTTAAAAAATAGCTCAGTATTCAACATGCTAAGTGCCAGCTAAATCCAGTCTGTTATCATCATGTCTGAGTGTTGCAGGACTACCTTGATTGAAGTGCTCTCATATCTTGTATTGCCAGTAAGTGCAGCAGCAATCATCTTTAAATCATAGTTTGTAGGACACATGAATCATGGAGAGGTTACAAACCCTTCCCACATTTGTCCCTTTTTAAAAAAAAAATCTTAAAAATAATGAATCCGTGTGCTCCTCTGAGGTATTATGATTGTGTTTCAATATTCACTCCCGAGAATCTAACAGGCGGCTATTTTTATTCTGGCATGTGATTAGTCATTTACCTGAAGCGGGCTGTCATTGGAAATCATTTTCATGTCTTCAGACAGTTCATCCAAATGACAAGTGATTTTGCCTGTGGGGGAAATAGGGCCCATATTTTATTGAGAGGCGAGACAGTTCTTTAATAATGCCAGAAGTTTGATAATAAATGCTCTGTGAAGTGAATGGACTTTGTGTTTGAGGCCACTTACAGAAAATGACTAAGGCTTCAAAGATGGCTCATTACTGGGGACCGTGAGGTGTCTGGCTTTCGAAATTTCCTTACCAGACCTCTCAGTCATGGTTGTACACACAATACCACCTGTCAGGAACTCAAGTTAAACTTTATGGCTTTTATTGTCACATTAAATGTCACTACACCATAAAGAAAGGTTATTTTTTTTACGTAGACAGATGTTCTATCAGTTTACTTTTGGAAGCTTTCATAAGAGCCTATCCAACAGTATACTTCCATCTGTCTGTCTGTGATCATATTTTGGCTCTAATCCTTCTTCCGTCCTCCTGAACAACAGTCTCAGTGTGGTTGTCGTAGTAGAGCTGGTGTTGATGAACTCGCTGCACATTGCCAAGTGCCTCCTGAAGTGTTTTCCTTGCTACAGACAGACCTGCCTAAAAGCGAAGGGATTGCCCTTGAAATGTTCTCTCCAGCTCGTTGCTTTTGCTGCTGCCTAGTTTACACACTTGCCTTGCTATGTGTGGCGATGTACTGTATTGTATTTTGTGCAGAATCATACAGAGGTGCACTTTGAGAACTGAAGAAAGAGTATCTTATTCATGTCATGTTTGCAGAATGATGACTATTCTCTACTTTTGTTAGCGTTGCAGGTTGAATACAAAATGGATTTCTCACATTTTTCAACTTGATGACAAAATGAAAACATGCTTTAGGAAGTTTTGGTATTTTTTATCATTCAAATTTCAACATTAGCTCAAGGTCAGTCAAACTGATTTGGCAGTGCGATAGTGAAAACCAGCTCATCGTTGTTATAATCAAAGATCTTGAGCACTTCCACTCACTTTTCTGTATCCTTACAAGCCTTCCAGTTCCTACAAGTGATGTCACCACCGCCATTCTTCATGGAGGAGAGCTTACATGGATTATGAGCTTAGCCTCGCCTTTTCTAGATGCAGAGTTTTACATTTGAACTGAAGAGTCCGGTCTTTGTTTCATCTGCTGTATTTGCAAACCCTTGGCATGTTGTCATGCACCTAACAAGAGGTGGCTTAAATCTGGTCACTCATACTTAAGCTATTTTTAAATGAATACTTGTGTGGGTGTGTATGGTTCTGTAGAATATTGTAAGACTGGAGATTTACTTGCTTTTTAACCACATGGTCATGTAGACAACTTGCAGCATCATGAACAAAATTGTTCATATACTTACCAGAGGATGGTGCAGCATAACTTATGAAACAGTTTTGAACATAATTAATCTTTGCCGGTTTCCGCGTTACCTTCTTAAATGGTATTTACCAGCTATTTTGACGATCATATTAACTGCAGTGGCAATGGCGCATCGTACAGATGTGGGTAAAACTTCGTCTTTTAGCTTGTGTTCAAAACTTTCCGCTTTTGTTGTTTTTGCTGACATGTCTGCTAGGGATGGGCGTTTGGAAGTAACCTGCAAAAGCCTTTTTGATAACAGACGCTTTTATTTTGAAAGGACGAAAAGAGACTTGATCCTGTCGATTGTAAAATGAACTGTTAAGGAGTTCAATGTTTTATGTTTTAGCGACCCCCAAAAAGGCATGAGGTTAGTTTTCACAGTAATCTTGCATATTTAAGTGTGTTTTGTGTTTCAATAAGTTTTGGTTTAAATTAAACTCAGTATTCATCCAAGCAAGGTTTGATACAATAAGCTAGTTTTGCTCAGATTAATACTCTTGTAATTCTGTGTGTGTGATAGTTGTTATTGCAGTTTTCAGTTTGCAAACTGTACCTTTATCCAACTTAATTTTCTGCTCATTGGCTTATTCACATACAGCCGCAGAACTGAACGCTTGGCCGTGTTTCAGTTCAGTGATACTGATACACAGTCATAGATACAATTAAAAAATACACAGATTGAATAAAAATTCCATGTGATTGACCAAATTTTTAACAACCATTAATCGATCATCGAATTATTATTCCCATCCCTAATGCCTACATGCCCCTGACCCCATCACATCACTATACTACCCCTATGGTGCCCCTACCAGTTCTGTTCTTTTGGATTTTGCAGACACGTTGCATTAATTACTGAGGGCGTGCACAACTGATGCTCCAAACAGATGCAGGATGTGTGAGGCAGCCATCATGTGCACTGAAACGCCTACTTAAAAGCAAATATATCTCTGGCTTTAAAAAAGGAAACCTACACAAGCTATATAGCACACTGTGGCAGCAGATGCTCTTCATAATCTGCCATTGAAAAAAGACAATCCTCTAATCACACCCGTCCTGGTAGACAATGCTGTCACAATTTGGGGCACACTTTCCAAAATTACAATTGTTCAACAAAATATATCAGTGATGTGGAACATACATTTGTACTGCCCTGTAATGATTCAGAAAAATGTTTTTCTTCTGAATTATGTCCAATTGGTTGAACAAGTCACAAGGTAAACCCAAATCTTAGAGACAGTAGACAAGAGCTTTGACTCTCATCTGTTATAAAGGGTTGCTGTTACACACTGCCTGGATAAATTCAAGCTGTGTTTATGACATTTAGTTGATTTGTTTAATTTGTCAATAAAAGTTGGAATATGGTGGCACATATGTGGTAATAAACATTTTATTTCTTCATTAATGTGCATATACACACAAACATGTAGGCCATTTTAAATCATGAAAAAGAGGAAAAGGATTTTTGTTTGTTTTCCTCACATTCATTTCAGTTTTTGGTCTGTTTACTTATTAATGAAGAGGACAGGGACACACACACACACACATACACACACACACACACACACACACACACACACACACACTCGTCGACAGTCATGGGCAACTTGTGTTGAAAAAATAATTTTCTTTAATAAATCATTCTAAGATTGTGTTAATGAAGTGTTAAATTTTAATGACCCAATCTCGTTTGGATTCCAGTGGCCCCGTGGGTTCATCCCACCTCCCAGAATTTAAATGAATACACAATAAGATGGCCTCTTAAAATCTCCTCTTTAAGTTGTGGCTTCTTACTTTTTTGTAATCCTTGTGACCTGCTGGTCTTAGCTGTTCACCGAAAGCACCATTTTGACCAGTACCTCACATGCAAAATATTGCCTTCAAGACACATTGATATTAGTGTATTTAAGAAGGGCTCTTGTGTGGTAAATGTGTAAAAGTGTTTTTCTAAGCAGGTAGGTTGTGTAAGGGGTGTGTTTGTGTTGGTGCGGATGAGACAGCCTTCTCTGACATACTTTTAATAAACCTCTCAGTCATTAATCAGACCTTGAGACTGAGACCTGCCAATCAGGCCTATGGGAAAGGTGCAGACGTCAGAGTTCATATTGAATCTTGAAGAGGACCCATGCTGAGAGGTTGCTTAATTCAAATTGTAAGATGTGGTGATTGAACCTGTTTCTTACTCTAATCTGTAGAGTTCATTGGATTCATTCAGAATTTGGTGTATTCTCTGACTTTAGAGTCACTGCGATTTCAAGGTCTTTCTACCTGATACAAACTGTCGTATGTATCTCTCCAGCAAATACGTTTTTTCCAATAGATAATTACTTCTCAAAACACTCAGAAATCACTTGTGTGGTTCCTCAAGAATCTTTTTTAGGACCCATAGTTTTTTTTTTGTTTTTTTTTTTAAGATTATTTTTTGGGCATTTTTACTGCTTTATTGGATAGAGACAGATAGAAAGGGGGAGACAGAGGGGAAGACATGCAGCAAAGGGACCTCAGGCCGGATTCGAACCCGGGTCCGCTGCGCTGTGTCCTGAAGATACAGACCCAATTGTTAGATTTTAGTGCCTGTAATTTCACAAAACGTTTAAGGCTCAACCAGATTCAAGGAATTAAACTGAACTTTTAGTGTTAATTCCCAAGGTTTAGAGGTATAATCTTTGACTAGGAACTAAATCTAAAGACTTCTGTGGTGAATGTCACCAAATCAATAGAAAGAAAAACACGCAAAGGGACAATTTCTGGCCTTTATTTCTTGCAGACTATGTATATATATATATGTTGTGAACTATAAACTGATGCGACCGGATATTCAGTTTAACAAGTGAGAGATACGGCTGCGTCGGTAGCAGCCTCCTCAATTGATACAAATCAGCCATGAATTCCTAGATTAATCGGTTGTAGAGTCATGGATCGTCAGTTCACGCGCAACTTCATGGGTCTCTCCGGTCTCTCCCAAGTCTCTTATTTTGCATCCCCGCTTCCCTCACTTGTGTCGTTCACTTGCATCACTTGCGAAATTTTTTAGGAGACATGAGACGTCCTTCCCTCTGAATCGTCACGTGAAGCAAAGTCCGTTTCTAATGACGGTGGCAGCAGATCTGCTGGATCAGCTGTCAGTCGGCTTTAACAGCTGTAGACATGAACTAATAATAATAATAATTATAATAATAACAATTATTATCAGCTGTCAGTCACTTTAACAGCTGTAGACATGCACTAATAATAATGTTTATAGTGTTTTCTCTGTTTAACAAACTCCTGCACATTAATAATAACCTGCATTCTGTATACTGTGAACTGTGTCCTGCTCAGGGACACAGGAATGCCTTTATATTATATCATTTTTGTTAGTCTATTATTTACGTCTGTATATAGACTATCCTGGTGATAAATTCATTATTTAATATCCCAGAACATGATTGTGTCCACTGAACACCGGCCAATGTTTTATTAGGTTAGATGATTAAGGGAAAATGTAAATGATCACTCATATCAAACTTCACTCAGGAATGATCAGCCTCAGGTGGGAATGAATGGAAATGACAAACGATGGAAAGTGTTTCTTGCTGACGGACAGACTCTCTTTTTTTAATTTAATAGTATCTAAAATAAAACTGAATGGGGGAAGTAAAAGATCATGACAGATAAATGTAGAAAGATATTTATGGGCTTTTTGTTGTTCGAACCCACAATAAAACCGATTTTTAACTCCATGGCGAATCAGAAGACAAATAAATTAAAATTTGTGAGTGACACACGATAAAATATCTACAACAAATATTAACCATTGAATCAAATAGAATCGTATCATTCTTACACTGTATCGATTCGAAACGTATATCGTTTTTGAGTCATATCATAACCTGTGTATCTAGATGCAAATCGAATTGTTTATCACAGAGAGATGTGCAACCCTAATGTATATATATATGTCGTATAACTTGATGGAAGTAAATAAAGTAAATGCACAAAAGACCTAACTTTAAAAAAGATGAGATTTGATTTGCAGAGCAATCATAATTACAGAGGCTGTGGGAACCAGGTCGACTGGCCAGCAATCGGTCACAGGCTTGCCGTTTAGTCCATGTAAACATGCCAAATTCAATTTTGTTTGTAGGTTATTTTATGAATGAGATATTTCTTCCAAATGGTGGAGTAAAAGCTTTGCCATGTCTACTTTGTGAAATTGACCAAAGGTATATCAAAAACATGGGTGAAAGTTGAAATTCTTTCACACAACAACAATCAGAGGACAACTCAAAGCAAAAACTAGGATGATTTTATGGGGGGGGTTTTTAACCAGAACTCTCCTCTTCATCATCACTTTGTGTTTTTTTCTGGAATTGGTGGGCTGGATTTCCCTGCCAAGCAGTATACTCTACACTGTTCTGGCATTAAATGAGTTGCACCAAACCAGCAGAGAGTTTCATTCACGCCTGTGTAATTACAATCAGTGTTAGAGTGTTTCTGAATAAGACCCACCAGCAGCCTGAGAATAGGACTGCCTTGACAAAGCATTGACAACTGTGGAACAGGCAAAATTAAGCCCTCTCCATTCATACCCCCTAGTTCTTATTATGCACAAGCTATCTCACTGAGCTTGCTTTTGTGCTGGTATAATTACTTAATCTGAGCACTCCTAGGGTGAATTACTTTGTGTGCGGCAAGCAGGCAGCATTGCTTTGACTCAAGCTCCCAAAGGGGAATTGAGGCTAGCTTTAATTTTACTGTTTAAAAGTGGCAAATGTGGTAATGGCCATTATCAAAAGGGATTCACATCTTTGCTTGTTTTTTCTTCTAAGTTGCATTTTGTTTTATTTTCCTAGACGTTGTTATGGAAATACAGCATGTTCAATTTTGACTTCAATTTTATCGCGCCTTTGTTTCCTTACATCTTTAAAGCATTTTATGGATGGTGGGTGTAGAGAATGATCCACCATGCATTAGAGAGTGTGTATTTTGTGTTGTTTGCTGTTTATAATGGGCCTGGGCAACACTTAACTAGAATGGAGGCCCATCAAGGCAGACCGATAAGGACCTAGGGATCCACTCTAGTCAATTACTGCAAAGTGCCAAGTTCAACTCAGTGGGCCTTTTATGAAGTACACCAGCTGAGTAAACAAATTAATCGTACATCCATGGTTCCCCAACACAACCATGCGGCCCAGGGCAATCATACATCAGGCAGAGTGATAACGGCTGTCTGCACCAGGAAATAGAAGGGTCCCACTATTAAAGATAGGCACCCACACAGGACTCATAAGCTATTGGCCATCACACTTATTTGCCTCTCAACTGCACTGTGTCTGTCTGTATTGGCTTTTTACACATTGACGCTGGCTGTGTAAAGAGGAAGGTTATGTTTTGGAATTCTGGCTTTTGCAAAGTATTGCTGTGGGGTAATACAGCAGAATATTATGAACAGCTCTTTTTATTGATCCTCAGGGAGTTTGCTGTCCAAAGAAAACTATGAATCTCAGAATGTGGTGATTTTGATTTTTTTTTTCATGTAAATGCAGGGATGAAGTATGTCTTTATGGGTTGAAGAAATTCTCCTAAACTATTAAAAATCTGATTGTATTAGCTGAAGAATGTGCTGTACGAAAGAAAACAGGGCAGTTTTTCTTAGCTCAGGATAATTACATGGTTTGCACAAGACTGCTGTAATACATGGGGTTACAATGACAAATGTACAGTATATGATAAAACAAGTGTGTGCCTGCATATGCAGTCTATCTCTGATAGATCTTGTATATTTTAGTGCTTGTGTGTGTTTGTATGCGTTCATTTGTGCCCCTTTTCACAATTTGACCTTGAAGTAGTCCGATACACGACACCCTGTATTTGTGTCATCTTCATCTGGCGGATGGGCCAGACTGCGGTCCAGTAATCAATACAATGTACAGTAATCTGCTGCACCAGAGAGAAAGAGAAGGAAAGACTTTTGTGTCGGTGCAAGTGTACGTTCACATTGTGTGGCAAGAAAGAGAAACGGCTCCACAGCCTTTAATAAGTGAAAGCACATTACTGGAGGTTGAAACTAAGTTATAAAGTTGTTAAGCTTGTACAGCAGAGTGTAGTTTGTTCAAAGCATCTTGGGAATACGAGTTATTTGTTAGTTAGAACTTCAAATGTTTTGAACTCTTTCTCTAATTTCAATTCTGGAACCGCATTTATTTATGTATGCACGTATTCTGAAATGCACTTTAATGCCTGCAGTTGCAGCCCATTGCTGCCATATTGCTACGAAAAAAAATCTGCTGAGAAATTGGGAAATACATAAATTAATTAGTTACTAAATCAATAAAATATCTAGAATTGGGAGTATTAATTAATAAGTAAAAATTCAAGTGATTTTTGCTAATCTTTGCTCCCAACCTTCTTTAATGAGCAAAAATAATTTTACAAATTAAATATCTTTCTCCTCGCATACTCATTAACCTGTCAATATATTCAGTAGATGCTTAGGAAATGATTTAATGAGAACTTCAACATAAACATCCAGTGAGTTTTTCCTCATCATTCATCCTTACATTAGGACTGAGAATAACCGGTTCGTTAATATTAGGTAAGCCCATAATACTTAAACATATAATCAAAGCAAGAGTAATTGGATTTGCCATCGACCAAAATGAAAGCATTTACTCAAGTCCTAAAACTCTGATGATGCACAATCGCCGTCATAGATAGAGCAGTGTATTATCTGAATGCATTAATAATGACATCATCACATTTGAATGAGATACATTCCGAGAAATGTGATTCATGAGGCATAATGGTTTCATTTCCTTTTCCAAATCTTCTTTTAGTCTGGTGGTTTTTTACTGATATCTTTCCCAGAATTCAGCTTGCTTGAGTTTATAATCAGGGTGAAAATCACTTTAATGTGTTTTATGTCAGAGCTTTCCAGTGGTAAACGACATGAATGAACCCTAAGGCCAGTCTATATTTTGATCAATGGGAAAACATTCACAGCTACTCTAAAGTGTTCAATTGCTTTGATGTTGGGGCATTCTGCTGAGGTGGATTTTAGTGGTTAATAGTAAGCTTGAGTTCTAGGATGGTAGCGGGCATTGATCTCACTGCTCTCAGTGCAGGTAGTTGATTTTTTTCTCCCTGTTAATACAATGTCAGGTTGAGTTCTCCTGGTCTATTATTTTGTGGTTCCAGGGGGTTGACTTCTCTGTCGGTTTGTGTTTCACTGTTTTCTATATCCCCCAGTTACAATAATAATGTGTGTCTTTGCTCAAGGAGAGTTGTGTTTTGGTAACGGGGCTGCCATCGTTCTCTCTTGTCAGATCTTCCGGAGGTGTTGGCTGGTGTTCAAGAAGGCCTCCAGTAAGGGACCCCGACGGTTAGAGAAGTACCCAGACGAGAAGGCAGCCTACTTCAGGAGCTTCCACAAGGTACACACAAACGACTGAAACACTTTATGGATTACATTCTCAATAAGGAAACGTGTATCGTGAAATATATTGTTATGAAATTATCTATATCGAGCTAGAAAATTGGCCCTATTGCCCAGCCCTACATTCTGATTATTCTGTTTTTCATTGAACTTGTCCTAATGTATGAAGTTATGTTTTTCAATGCTTCACAGTATAAGAGCAGGCGGCAACCTCCGGAGCAAGGAGGCAAACCAGGAAGTGCCTTAAGCTGCATTCTACCGAAAATTCCAGCAAGGGGTGCTAAGTTTGGCTGCAAAAAAATCTGTCCATTCATGTCAATGCGAAATTTGAGAACTTTTCAGCCAAAATTAACATCTCAGTTAATGCTAACATGAATTAGCAGCGGCTTCTCTCAGTCAGGTTGAGGTGTAGAGAGGCGTGTAGTCAGTGTCGTCAGATCCCTCTCGCTCCTCCACATACCAAATATGGTCTGCTCCGCGTATCAGAAACAAGATGGCGACGAGTGTAACTCTGAACTCGATGCTTCCAACGGGCCACAAACCAATGGGTGACGTCACGGTCACTACGTCCATTATTTATATACTGTCTATTTATTAGAGTCACAACAATATTCAAGATTAAACATTTTGTCAAGTATTTAATTAGTTAATTGAAAATTCAGTTTTTTTTCTATAAAAAAAATGTCTTTGACCAATCTATGGCTGCAACTAGTATTTTAATTTCATTATTTTCTCCATTTATCTATCAAAAAAAAAGACAGAAAATAGTGAATAATGCAATCACATTATTCAGAGTCCAGGATCTTGAATTAAAATAAAGATGTATATTGAAAAAGTTAAGTTTGATTTTTTTCACTGTATTCTGATATTTTGGAGCAAACAAAATAATCAGTTATTAGTGAAAGTAATCAACACATTAATAGACCATAAAAAAGTAGGGATGCACTGATTGTGGAGTTCTGGGCTGATACCAATGTTTATAATAATGATTTAGAGGATAGCCCCGGTTTATTTGTGTTTTTCTTCAAATCAGATGCTGTAGTAGCAGCATATTGTAACTACTGTTGTCCAAGGCTGACCGAAAATATCCAAAACAACATTTAGCGAGCACAAAATTCATGTGACACAACAGATCGGCCATCAGTGAATCTCATCTTATTTGCCAGTAAATTCATTGCTGTGAATATCAGCCGCTGTAAGATCGCTGAATGGGAGCATATATATTAAAAAGAATGTATTCCTTGCGACCTATTTTATATTGTATTACAAACCACGTATTTAAGGACTCAAAGTTTACATAGTACTTCACAAAAAAAGCTTCAAAATCCCCATGAGAATATTGAGATTGTAGTGTACATCTTTATGGTCATATATTTTCTGTGTGGTTTTACAAGCCATGTTTCACAAAGCCAAGGGTTTAGATTTACATTTTTATTGCTCACGATGGGGCCTAAAGGGACTGATGTCAGTCACTCCCTTAGATCAACATAATGAAACATGTAGTGACCAGATTGCCATGAAATTAAGAATCAATATTCATAATCTATGGAGTATGGTTTATAATGATTAGATAATAACCTGACCTTTTGTCCAATGTCATAATATATTGCACCATATATGGCCTTTAATCTTCTGCAGGTATTCATGGTCCCCAGAGGACCCTGAATCTTAAAGTTTCTCTTCTTTGAATACCAAAAGGAGATTAAACCCGGTGCGTCACTCCCCGGGGAACAGTCTCTGGCCGAGACTAAATGCTACTGACATTGGCATGCGGAGCACATTCAACAGCCAAGAGTTTCATTTTGCAGTTTTGGCCAAATGGTAGAATTAATTAGCTTTAGCTGATAAAATCTAATGCTGATGGTCGCCCACCAGAAAAGAGTTGCCTGGCATTGTATTCAGGCGTTAGATGTATTCCGTGAGAACATAAAAACATGCCTTCCAGTAATATTGTGACATGAAGTGATGAGTAAAATGCAATATAAGATTAGCTGACCCAAAAAAAGAAAGAATATCAAACCTATCTGTGAGAACTAAGCTGTTTTACACACTCCTACCAAGAACCTTGTTTTCATCTTCATATAAAAAATATTCCATCCATTGGCCACAGATGATGGAGTTAAGGATCCATTAAGACACATTTTGCAACTTTATCTTCTCCTCTGGGGCCTTTTCCCTTCCTTTTCAAAGTAATAATCCAGTATATAATATATCTCTCCCTGCCTCTTAAGCCCTTTGAAATTCTCCAATTATGGCTCATTATCATGGTGAGAGGAGATGATGTTAAAGGAGTAGCACGGTGAACAGTGTTTTATAGTAATGAGAGGAGATAAGAGCAGATGATAGGGGACTTTGACACCAGGTTTCCTACGTGGCCGTAGTTTCAGGCTCTAAAATAGAATTATGAATTAGATTTGGGATTTCTTAAAACCGTCGAAATCTCCCGGAATGGATGCAAACACCAGCTCTATAGATGATTAGATCCAATTTGTTAGCATCCCCCGCTGCTACAGCATTGGCCATGTATTGTGAATGAAGCGTCTCCCTGCCTACTGCATCATGCTGTCACACAGGGCGTCCTGTGTGGCTGTTACACCCTCCCCTCCCAGAGGCATCTCATACAGCCAGCGCCAGAGTGAGCGATGAGTGCACACATGCACCAGTGCACCTGGTAATGCATCGCCACAAAGATCAAGAAAGGTCCCGTCTGAGGGCTTCATTCAACGCTGCAGTGCTTTGGGAGGAAATAGGCTGCACTGGTGGCTGATTTACAGAATCAACACAAAGGGGATTGGCTTTCTATTCCACTTTTTTCCCTTTCTCTCTCTCTCTCTCTCTCTCTCTCTCTCTCTCTCTCTCTCTCTCTCTTTCCCTGTGCCTTTTTCTCTCTGTCTCAGAAGCACTGGTCCACACAGTAAAACAATCTCTGAATATTTTTAGCAATATTTTTAGCCCTGCGAAAAGTTGTTTTTCTGTGTGCTACACTCCTCGAGCTCTCCTGAGCTCCTGACAGAGGCAACTAAAGTGGAGAGATGGAGCTGTATTTTAAAGCCTAAACACAGTCTGTGCATACGGATGGTTTTAGTCACACTGGCGCAGTTGGTCAGTTGGGCCACCACTTTAGTTTTGGGTGAAATATCTCAATTGCTGAATTTCGTACTGGCATTCAAGGTCCCCAGAGGATGAGTCTTAATGACTTTAATGATCCCCTGACCTCCTCTCTAGTGCCACCAGCAGCAGGATGACATTAAAGCCTTTAAAGGCCCTGACACACCACAATCTGTGGCCCTAGTTTTTGTGGTGTGTCCCGCACTGTTGGCAATATTGGCCCTTGTCGAAGACTTTTGGGCCAATTGGGCATGTTGAATTGGCAGCGGAGCCAGTCGGTGAGAGAAATCATTCTGATCAGGTGTTCAAATTGAGCAAACCTGTACACAAGAAGGGAAATGGACATGAGGAAAGCAAGCACATGACCTAAGTCAAAAGGGCAAACACAGAGCACGCTTGGTTTCATGTATCTATCACAACAGTTTGTATATACTTTATCAATTAAAGTGTTGGTGTGGTGTTCTGCTGCTGTAGCCCATCTGCTTCAAGGTTAGATGTGTTGTGTGTTCAGACATCTTCTGCAGACCTTGGTTGTAACAAGTAGACTCCAACCAGTCTGGCCATTCTCCTCTGACCTCTGGCATCAACAAGAGAACTGCAGCTCACTGGATATTTTCTCTTTTTTAGACTATTCTCTGTAAACCCTAGAGATGGCTGTGTGTGAAAATCCCAGTAGATCAGCAGTTTCTGAATACTCAGCTACCATGCCATGTTCAAAGTCAGTTAAATCACCTTTCTTCCCCTTTCTGATGCTCGCTTTGAACTTCAGCAGGTTGACTTGACTCTTGACTATGTCTACATGCCTTAATGCATTCAGTTGCTGCCATGTGATTGGCTGATTAGATATTTGTGTTAATGAGCAGTTGCACAGGTGTACACAACAAAGTGCCTGGTGAGTGAATTTGCAGTTCTAAGTCCTTGATTTCCCGTCTTTAATGACAAATACAGACTACTGTCACCTGCTGGTATTGAGAGTTCTTTCCTCTTACATAGGCACAGGACGTATGTGCTAGCTGGCCATTAGCTGCAATCTTTGAAATGTGTTCAAGTGCAACTTTTTGGCCCAGCAGGGGACGTGAGGCGATGCAGCAGTCAGCTTCATCAACACTACTGCTTTCATGTAGTTTTGGTGTGTCTGGGCCTTTAGTGACATGTCTTAACAGCTATTGCATATACTGGCATAACATTTGATACAAACATTGATTTAACCCTCAGAATGTATTGCAATAACTTCATAGATCCCTTAACTTTCAGCTGGCACCATCATCAGGTCAAAATGCATCCACTACTTTGGTTATGACTAAACTCAAGACATTCTCAGCAGCCTCAGCCACACTTTGTTTTTGTGCTAATAATCAATTGTTAGCATGCACTACAAATTATTTGGTTCTTACCAAGATAAAAAAAAAACTTAGATTTGGAAGTGTTGGATAATTTATCTTGTTTAAAGAATTAATTTCTTTTTTCAAGTGTTCAACGTGCTTATTTCTAGATTTAATAATCTGGTAACACTTTTATAATAAGGTCCTTAATAACCATTAATTAACAAGTAATAAGGCATTGTTCTCGTTTTAGATCCGGTAGTTGCAAAAAGCATAGTTAACTTATAATAGAAAGTATATTTTAATATCAATAAGCAAACAAAATAAGATTAATAAAGGCATGGCAAAGACATAATGGGTGGGTCATGGGTGTTTGTAATGCCATTATTAACACTTATATAATCTTATAAACACACAATAATGTTAATAAGCATCTTGTAAGGACTTACAAGGGCCGTATTACTTGTTAATTAATGGTTATTACAAGGACCTTAATATAAAGCGTTACCAATAATCTTAATTCAAGTAATCTTGTCAAGTGAAATTATGTGTCCATGCAGCAAGATAATTTCCCTCAGATTTAGTGTTTTTTTCTTGTTTTTAGACATCCCTTTTTTGCAGTGTGTTAACCAGCAACGTAAAGATTGCCTGCTGAATATCCGCATGTTAGTATAGTCATTGTGATCAGCTGAGAATCCTACACTGATGGGGTACTATTGGCAATGGAAAATGATGGAGGAAAGTGAGTTTAGTGGAGCAGAGCCGTACTATGCAGTGGAAACGAGGCATTAGTCTTCTTAATATGAGCTTTAACGTACACCTTTAAATAAACGAAAAGAATGATGGAAAAGGAAGAAGAGGAGTGAAGATGAGGAATAGGTCTCATCACAAATTATTCACTTTGCTCGGACTCTAGCGCCTCAGGCTGGGAATGCACCCAAATCTCTCCCTTAGACACACGGCTTCACACAGAGACACACACACACAAACTCAGAGAGACTAAAAAATGCACAGTTACACAAACAGAGAAAGAGATGAGAGGCTTGTGGAATTCACGGCTCAGAAATTCCCTCAGTTGAAGCTTGCTTTGTGTCAGTAATATGTATGAATGGCCTGCCCGAGGACAAATACATACTGTATCCTCACAGGGGGGAAAAAGTCACCTCATCTCATATAAAATATTTAGATACTATCTTTGAGGAGGATAAGAAATTACAAATGAAAAATATCTGCTATCTTTCAATATCCATAGCCTGCTCTCCCTTTTCTCTTCTTATAGCTCTCTATGAATGCTGAATCGAGGACTTCTAACAAAAGAAGGGATAATTTATTATATGTAATGTTATGGAGCAGGGAAATCTGTAGTCCATATATGTTGTGTGCGTTATTAGGCCTGGTCTTTTAACCTTAAACAGTCAAGCTTTACTATACGGGCAGTGAGCCCAGCTAATTCATTCCCAACAGTCTGGCAAAAGGCCCACAGTTAGCGCACAATGGACTACAATAATGTAATGGGCCTTATCTCCCAGGCAGAGTGAACACAGAGAGGACTGTTGAACAAAATGGCCTGTAAATGCGGGTGATATTCAATTAAATGTAATCTTCTCTTTTTTTCATTCGCGATCAATCTCCTGGTAAAGTGATTTAGATGCTTTTGATCGCACTCTTCCCTATTGACTGGAAAATCAGTTTGAAGGAGAGGCACTTGAACAGTGGATGCACAGTGTATACAGCAGGGACATCGGGTCACATTTATTCATAAAGTGCTTTCAGCCATATATAACACTACTGCAGCAATCACTGTGCTGCACCGAGCTGACATTGTGGATGATTTTTAGTTTTTAAACAGCGGGAAAACTATTATTATTTATCCCTCAAGATCACCCATATTTCTGTTTTGCTTTGCCTTCCTTTTACATGCTAAACCTCTTACTACTATTGCACTTTCAGCGAAGTCAGTGCAAGATGGCAATTAAGCCTTTGCTGCTGCTGCTGCTGCTGCTTCTGGCTGTGTTCATTCAAGGTAATGTGCTGCTGCCACTCTCTCCTTCCTCTTTAGATCACTGAGCTCCATAACATCAAGAACATTACCCGGATGCCGCGGGAGACAAAAAAGCACGCTGTGGCGATCATCTTCTGTGACGACACATCCAAGACGTTTGCCTGTGAATCGGGTAAGCAGGGGAGGGAGGAAAGCATTGACTACTTTTTGTTTTTATATTTGTTCATTTTTGCATGAATGTGTGTCGAGAAAGTGCAGTTTGCAGAAAGTTTCTCGAGAAGCGGAGGAAGAAGTTCAATGCGTGGCAGAAAGAGAGAGGTGAAAGAGGCAGTGGAGACTTGGAGTTTAGCCAAGTGATGCTCATTTGCCGCTATATTAAGAAGTGGGAGGATCTGTTCCGAAATATTGATTTTCATACTGCAGGTATGAAAAATGATATTGGGCATCGTTTGCAGTGTGTTGCAACCCAATTAAGGACTGTAACAATAGAGATTGCCTCTAATACGTGGACAGGAAGCCAAAGAGGCGCATGATCGGCACACGGCTGGTTGAGACTCAACAGTCTGTTCTTTAGGTGCAAATAAATGGAGCTGAGCGTAGAGGAAGCCAGGGGCTAGATAAGGTGGATGCACCTTAATGTGCTGCTGCTAAACAGACGAGGATGAACGTCTTCATTTTAAACTCCAGCCTCGTGGATGTGTGCGCACATCTGTAGCGGTAAACCTCAGGGGAAATGTTATTGAACTAAGAGCGGTGAACTCTCTTTTGCCTTTACTCTGTTTCCCATGATCACTCTCTCTCTCTCTCACTCTCTCTCTCTCTCTCTTGGCTCATTTCCATGCCCACGGCCTCCCCCCAACTCACACCACCATATGGATGTCTCCATCACCCTGTGTCTATGACCTCCCATAGTCCTTCACTACCTGGAACCCCCTTACATTTACACCCCTCTTTCCCGGCACCTTGGTTGGGCATATATACACATATACTAGGAGAAATACATGATATTTATCTAATTCTTCTACATTCAGGGAGGAAATTGGCATTCATTAAAAGCAGTAAAATTGTTTTTTTCAGGGAGCTATGTGTAAAAAAAGTACAAATATATTCCAGAGCTGAGTTATTTGCCAGGTCCAGCTGGGTCAGGTTACATGAGAGCTTACCTACATCATGCTAATTTGGCATCCAGCCTTCCCAACGCTGTGCAATGTCAATGGGAGTTTGGATCTGAAAACTGAACCTGGCAGTTGGAAAGCAAACTTATTTTAGGGCTGCCATCCAAAGAAGACAGTTATTTTTTAAAATGTTTATTTATTCTTTATTTAAACAGTCATTGGTCTGTCTATCTATCTATCTATCTATCTATCTATCTATCTATCTATCTATCTATCTATCTATCTGCGTACAATGATGCTTATTTTTCTTTAATTTGGGTTAATTTGTTGAAGAAAGCAGCCTTCGGGGTACCTTTAAAAAACTATTATAATACATAATCCACATAAAAAATTGTCTATTTTTCATTCTAGCTAAAAAAGAAAAAATCACTTTCCTCTTCTAACAGCCTCAAATATCCTGTATCGGTCCGGCTCTATATTTTATTTTTATTTCAAAATAACCTTTTGATGCCACCATCCAGGCAAAGGCTTGTTGTTTAATGTGAACAAAGGACAGAACAGATCTCACTTGTTTCTTTGTCAGATGTGTGTGCATCTGTCAAATATGCACCACAAAGAGTTAAGAGAGTGTAACCTGCTGATTAAATAATGTGTTTCTCCTCATTTTCCACAATTAAATCAGGTCGAACACATTGTGCATACAATATTATCTATTATATTCGTCTGAAATCAGGAAAGACAAAGAATCACGACTGTCTCCAGATTGGATTCTCACTTATTCTCTCGCTCCAACCTCATCCTGTTTTTGTCTTGCACTCTTCTCTAACAAAAAAACACTACTCCATCCTATCCCATCACACACCTCCGCACACACACAGAGACAGCCTCCTACCATATTTCTTCATGCATGGCACATAGACTAGCGAGGCTGCCTCTCTGCTGATGAAGTGTTTGTTTAGCCGATTTTCCACTCAGTGGCCTTAAAAGTGTGGGAGTTTAGAGGCACTCAAAGGCCATGGTAACTCTGAATGAGAAAAGCTGAATCTGGGGAGGCATGAGCAAGGAGCTAAAGTGCAAAGCTGCTGCCTGTGAGTGTGTGTGTGTGTGTGTGTGTGTGTGTGTGTGTGTGTGTGTGTGTGTGTGTGCATCTGTATTTCAGCTCTCTGTTGTGTGTGAATGAAGTGCTTCAGGCAGCAGCAGACCTTTCCTTCACCCTGCAAAGTTGTGTAGATCTGTCCCATTGGACACTACAGTTGATCTGACAAACAGGCTGTCAGCTACCACACCGGCTACATTCAAGTGAATGGAGTGAAAATACCTCCACACACATACTACACAAGCATGCATTCACTTTTGATTAATAGACACAGAAACACCGTGCTGGTCCCACGCTTCCAAATGTGTGTCTGTACACATCACTGGGCATAGTTACATATCCCAGAATTCCACAGGGCCTGGAGTTAAGGAGCTTCAGAAAGATAACCAACTCCGGCATTTGCCTCATTTCATACCTCAGTAACTCTCACCGAAAGCTCACATAAGACAATTGGAAATCTTCTCCATTGTAAACACTATTTTTTTCTGACTTAACAGGAAGGTGAATTGGTATTCGCAAACAACAGACTGCCATGCAGACTTCCAGATTTGATTCATGAAATCATTTGTCTCTACGCAGCCTCCAATTAAAAAATTCTGCCCTCCCCCCTTTAGGTGCCAGCTGTCACATGTAGTAGATATAACTCCTTACTCAGAGCTCAGCTCCTAAAACAATTCATGTGTATGGCTCAGTTTGACTCGTCTCACTTTTAGTACCAGTACTTTTCTCTTTTTGTTTTCCACTGCGAATAGTACGCACTCAGTGTAGTGGGTTCTTAGCTAAATTGCCATCGTGACGCTGCTTAAAACTACAATTATACGTTGTCAATTGTAAAGCCTAGTTTTTTGGGCTACTATTAAAAAAAAATCTGAGTGAATACAAAAGTTGTGGTTGCTATTGGTAGTAGCTTGGCTATTTAAAAATGTTAACTGAGAGGTATTAAATCAAGTCAGAAACAGGGTCATTTACTTTTTTCTCTAACCAGTGAAGTCGCCCCCTGCTGGCCATTAGAAATAATGCAAGTTTATGTCACTATTCGCATTGGCTCCACTTTTGAGACCCAGAGGCTATGTCCACTTCTTTTCAGTAAAGACTCTTTGGAGTGGTATCAATTTTCCTTTCTAACCTTCGACAAGTTAGAAAATTAGTGTGCCCAGTCTTTCAACCAGCTCATTTTGTTGAAAAAGTCTTTGTTTTCATGCATACATTTCCATTCCAATTAACAAGCTTCAGCTTTAATTTGGAAAATAGCTCATTGATTGTCTGAATAGATGATCACTGGTTTCAGTTGTGGCTGCGGCCTTATTGTTTCAGCAGAGCTACTTATATTGTGCAGCCATGGAACTGAGTATTGGCAAACGAGGGAGGAGAAACCTAGCATCCATCTGTTGTTGGCGATTGCTGATACCACCTCCTCTTTTAATCTGCACTGAATCGATCAGATTGATTTTCCTCCCCCCTGGTTACTGTTAGCTGTACACATGTCCAGCATTTTATTCTGAAATCCCTCGGCTGATTTATGTGCATGTGTAAACACACTAAAAGGCAGCACGGCTGTGGTCGGATGATCTGTGTTTTATTATGTCTACGGAGTTGGATATGGAGGAGGTGTGTGTGTTTGTTTGATGGAGGACATGCCTTAACGCTGTGCTGCTGTGTGGCTGTGTGCAGAGCTGGATGCAGAGGAATGGTGTAAGCTGCTGTGCGTGGAGTGCCTGGGCAGCCGTCTCAACGACATCAGCCTGGGAGAGCCAGACCTGTTAGCAGCGGGGGTGCAGCGGGAGCAGAACGGTGAGTGCCCAATTAGTCCCTGCTAACACAGACAGCCATTCAGGGTCAATCTCTCACACTCAGCTCGCCACCAAGCAGTTAGCGGTTGCAGTCCGAGCCCGTATGTGTTAATGCAACTGAGTCCTCAGAGGGTTAGGGGAGCAGAACGGCCACTGTCCAATTAGGCCTGGCTAATAAGGGCCATTTTTTGTCAATATCTGATTCGAAGTCTCCTGTAACAGTCTTTTGTTACATTAGCACACGCTAGTTCAACTTCAGAACTACGTTTGGATGTGTGTGTGTTGAAGGAAACCTGTGTGTGTGTGAGTTAGAGCACAGGTCACAGGCTGTGGTCGGGGCTCTGTTCCAGCCCTAATGAGAAGTGCTGTGCATCACTGGCTTCCCTCATAATGAAGCTTGTCACAGAGATGGATGAGATTATGGCTCCTAAAGCCATGTGAAATAAATGTGCTTCCCCACATATTCCACTCACAGGAAATGGAAATGGAAAAGAGAGGAGACAACAGGGCGCTGCTATCACAGAGGAGCTCATTCTCTGTGTAATTTGTAAACTCGCGGAGGAAATTGAAAAGGCAACAGGCAAAGAAGAGCAGTTTAAAGTTGTAAAAGGGCGAGTAATTGAAAAGAATCTGCCGTCATTTCAGCCCATTTCATTTCACTGCAGCCGTGAAGTGAAATTGTATTCTTCAACATAACTTGGCCTCATTTTTTAAAGATATCAATATACAAGTTTTTGACTGAACCAACTGAACTGTAACAACACAATTTCTCTCTCTTCTGTTGTGGCAGAAGTTTGGTGTTCGCTGCAAAAGTTGCAGCAGTGTGTTACAGAGACAGAGTAGGCGCTTGGGCCTGCAACCATGTTTCAATTAGTGGCCCTCCCCAAGCAGCAGGGGCCGATAATTAGATCAGAGTTCATTTTCACTGTCCCTAAAAATACGCCACACTATGACATTGCCATTTTCTATCCACTGCAGACACATGGCTTATTTTGAATCATTAAGCGTAATTAGTGAGAACTAATTTAGATTATGGAGAACTCGCTCCCTCTCTGTCTCCCTTCCTCCTTCTGTCTGCCTCAGAGAGTTAGTTTTAATGTGAACGGGCAGATTTTCCTTGATCCCAGTCCAGTTCACTGGACATCAAGTGAGACCCACTATAGGTGAAATCAGGTAAAATGCTTTTTAAAAACGTTATAATTGGTTTTATGCTTTTGCCCTGATCTATGTCCCAACAATTTACAGAAAGTTCTTCATGGTTTCGTGTGAGTCCTGATATGCAGTGTGGACTATGGGGGCTTTTGGGGTCCAATCAATTCAATTTGCCACGTGGATTAGTTCACACTCACATCAGTGATAATTAAAGCAAACAGGATGCACCTCGACACAATTTAGAGTTTCACAGGAAAGGCAATACTTTGCAAAAACTTCTAAAAACATGTTTTCACTTTGACATTATGGGTTATTGAGTGTAGATTGATGGGCAAAATAGCAATTTTATCAATTTAAAGTTACAGCTACAACACAATAGAATGTGCAAAAAAGGGATTTACACACAATTGTTCTTTTTGGGACTTTGTCCAAGAAACTACTACATACTGAAAAATAGGCATGTAATGATACACTCAAATTCATGGCACAGTTTTCTCACAATCTTTTATTAAAGTGTGATGAGGATTTATGAGTAAAAAATATTCCCTTGTCTCACAGACAGAAATCTATAAGAGTTTTTTGTCCCATCTTTTTTTTTCATAAAATAAAGATTCTTTTTCTAAAGGTATAGGTATTGTAACACAAAAACATTGAACATTTAATTTTTAAAACAAATCATTTATTAATAAATATTACAATTAAAGGACATCTCAAATAAATAGTAAGGCCTGGCCTGTGGTCCTACTTTGGAATTTGAATCAACATGTTTTTTTTAAAGGAATATCAGCATATCTATATGTTCAGGTGCACACTCTATTGTCTTACCTATTTTATTTTCTGACTTCCCCTTGCATTCTACGGTAGGTATACTTGTGATACAATCAAATGCAAATTCATTTTTCATCTAACCTAGTTGAATCGTCACGCATTTGCAACACAAATGAACTGTTTTGCAAAGCAAGTATGACAAAACATCCCATGAAAACAATTCACAGCATAGCCTAATGATAATTGAGGAACAGGGACAATGTTCATGGAAAGTGATGTTGCTTTAAATATTGTAAATGTCACCTTGACATTAAATACCAATCTTACTTAGATAGAGGCAGATGTCCCGAAATGTGGACAAAACCAAAACTGTCCACTACTAGATTAATGTGTTTTTTTAACCATTGTGATTCCTTCTCTAATAAGCTTTTTGTGAATCTTTCCAGAACGTTTCAACGTGTACCTAATGCCCACGCCTAACCTGGACATCTACGGGGAGTGCACCATGCAGATCACCCATGAAAACATCTACCTGTGGGACATTCACAACGCCCGCCTCAAACTCGTCATGTGGCCTCTGAGCTCCCTGCGCAGATACGGACGAGACTCCACCTGGTTTACTTTTGAATCTGGAAGGTGTGTGTGAGTGCCTTTAGATAAGTGCTTGTGTTGTCTTGTGTGTGTATGATTGAAATGTTAGCAGTGGGAGGGGGAAAAAAACTTAGTTTCAGAAATGTCATAAAAACTTCAACAAAGAAACTTTGGATATCGAAACATCCCAGGATATCAGCGTTTGCTGCAGAGCCCTTCAGGCATTGATGTGACAGTTGCTTCTGTGAATGTGTCTTTGTTTGTGTACTGTATCTACTCACGCATGTGTGTATGTGTGTATGTGTGTACGTGTGTGTGTGTGTGTGTTTGACTTCAGTGGGCTATTATATCAATGCGCCTCTCTGTAAGTGCACATTCAAGCATGCATTTTTGTAAATCAGCAATCCAAGAGTGAGCACGATCAAAGCGTGTGCACTTCTCTCTGTCTCTGTGTGTGTGTTCCTGGCGCAGGATGTGTGACACAGGAGAGGGTTTGTTCACGTTCCAGACGCGGGAGGGGGAGATGATCTACCAGCGGGTCCACTCGGCCACGCTGGCCATTGCCCAGCAGCATGAGAGGATGATGGAGGAGATGGAGAAGAGCTCCCAGGTACATTTTTACATTTGCTTGTTTATCTGATTTACCAACAGCAGCTCACAACGAGGCCATCAGTTTTATTCAAGTACCGCCAGTGTTACAAACTGCTCATAATGAGCGTAAGTGTCAGGGCGCCATTGTTCCTGGAATACTTATTTAATGCATGCATAGAATGTGTCACTTTCATACAGTAGCTTATTTATCCTGGTCCACCTAATACAAGAAGAACCATTTGTACAAAGACTGCATCTGCACACATGAGAAAAAATAGGTTGTTGTTTTTAAAAAGCCTTGTTTATTTATTATTTCATTGTTTCTTCACTTAGGCTGATCAAGCTAGCATGTCACTGAGGCTGTTCACAAAATTATTTTTAGAAACCAACAAAACACAAAGGCAATACATCAGGATTTTCACACAAGGCATCCGCACACAAGAATACACATTTCTCTCAAGGTATAGCTGCCCAGTCTCTCCCCAAAGAGCTGCCTTGGACCAGGAGGCCTTCTTGACACCCCATGGACTTGGCCTCCGCTCCCTCCTTCCATCACAACAGCCGTCCATCCCTTCCTTCCTCCCTCCTTCCTTCCGTCCTTCCTCCCCCTCCTCCGAGCTATCATCTGTATTCTTTATTTATGTAGGCCTGCCTAGTGTTTGATGAGCCTTGACCATATGGCCGTGCTCTTGGACCCCACCATTTGGGAACATTTCCAAATGCAGCTTTTACCCTCAGCTCTATAAATCACACGGATAGCTACACAAAACTGACCGCTCTCAGTTGCAAGATACAAAAAAATGCAGATTCGCTCAGTTTGCTGTTGTTTTTCTGTTAAATATCAACGTGTTTCATATATTTCCAGCAGCAGTCTGGCTCTAAGATGACGCTTTTAGTTTCCCACTGCAAATAAAAATCTAAAACACATCATCCAGTGGCACAACAACATCATAATCCCAAATGAATCCTCATCTCGCTCGCCAAACAGCCATTCGGAGTGGAAACATGCCATTCAACCAGCAATATACCCTACAATGAGCGCTCTTTGTTTACTGACATACACAGAGCAATTTCCCCTGTTGTGAGTGACTGACTGAGAGTGACAGGAAGTGAGAGACACTGTATGCTTTTTCTGTCTGTTTCAGATCCACCCCAGAGAGACGCTAACCAAGTCCATCTCCCTGCCACGCAGCGCCTACTGGCAGCACATCACGCGTCAGAACAGCGTGGGAGATCTCTACAGTTACCAAGGTACAGACATGAACTTACTAATTATCATCTGCGTAGTGTTGCTATTTCTTCACCTGCTTGTGTCGGTGTGGAGAAACAGGAAGACGGAGGAATATTGTACTAGGTCCTAGAACAGATCAGTATGAACTTTACAAGCTTTCTAAAAATGGGTCTCTTTACTCATTCAAGAATAACATGAAAACTTCTCAACTGTTTTTTTTCATACAAGCATCAGTCAATATAAGGGGTGTCATAATTCCCCAAATCCACGATTTGATTATATTTTAAAGTCACGATTCAATTACATTTCTGATTTTTCTTTTTAACATTAACACAATTCCTGATTCATAAAGATCAACAGATAATTGGTTTTATGACCTTATAATTGTCATTCACATTTTATACCAGACCTACGCCATGTGGTTTTTCCGATTTTGCCCATTCTCCTTAAAATTTGATTTACACTTAGACTAAGACCCTAGTCAATACTGAAGCCACTTTTTCCAAATGTCTTCAAACATTCTGCATGACTAACATGCATCTTGCCAGTTGACCTTACCTCCAACAGTAACTGAAACACTTCATACATTTCTCAGAAGAGCTCATTCGCTCAAAACATAATCACTCATAACAGCGAGCATTACATAAATGGTTAACTTTTATCTTTAAAGTTTGATTTTTCACATACAACTGAATTTAAAGTACAAGAAGAGAGACACAGACAGACAGACTCATAATCTCAATTAAAATGTGTGTGTTCTTGAAAGTAAATGAGTGTGTGTGTGTGTGTGTGTGTGTATGTATGAGGAAGAGGGAGATAAACGTCCCCTAAAATGCATTAATATTGTAGCAGTTGCTCTATAGTATTCAGGCACAGCACTGTATGTCCTCTTTGTGCACTTAATGTACACATAAAAGGTGTGTGTGTGTGTGTGTGTGTGTGTGTGTGTGTGTGTGTGTGTGTGTGTGCGCGTCTTGATGCAGACAGAGGCAGAAAGGTGATGAGTGAGCTGATGAGATTACGCACTGTCCATGGTATTAGTTGATTAGTAGACTTATCTGAGGATTATGGGCCTTTTGGCTTTCACTGATAGAGAAAACAGAAAGCCCGGCAAGGATGAAAGTCGCTCTGACCTAATCTTTTTCTTTGAAAACCTAAGGCTGGATTTTTTTTTATCATCTTTTAATTGTGTCCTGATAAGCTTGAAAGCAAAATATGTCCTCCATACTAACATCAAAATGTTTTCTTACTCATTTACACTAAACAGAGAAAGCTTCCTGCTCAGGGTCATTATTTATAGCTCCAGTCTCTATAAACTCCCCTTTGTAAACTCTTCCTCTCCAAACTCTGGTGAGCAGCGGAGCTTCTCTCTCATCTATCACCCTGGCATCTCTGCTGGTCCTCCCACTCTTCCTCCGTGTGTCTGTCCGATTCAGAACAAGCCTCCACCTTCTCCTGCTCATACACATTCAGCGCTCCCATTATCTCCCCCTTCTTTCTTCCCATGAATAAATTGAATGCATCAGTGTGTTTGAGGACGCAGCGAAAGGTCTCGTCAGACAAGGGGGACGACAAGGTGATTCTGGGGAGCGACAGGAGTTAAACTCCTGTTGTGACATGGGATGCTTGGACTGTGAAAGGCATGTCAGGAGGAGCTCACACACGTCAGATGCTGCTGCTGCTCTTAACATGGCTGCGAGCCAGTGTCAAATAAGGAGAGCTATATAGAGTAATTGCATTGATTCTTCATTGGCAGAAGGTCTCCACCTCCCTGAAGCTCTTTTACATCCTCTGTATTCTGTTCTGCTTTCTGCACTCTTAGCATTAGCTTATATGTGGGAACAAGAAAAAATACAAACTGCGTCTTTAGTAGGGATGTAAACAAATATGAATACATTATTTGGATATAAATAGATAATGTATTTTGCATAGATATGAACAGCATTCATATAGGATACATTTCCATAAATCTGTTTAGAAATCATAAAAAAATCTGTCTGATCATGGCTCATACAAGAATCAGACTTTTTGGAATCACTGACACTACCTTTTCCTGGTTCCAGTCCTCCCTCCCTGACAGACATCAACTCATTTCGATCAACAGATGCAAATTCCATAGCTTCTGTCACCCATGGTGTCCCCCAGGGTTCAATGTTTGGTCCCCTTCTTTTCATTCTCCACATAATACAACTCGGATAGATCAGGCGATGATGACAATGACGGCCTCAAGTTTCACTGCTATGCTGATGATGCTCAACTCTACCTCTCTTTGTGCCACCTGCTCCAACTCGCCCCATGCAAAGAAACTTGCACATAAACTCTGAAACTCAACTGCAATAGGTCAGAAATCTTAATCATTCGACTCCCTTTCCCTCCACACCCAGGATATCACGTTCATTATGGTTCCATTGACCACACATCAAACCCCATCGTTCAAAAGGACCCTTAAAATCCTCCCTTCCTGACAGACATAAACTAATTTTAGGCAAATTCAATAGTTTCTGTCACCCATGGTGTCCCCCAGGGTTCAGTGTTTGGTCCCCATCTTTTCGTTCTCTAAATTGAAGGAAGGATAAAGCTGGTTGACGTTACACAGGTGTTATTTTTACTTCATGCTCCAAGGTTAATGCCATTATATGACTTATCTGGACATAAACTGGCCCATTCGGGTTGACTACTTAAATTAAGTAAGTTATGTAACATAATTTACTTAACAAATATTCAAATTTTACCAGACACCATAGTGGGTGAGAGTGGAACATCACAGTTTTACATGCAGGGAAAGTGATGCCACAGCTTTTGTTTAGACTCATGTTTGACTGAAAATACAAATCATGTTTTATTAGGCTATTTGAGTAATTTAGGTACATTGCTAAAACATTATGCTATAAATGTAGTTTCAATGTAGTTAAACATATAAATATATATTAATAAATAAATGGCTGTAAGAAAATAAATAATCGAAGCAGACGATTTATAACAACTTCTGGAAATAGCATAGTCATAGTCATTCCATATTAAGGGCAGATAAGGTGGTTTGGCACCAGAAAACTGTATAAGTTACAGAACCAGTCGATAAGCAGACGTGGTGAAAAAATAGTTGCAGTTATTAACAAAAAGTTTACTGGAGCAATATGGAACCCAGAAAATATAATAAAACTACATTTAACTGAAGCAAAACAACACCAAACAAATAACAGTTTCAGCCGCACAGCAGGTTGCCAAATGGCATTTTCCCTTCTCAGCCTCAATTAACCAGAATCTGAGCCAGCACCCAAACCACACAAAATAATTAACAAAAAACTGATGCAAGATTTGGTCATTGCTGATATAGTTTTGGCACTCATATGTACTAATAAGCACTCCAAAAATAATGAAATGTCACTTGCTGCAGAGCTTCCTTACCTATCTCCCTGCATCCTAACAGAGCCCGGCTCCACCCTGCTGAGAGGACATAATCAGGCAAACCTGTTTGCACTTCCCTTGATTGAGCTGCTGAGCAGCTGATCTACCCCGACATCCCAGGCAGAACAACAACAGCAACAAAAACAACATCTCACACACACACACACATAATAGGGTGACTATCAATTAAACTGAAAGTCTGGACTGAAATTAATAATCAAGCCGACACAAACGCACAGTTAATGTTGGCACCAGCATTAATCCATGATTCACAAAACAACAAATACCATGTTCAGTAGAAGTAGTGGTTGTTTGCTTTAACATGAATTTAGAAATACATACATCAATATGTTTCTCTGTAATAATAACCATATCAGCAAAACTGATTTGGTTACAAATAGAGGTAAGAAATTAGGACTTTAGACCATGATGGCTGGCTGCCTTTGCTCCTTGGCTGTATCACTGCGTGCGTGATGAATATCCAATCAGCACAGTCAATTTGCTGAGTCATGCTCGGGTTGCTTTCAAATACCCTGCGGGTCCGGGGGAATAATTAAGGAACACAGTTTCCTGTCCCGTTGAGGTTTATCCACCTATTTGTTTATTTCTTCGCCTCAGTTAACCGGGGACCTGGCAGTGAAGTACAGTACTTTAACTTTATTTTAATATATTTCACATCTGCTCTTCATTTGTCTGGAAACGTCTCAAAAATACATCCCAAAAGCCTTGTTTGCCATAATTGAAAGTAATAATTGTTAAATGTGTTTTGTTTAAGAGAAACTGAGGGGATTTGATTTAAAAAACGAAATAATAACACTCAGCCTTGATCACCTCGGTATGTGAAACTAAATCCCCCATAGTATTTACCTTTTTAGGTAAAACCAAAGATAGATGTTTTAATCTCCAGAAACGACACAGTAAAACAATGTATCTGCTTTCTTCTGCGTCCCCCTCTGCTCTGCTAATGTTATTCACTCTTTTGCATTTCAGTGATACTGCTGTGTTCTCTGAGTTTGCTGATGCATAGAAATAAGTGCACTTTAAAGTTTGTGAAAAAGCGAGGTGCCACGCCTGTCGGAAATGGTTCAATTACCAACTCTAATAGTGGAATGGAAAAGGGACAGGGATGCTTGTATTTCTTCTTGGACCCATTTTTATGTAATCTTTTGCCATTTCGCACACACTCTCACTCCCTGCATTTCATTGTGCCCCACAGTTTAGTGCCGTAGCATTAGCAATTCTAATGGAACGGAGCGCTGTTCTTAGTTTGATCGGCTGGGAGTGATACGAGGGGATTTTACAGAGAGGGAGCAAGTATCAAAGGCACAGGGACAAGATGATAGCAGAACAAGATGATAACACTATCTTATCTGCAACAGGCGACAAGGAATGTAGGAGATATAGATGCAAAAAGTGAATCCCATGAAAAATTCATTGCAGTCAGGTAAAAGTGAGTGCAGCTGTTTTGCTCTCTTTCTTGGTTGATGCTTGGAAAGTTTTTAATGTCAGTCAGTCATTGACATTTATTATTTGATACTGAAATTACAGTTTTTCTCATTTTGTTGAATGCATTGATCCATTCCGTTGCGTTTTTAGGCCGAAACTGAAAGTCGCTGGCCTAAATAACACATTTTATTTGCACTCACAACACATTAAAAGCATGCAACAAAAGCAGATATTTCCATTAAATTAATATAATTAGTATACTCCTTTATTCAATCATTACACAAAGGACAAAAAAAAAATACAGCTATCGATATGAACTGGTTCAACATTGTGATCTGATTGCTGATTGAATTTCACACAGCTGCATTAAAGATTCATAATTAAGTAATTCCAATCAGTTGTGAATAGATGTCTCCATCTAATCTATCCAAAATGATAGTTTGTCATCTATCTTTTTTTTGTTTTGTTTTTATTTAATTCATACAAAAAGTACACTCAACAATATGATGACATAACAATATAACTTTGCTGTACCTCTATGGGAACATGTCTTTTGTGTAGTATAACACAGTCATAATGCCATGAATAATTTCAAAACTTTGAATTAAATGTTTCTATACAAACAACATTTTCTGTGCCCAAGTGTTACCAATATTGGAAGAAAATGTAATGCAAAAATGGGGGCTCCACGTGCTATATAATTTGAACTATTTACAATTTTACAACCTACTTACAGACGCTCTTGTCTACTCCTCTCGGCTCTGTGTAAACATCCTGCAGTTCAGTCTGATTTTCACTGAATATTTGTCATGTGACTGTTGGTCACAGCAGAATAATTTAAGACCTCCCAGATGTGCCGAGGAATGCAAATTAAATGTTTTTCACAGTAGCTGGTTAGTGCAAATGGTTTATTTTTTTAAACTTTTTTTAATGAGTGTGTAGAATGAAGTGATTTTGATTAAACAGCAAAACCTCAAGCTTCTATTTGTTTAATTTTTCTGACGGACTGAATATATGTGTATTTATGGTGCTTTTCAAACCCCCCCAAGGGTTTTGGGTTCAGAGGGTTAAGAGAGATCTGAGTTAACTGTTTTGAAAACCTGTGAAAATTTGTAAAACCAATAAAAAATGATAACGCGTTTGCAAGAGAAGATTTATTTTGTGATTATGAAAATCAAGTGGATCACAGTTTCATCGAGTGTGTCTTAGCAATCTAGATAAACTGTAACTGAACCCATCTTTAGGCTGCAGTGAATTGATTTTTTTTATAGCGTATTGTTGCTCCCGTGGCTAGTTTATCACACAACAGACACAAAGCTGCATGTCAGCAGCCTTGCATAATCCAGAGTGCGTGGTCCACGCAGCCTCTCATTCTCTGGTTACAGCTGTTACTAGGATGCCATCTGGGGTTATCGCACTGTGAGGAAGAAAGGTGCAGACAGGTGTGTGTGTGTACAAGCATGCATGAATAGCTGCTTGTGTGTCCGGGTCCGCCATTGTATCAGCCAGTGTGTGTGTGAGTGCCCTCTCTGCCTGTCCTGTCTGCTCCGGCCCAGCAGCTGCCACCCCAGGCCAGATAGGATGACATGACCTTCCCTGGTAATGAAAAGGCACTGACAAATCACTGTCTGCTTCTCATCGGGATAGAAGAAGAGGAGAGATGCTGACACATCTCCTCTCTCTCTTTTTTTTATTACTTTTTTTCTTCTTTTTTTTAAATGTGCAAGCGTGTCCGCATTTGCGTCGCCCGTCCAAAAGTGTCGCTCTCATCAGGGGTCTGGCATCCCACTACAAACGCTGCTGTTTATGACCGAGGAGATGATGAGATCTGCTTCGCCCTCTCTGTCTGCACTGGGCTCCCTGCCTCTTTTTTTTTCGAGCCCAAATTGGCCTTGGTTGAGGAGAGGGATTGTCTTGGCAAAGATGTGAAAAGGATATGCCTGGTTGCGCACCAGTCGTTTCAGCAATCTATTAAGTACAACGTGGAGAGGAGAGAAAGTGTCCCTGGTTTTTTTAACCTGCACGTTTTGCAATCGAACATGGACTGAGCTGCATTTAAAAAGCTTAATCCGGAGTCTTATCTCAGTTTTTCTTTATTTCAGGGAGTGGTGGAAGGGAAAGAGTAGCGGACAGAGGTGTGTATGTGTGAGTGTATGACTCACCTGTTATGGCTGGTACTGTTTTGGTCTCTTCCTCACACCCACACCAGCCCCCCTGTGCTGCCTGCTGCAAGCTGTTCCCTCAACTTAACTCACACAGGAAAAAGCTTTTTCTCTGTGTTTTTTTTTCTTTCCTTCTCGTTGTCTCCCTTTTTACTTGTGCATCATCTCTCTTCACACACATTTCTGTTAGACTCTCTGTGGCTCTGACACGCATTCACACAGCCACTTGACATTGATTGCCAGGCTGACTGGGTCATGTTTTATATTCCGTGTCGTGGTGAGTTGGCAGTGCGTCTCACGGTCTGAGCCCGATTCCCTTTGGTGGGAGCATGACTGTTGCTGCCGGCTACACACAGAAAAAGCTGTGTGTGTGTGTGTGTGTGTGTGTGTTTGCTTTATTAAATGCATCATAGTTGTTGATAAGCACTTATGCAGAGAAGAGAAAATGATCTCTTTGTCGATTTTGTCAATGTGGCCCTGGAAGAAGACGACTCATAGAAAACGTCAAATTTTAATCTAAATTTCAATTAACCTCTGAATACAAATTAGAGCCTGACCGATATGGGATTTTTGAGATCATTGATAACCAATATAGCCTTTTTTTGAGCTAGAATGAAAATAGACCTTTTTTTATGCGGATTTTGCAGCGATTTTTCACCACTCTGCAAAGGAGAACTACTTTCTCAAACATAAAACTTTTTAAAATACTATTTAACATTCTTATATAATATTATACATTATACAAACAATGCATTTGATTGTCAGCCAATAAAGAAGAAATAGGAATAAATAAATAGCTAAATAAACATCATTACTGTTCAGTTTCAGTCAATTGCTGACGATTAAAATAATAATGAAAAGCTGACACCAAACAATGCCAAGCAACAATTTCTGCATTATATATCTTGTAAAAAAGTTTTCATAACAGCACACATCAGATTGCATATTCACTGATACCGATATCGGCCAATAATATCAGTCAACCTATATTCTTGCATTGACTGTATCAGTAGGCACCATATATGCTATAGGAGCCGATAACAGTGTTGTGTGTGTTTTGCACCTCCTGAAATATTAATCAATGGCCACTTCCTTCCTTGTTCGGTGCATGATCAGCAGCCTGCCAGCCACTTTATCCTCCACCTACATCGCCGTGCACATCTCCAAACAGAATTCTAATATATTATTAATGGTCTCACAGTTGCACAGAACAGCCCTCCACCCACAAGTATCCATTACTCCCTCTCAGTGCAGTTAACCAATATGAACTGCAGAACAAATTGGGTCAATTAATTTAAATTAAGGTGGAGAGGGAGGGAAGTGGAGGGAGAGGGGGGAGACAGCAGACAGTCCAAAAAGACGAGACGTCACTCTGAAGTTATTTTAAGGTGAAATGGTGATTTTTCGTCACTATTGCACAACTTTGGGTTTATATGTTTGTGTAAGCTGAGAACCACCTACATCACAGGGCTTATAAGATCATTTTATGTAAGTGAATGCCAGTATTATTCTTGTAATCTTCATTTGTATATAAAGACAGCAGCAGGGACAGTAGCTAAGCAACAGTTGCACCATAAAAATATTGATTTATTTAGATGTAAGGTCCAGTAAAAATGAAATATTTATTTATTTAATTTGGCTTAAAACAAGTGCTCCACTGATTATTCCTCCTCTTTTTTCTTTTTACCACAGGTAGTGGCCTGACAATGACTTTTATCCCTCGAGCACAGACGTTCCCCAGCTTTCTGTCTGATGAACAGGAGGAGAGCCAGCACCAGGAAGAGGCGCCATCGCCCTCTAGTGGCTGTGAATCCAGTTGCAGCCTGAGACCCCTTCAATGACAGAGAACCGCTCCACCAAAACTGGACACTTTACCCACCACTGTAGAGAGGATGTAGAAATATGTATAGTGACATGTGTAATATATCATTTTCCTGGTGATACAATAGTGTCAACTGTAGAGCGAGTGATAAAAGGACCCCGAGAAAGGAGCCTTTTTGTGTGTGTTGTGTGACAGCAGCAGTAGGTTCAAAGATTTGCACCAAAAATCCTGTAAGTATTTTATGTTGTCATTATGCTGTTGACGCCAGCGGGACCCCCGTTTTTTTTAAATCATGCATTACAAGAAACAAGGGATACAAACACACTAAGGCCGTAACACAATGTTAAAAAAAAAGACTTTTGTTCTGAAATTGATGAAATCACAAAGCTCATTCCAGCAATCTGCTGCCTCAGCAAACACTTTAAAAGAAACTCCACCATTCTTGACACGCAATCCTCCCAAACTTCTTCGCTCCGGCTCCAGAACGTGAAATTGATGCCTTACACAGAAACAGTTTGACTTTGATGGCAGTGATGAATCAGCTAAAGCCCTCCATCGCTTACAACCAGCAAAGGGGAGAAAAAAAAAAGTATTTCAGGAATGTAATTCAACCACATAGGAGTGGACTGTCATGTCAGAAGTGATAGGATACAACCTTCTTATAGCCTCTACTTTAAACTGCCAATTACAAGAGCAGAGCAATTTTATTTTAATGGCTTCCCAGCTCTTCTCCATTCTCATTTACAGTATCTGATAACTGGTGCATTAGCAGAAAGCAGACATGTTGGTGACCTGATTTAGTACATCATGACACCCAGATGTAGACAGGCCTTTAAGACATTTTGACCTGTCACAGTAGGAACAACACAGGTGTAAATAATGAAGTCAACGATGGCTGAATACCATTTCTCTGCTTTGACTCAGCTTCCTGGCTCACTGTCGCTCTCACTGGAACACTTAAATAGAACAGAGCCCTTGTCAGTGTTATTAATAACATCTGTGTTTTTCCTGCGAACACAAGTCAAAATGACTGCTGTGAGAGCTGCCTATTGTGGCAAAACATGAGGGTAATTTTTTCCCCTGCTGGCATGAAGAAATCACTAAAATATGCACACAAAAGGCATTCAAGGAATAGTTTGATATTTTGGGAAATCTGCTTACGTGAAGAGTTGGATGAGAAGATCAATATCACTCATGTTTGTATAAGAAATATGAATATCACAATAATTGGTATGGTTTTCTGCTTACTTTTGGTGTTCCTTCTTATTCATTCTTTGTAGTTTTTTCTTCTAAATCATGTTTGCTTTTCTTTCTGTTCCTCTAATTATTTTATGTTAAGTTTCTTTGTTGTTGTTATCTTTTTGTTTTTTGCTGTTATTTTTAAATTGTTTTCATTTTTGCTTTTGTCCCCAAGTTAAGGGGAGGTCTGTCGTCTAAGCCTGTGGCAGTTATTTTTCATTAACTGGATGTTATTGATGTTTTATGTGTGTTTATATAAAGAAAAGAATAGAAATATGAAGCTACAGCCACTCAGCCAGCAGCTAAGTTAGCTTAGCTTAGCATAGCATAAAGGCTGAAAACAGGGGAAACAGCAATTCTTATTATTATTCCCTTATTAAAATTCAACCTCTGCAATTAACCCATCCTTTTTACACACTAGTGAACACACACCATGCTAGGAGCAATGGGCAGCACATGACTGCGCCCAGGGAGCAGTGGGAGGTTAGCTGCCATGCTCACCGGACCGCCTGTTGTTTTTACAGTTGGGTTTTTGTACAGAATAAACAAATTAGATATAAAATGTTAATGTGTGTGCTTTAGATGTGCTGGTAGGTACATTTTTGTCTTGCTGTTTCACCCTTTTCCAGCCTTCGTACTTAGCAAACTAAGCTATCTGTGGTCGCTTCACATTTAATTGTATCTTCTCATCTAACGCTTGTCAAGAAAACAAAAGTGTATTTCCTGTACAGAAGCCCTGAAAGTTAGTGAGAAAATATGTTATGAGTAAGTGAAAAAACTTTTTTCAATGATAATCTTTCTTAGATTCCTATTGGTTTTTCTTCTGTGAAACATTAGCCAGAAAAGTTTTTCTGTGAAAACCGATGGAAAAAGGTGTTTTGGTACCTTATATTTAGAGTGCATAAAGAAATTAAAACTCATCTACTTTTTGTTCTATTTAGAAAGTGGGGTAGTTTTAGCCTCTATTGAAAAATGAAAATCAGAGGAAAAGAAAAATCTTGTCACTTGGCAATTTTCCCACCTGTTTCACAGATGAAAGGAAAACAAGAAAATTATGAAGAGGATTTTATTTTTCTCCTGGTATTTTTCTCACGCCTCTCAGGGCTTCCGTAGTCCAAGAATACCTTTTGTGGATCCCATTTTGCTTTCCATCCAGCATCATCAGTATAGAAACTAGAAAGAATTCAGCAGAACACCTATCAAATATCTCCGGACTCCTTTCTGTAGCATGTAAGTGACATCCGAGTACATGACTGCTGTGACGATAATGTCCTCCATGTTGTCCTCCTCGAGTAAGAAGTGCCTTCCGACACAGACCGCAGAGTGTGAGACATAACCAAAGCGTCGTCTTTGGGCTTTGAGTTTACCATTGTGGGCAGAGTTCAGTTCTGTACCTTCAACACATTTTGAAAAGTCTTAAGTTCCTCTTAACTACTAGTTGAGCTGTGAAATGCCATGTCACACCTGAAACACAAAACCTAAACAAATCTCTTTTAGAAAGCTGAGAATGGCACTTAGCTGTTGGTGGCTGCCAACAGACACTTACTCATCTTGTTAAATATTTGTGGTATAAGTGGCCGTGCTTTTTGTTACATGTTAGGTTAAAGAAAGGCACGAATTCAGAAATCCCAGCGACCATCTATAAAACTAAAAAAACGATTAAAATGACAATCAGTTTGAGGCAGCAAAGCAGTCCTTTAGTCAAACTTTATACTTATTTTAGCATTTTGTTGTTATAAAAAGAGTCCTGTAGAACTGGAGATACGATTACAAGCACTCATTTTGTTAAGTTTTGCAGTCAGTCACTTTATTTTGTATATTGTATTTTAAATAACTCAACCTTTGTATTAATTTGAGCCTCAAACAAAGTGCCCATATACAAATGTGTCTGCATCACAGAGCCCATAGAAACAGTATGTAGACGGACAGATGATGACACATCTGGCCACATTTCTGCCCTAGTTGTCCTGAGTCTTAGCTCAAGTGTGGTTAATAAATGTATGTATAATAGTTCCACTACATCTGGAGCATTAGAGCAGCAGTACTAACTGAGAAGACTGGAGAAAGTTCTAGAAAGTTCTTGTTGTTTATCGTAGCCATTCACTTGTTTGTAGACGTGTCATCATGATTTCTGTTGTTGTTACTACAGTATATGATTGTGTTTGTGTCCATCACATTCTATGTTCTGTCAGATTATATGTTAATAGCACTTTGAATACATTGAGTGTAGGACTACAGTTTTCACTAAATGTACATATGTAATGTTTTTGATGATAAAAAGGTAATAAATTGAATGTTCTATCATGTATCCGCACATTTTTTATTCTAACAGGAACATCGAATGAAAGGTAAGTAATAGCTAATGATGATCATGAGTTTGGCTCAGAATAGATTTTTTTCAGACATCAACGCCATAATTCTGTTCATATTGTAACACAAAAATAAACATGGATGTTGATCCAGGATCTCGGAGAAGAAAAAAAAATAACATACCGGTAAGAACAATATCTGGGGAAGTACAGCAGTCAAACTTACTTGTACAAAAGCAGGGTAAACAATTCAGTATCAAGATAATGTATAGAGAACCATTCATTTTCAAGTGCATTATTAATGTCAGAGATGACATGTAGTCGTTGTGAGAGCTTTACTATGAACCTGACTCTGTTCAATGCCATGAAACTCAGCATTTAACTTGTTACAATAACATGTCTCTTTGGCGCCCCCCACAGGAAATGTTACCACGTGGTAACTTTTCTACACAGTATTGCTCATTGAAATAACGAGCCCATCACCAGTGTGTAGAGTTCAGTGAGGGTTTATTCTGGTAAACAAGAAGGGTAACAACTAGTAACTACTAACAACTAGAAAAGGGCAGACCTCTGTCATGGCCGTGCCCTAACTCCCAATAAACAAAAGTATGAATCCTGTAATTGGATCAGCTTAAGAGTTGAACTGATTCTTCCTTGGTCTGCGCTACACCTTTCCACCAAGTTTAATGAAAATTGGGCCAGTAGTTTTTCCGTAAATCTGCTGACAAACAGACAAACCATGAATATAAACTCCTTATTGATGGTAATAGCCACCAATCAATGATTATGTGACGCTGCAACATGAATTTTTTTGTTGGAAGGCGTAATCAAACATCCATATTGGTCTCAGTGTGAGTGGTTATAACGCAACAAAAATATTTTTGTTCCTCCTTTCATCCATGGAGTGTAAAGGCTTCATGGAAAACTATTTCTGGGCCAGGTACAGGAACTTCTGTCTAGGAGAAATGTCCTGGCCATATTTGTTTTTGCTAGGATGGTAAAGCCATCACCTCCTCTAGAAGAACTTGGTTAAGTTTGGTTTGGTTTAGGCAAGAGTAAGATTGTTTATGGTTAGGGTAAGCCAATCAGAGGCAGAGTAGGGTAGGTAATGTCTTTGCCATCCTAGCAAAAAAAAGGTTTCCTGTACTCTCCGCTGTTGGCATGTCAAACTCTTGATGATGCTCCTAGCCAGTCTGCCACAAAACCCTCTGAAAAACCACAAATTGTCGTTTTTCTACTGTGTGCATATTAAACAAACAAGATGTTCGATGATGTGTTAATTTTAAGCCATTTTGCATTTAGCCAAGCTAAGTTAAGCTAACTGACTGCTAGCCATAGCTTTATATTTACCTCAGAAATACCTTTGTGGTATCAATCTTTTGATTTAACTCTCAGCGGGAAAGTAAATAAGCACATTTTTTTTAAAAATCCCCAAAAACTATTTCCTAGAACACAAAGATGCAGGGTCTTCGTCAATTTCAAAGAAAATCATTTGCTTTCCTATAAATAGTTTTCAGTCATGCTGCTTTGATCCTTTCTGTCTAGTTTCTTTCTTTCACACTCCCACTTAACAGAAAACCAACAAGGTAGTGACTATGACTTTCTTTTATTTATACCACATGGGAGTCATTTACAGTCACACATATCAGTTTCAGTATTGCTGTCCACACGCACTGCACCACAAGTATCATAGTCAAATGCACAGTTGCCGCTTCTACTGTTTTGCCGGGAACAGTGAGATGAGAGAAGGAAGGCAAAAACTTCCAAACTATATTGTCCCTTTATGTTCCACATTTCTAGCTTGTCCACATTTGTCTTGTTTCCTAGCAGGATAGCCTGCATATCCATTACTGCCTCTGCCACAGCCTCCATTTCTATGGAGATAAATGAATCACATTACACATAAACAACACACAGCATAATAGCACTACCATAAACCTTAAATACTGATTTACAGAAGCATCTAGGCAAGCTTAGAAACCATACAAAATAATAAATATAACTTGGAAAACTTGACAGCTTCTCATAAAAATTGCTTTGTTTTTTTAATTACACTTTTCAACACAGAGTGAAAAAAAACCCAGAACACATTCATCAATAAACAGTAGATAGACAGAGTATAAGGAGCCATAAACTAAAGCACAGGATTATCTAATTAGAGTTTAGCTTTCATAATAAGAGCACGCTGTAAGTAGAATGCAGCCATCCTAGACGGAGAGCCCTTTGGGGAAAGCAACAGTCTCAAGTGATGGTACAGTGCTGAGTGACTGCTTTTCTTTTCCGTTAGATGATTAGACACCATTGTCAAGCTTTGAATGGAAACCAGGAGGGATGAAAGTAAAAGGAGAGCAATTACACAGGCTTTTGTCAATCGTTTTACTCGGGGGTTAGGGAAGTGAAAAGAATGATTATACAGGCTTTTGTCTGCTCTTTGGGCATGACGGTTACTGTCAAATATTGTTTTGCCCAAAACAAATATTTCCTCAACAGTAATTATGAAGTACATACTACATTTAATTAGTGGGAGCGAGGTTGGACACAAACAAACCCGTCAGCTCTGTGAGACTTACATGAGCCACCAGCTTGTTAACTCATTTCAAGCCACAGGATGAATATTAATCAATGTCACTGTTATCCCTGCATCTTATTAAAACAAGTCAAATAAATAATTAGAATCTGGCTGTCTTCAGAAAGTATTCAGGCCTCTTCACTCTTTGCATGGTGTTGGAGACATGCAATGTGAATTGAGGGACCTTACACACACAGGTGCCTTTCTAAACAATGGCCAATCAATTTAATTTGCCACAGGGGGACTACAATCAAGTAAGAGTGCCACAGCTCTGTATATGAAGGATTTCAGTTTTTGATTTTTATTCAATTGGCGAAAATTTCTAAAAGCCTGTTTTTAATTTGTTATTATAGGTTAAAGGGTTTAGATTGTTGGGAAAAAAATACAATTTAATCCATTTCGAATTAAATCATCAACACCATAAAGTGTTCAAAAAGTGGAGGGGTCAGATTACTTACTGCTTTGTTTGTGAAAAAAAAAATACTCCTCATTCACATTATGCAGTTTGTCATATTTATGTTTGCTCATATATTATAAGGCTGACGTTTGGTTTTGTGTGAGCGTGCAGTCTGAAGGTTGGCATAGACCGGGCAATTTTTTATCTGCCTGGACTTCTTTGCCTTCCTGGGACACACAGAGATGTTCTCATAGAGGTTTGGCTGTGAATTCGAGGTACATTATGTTAGTATATGAAGTGTTAGACAAGGACATGTGACAGATGATAATGACTGAGCTTGGCAAAAAGTAAAAAAATGTTGAACTAAATAAATGGAAATGTGCTTTTTATAAAGATAGAAAAATACCTTATAACATTACATCCGAAAACTGAATGGACTATAAAGGAAGTAAGAATATAAATTTACTTTGTATATTTTATATCTTGACAAGCTGGTCTTATACATTATCCATAAGCCAAAAGTTATTGTTAAGTTAGCAGCAATAAACACAGTGTATCAGGTTACATGATGACAGGATGTTCAGTATCAAACAAGATTAGCGGAAAATCGGAACAGTTTTATAATGAAGTGCATGTCTGAAGAGAAGGTAAGGCAGAACTCTAAAAGTGTCAAGTGCAAAGACAAGAGTAGAGATGATGACTAATGTGAGGCTCACCTGTCTCTGAGATGGGTGCAGTTTCACATTGTACTCCTCTCTCCGGCTCTTCTTTCTGTGGTGATTAATGGACAAATGTAAACAAATAACAAAACAGAAATGTATTTCAGTTGCAACCTCACTCTTTCATTGCTAGTTTTTATCTGCAAGTTATTTCTGGCAAGAAAATGGAAATAATACTGGCCTGATTGTTAGGAAATGGAGGGGATCTAAATGCCGGGGTTGATACACAAGTTATTTTGCACTTTTGTGAACACTGTGAGATAGGGCATTTGTGCAGCATTCATGTGATGTCTCAATAATCAGAAAATTAGTTCCTGACTGGGAAAATTCATGTGAATGTCCCCCTCAAACTGGAAAAACAACTCACCCAAAAAAAAGTTAGCTTTGCACGTTTTACTCACACAAATACTGGAAACCACTATCAACATTATGTTTAACCCTACTGTTATGTTGCGGGTCAAATTGAACCATTTCAAAGTTTAAAAATGTAAAAAATAAATAAATAATGGAACGTAAAACCATTGTATTTTATGTAGGTCTTTACAATGTTCTTAAAAAAAAGTTTTAACACGCATTTCTTTTAAATTAAAAACGAGTGAATTATCCTCATCAAACTTTTTTTTTTGGATAATTAAACATACCCAAGGGTCAAATTGACCCATGAACATTATTGCTGTTCCTGAGAAACGAACATAACAGGAGGGTTAAATGTTCTAAGCTATAAAATACATACATAAATATATATATATATACAAAACATATTCTTTGTCGTGTCTATGTTGTTTCCACGACCTAAAGCTCATGAAAACAAGCTGGAAGAATGTCTTCCTAACTCTGGAAGTGGGACCGTCCAAGGATGTGAATGCGTTCTCTGACTGCTGTTCTACTCAAATAATAAAATTCCATTTTTAGCTATGCTAGTAGCTAGCTGCTATAAGGAAGGCTGTTTTGGTCTTTAGTTCAGTGCACCACTTTGGTCTAGACTCAGCAACTATTGGATGGACTTCCATAAAATGTTTTGGGGTTACGGTTAGTAATCCTTACTCTAAACCCCTGATCCTAAACCCTAACCCATTCATGGTCTCCAGAGGATGAGTCAGATAAACTGTATTTTCAATGAAAAAAAAACATTTCTGCCGGACTTCCCTCGTTCAGACTTATTCTAATCTTTTTCTTGTGAATTACTCAATAATTAAACCTCTTAAAATAATTTGCACTTGTGTTGAGGTGGTAAATGCAGCAGACATTGTTTCCTTGTGAGAAGAAGCACTGCTCGAGCACCACAATAAACTTTTGTTAATGAAATGTCCCCACAACTATGTGATGGATTGCTATTTGATGTCAAACAGATATCCTAATGACTTTGGTGTCCTTTTACTTTCCCTCTGAATTTCACTTATCTGCTGAAGTATCTAAACATCTACTTGATAGATTGGCACACAGTTTTATTAAGGCATTCATGAGTGTGAGACGATAAATCCTTAAAACTTTGTCAATCCCATAAGTTTTTCTCTATTCCCACCGTGATGCTGTAGTTGTGTTTGTTTTGAACTAAAATGTCTCGACCACTACTGGATGGATTGCCATGAATCTACAGACATTATCTCACTCAGCCCTTTGTTTCAAACTACAAAGATCCAAGCATTTAAAGCCAATGAATAGACCCATATGTTTTATATATAAAGATAATTGAAACCACACAGGAGGTTCATACCTTTGCTTCACTGCCAGTATGATGATGGCAATGAGTAGAATAAGCCCAGCAGCTGCAGCTCCGATGTAAATATACATCATGTACACAGACAGGCTGAATCCAGCTGAAAGATAGAGAAAATATTTTTAACAGCCTGAATCCAATGGTTTGTTTTTCAAGAGAAAATAAAATGGTGTGGTTTCTTCTGTATTTGTGGTAAATGACACATATATTCTGACTCATTGTTTGCATAGAATGTAGGGGTAAAGCATAAATGTAACACACACACACAGACACACAGACACACACACACACACCTCATGACAGTATTGAGAGATATGTCACAGGATTTTGTGGTTTCAGACATAAATGTAACACACACACACACACACACACACACACAGAGACACAGACACAGAGACACAGACACAGACACACACACAGAGACACAGACACAGACACACACACAGAGACAGAGACAGAGACAGAGACAGAGACACAGACACAGACACAGACACAGACACACACACACACACACACACACACACACACACACACACACACACACACACACACACACACACACACACACCTCCCTTGTGACAGTATTGAGAGATATGTCACAGGATGTTGTGGTTTCAGAAGGTGTGAGTCTATTTGAGTTTGCTGAATTGCTTGAGATTAACATCATATGCATTGTTTTATTGTATTCATTATGTTTCATCCATCACTGTACTCCGTGAGACATATTTGCATCCATAAATCATTTTAAGTGTGACAAACAATTTATCATCCATGTGTGTATGTTAAGTGCTGCATGATGTGCGTCTCAGTACCTGGAGGGGGCACTGTGAGCAGCACAGTGGTGGTCCGCACCCCTGCGTCTGTGCTGAATGTACAGCGATAGAAACCGCCATCCTCCTCCTCCACACCTGTCAGGTGCAGACCAACATCCAGGGTGTCTGCGCAGCTGACCCTGCCCCTGTCGCTGTAGTCCTCGCCCACCAGGCCCCCTTCCACCTTCTTACACACTCCGATGATGCCCCAGGGCTGGCCATGAGGCATCTTCTCCAAAATGACTTGGTAAACAGTACCATTGTGCTCGTGGTTGCAGCTGATGGTCAGGTTGTTGTTAGGCTCTGCCACCAGCTCTGTGTCCGTCTTGATCACCTCTGGGGTGGGGGGCTGTGTGCTGTTGTCTTCTTCTGGGGGCTCGTCTGTGAACACAAGAAGGCAGAGGACACACAGGAAGTAGCTCGTCAAAGAAAGAAGTGTGATGGAAATGAAAGAATCTATAAAATCTAATTTCCAATAGAGGCGCAGTGATTTAAGACAGCTCAACATTTCCACTCTGTGTATTTTCTGCTGTGTCATTTACCTAAATCTTCCACATGAATGTTCCTCGTCCAGGGGCCTTGAGGGAACGTCTGAACTGAGCAGTGGTAAACCCCAATATCCTGGTGAGTGACGTTCCTCATGGAAATGCTTCCGTCCAAAGGCGTGGTCCTCAGGAATTCTATCCTCTCCCGGTAGTGGTGAGAAAACGCCACTCCATACTCTGGATGGAAAACAGCTACGGGATCCTTGTCTGGCACTTTGGTCCAGGACACCATGCTGAGGTTGCCGTCCCAGGGACACAAACAGTTGAGAACCATCCCTTCCTCCAGACGCACTGTGACGGCCTCCATCTGCTGGACAGCAACTAGACAGAGTGCGTTTTTCTTTTTATTTAAAATCTTGACAAAATATAGAAATCATGACTCGTGCTGAAGGTGCTAAACTTAAGCTATATACAAGAATTAGCAATTCTTTGTAGGATTATAACAGACTGATTCTATTTTCTATTTATAAATCATATTTACACCAATGTAACATGACAAAAAAAAGGCCATGTATCCTCACTAAATCTCCCATGCCTGAAGATTAACACAGCCATTCACGGCTTTGAGGCCATCCCTCGGTTAATGGTAATTAGGTTAATTTGCGCCAGTACACAGAAACACAACTAACAATAGTTGGTGATCAAGCTTCCAAGTTTTCAAAGCCTTTTGTCCGAGCTGAATGACAACTGATTTCAAGTCCAGCGATGCCCCTGGGAGAGCTCTGGCAGGTTTAGAATAACAATGTCTCACAAAACTCACAATAACAAGCTTTCCTACCATCATACCAGTCAATTTCAGTAAAAAACAATGGAAAAAAGACATGCTTGGTCTAAATTATGAATGAAACATTAGAAACTGGTGAATGCACAACATTTTTTTTTAAATAAATTAGACACTTTTCAGAGTACTGAGAGGGGAGAATAAATACCACTTTCAACAGTCAATAAAAGACATTTTACCAGTCATGAATCTACTATAACATTTAAATATATAAAACAACTCCTTACCTTTAAGAAAAGGAAGAAAGATGAGTACCACGAAGTACCAGTGGTCCTTTTGTACAGCTTCCATCTTGCCCCACCGAGGGAGAATGAAAGCTGCATTGATGAGACGAGTGGAGAAGCACCCGAGCTGCACTTCCTGCTAGCTCTCTGGCTACAGAGAAACACTTGAGCTACTGGGGCACACTTCATGGTAGCCCACTGTTAGCTCATTCCACACAGAGGGGCACTTTATCACTCGGGCTGGGAATGGGAGGCAGGCTTATGGCATAATGTGGCACGTTGGGATCCCCACTGATGTTGCTAAATTGTCCCCATGTTGCCCTCAGCTACCTGAAGTTCTGCAAACTATAAATGCCTTAATCTTCCATACAATTCTTTTATCTTTTAATCAGGACTTTTGGGTACTTTTTTTGGGCACTTTATAAAAAATAAATTCATGAACAAGGGAAGAAAAGCTTGAATTGAAATAAAATTTGGTTTGTGAGGTTTTTAAAGATGCCTAAGCGTAACAGTTTCAGTCTGTTCACCAGTTTGGTCCAGACTGAAATATCTCACGATTTCTTTAATTGCTATAAAAATTTGATTTTTCATGTTTCCCAGATTTGGACTTTGGCGATCCCCCAACTTTTCCACCAACATGCCAACACGTGGTTGTTATTTGTGGTTCAGAGTTCAGTATTTCAACATTTATTGGAAGAATAAAATTATTTTCCACTGATGGAAATAGTCATAAAACAGGGTAAAACAGGATTCTAAAAGGTTTTTAGTATCTGGGAAATGTTTGTGTCAAGTGTTCTGATGGTTATCACCAACCAACCCAAGGTGGTATGTTGTGAAAAGCAGCTTAACACCACACCACCACAACCACAATAGCCGTCGTTAAAGCCACATTTGTACTTCCTGAAAAATGAAACTTTAAACAAAAAAAAAAACCCCAGTAGAGTGTGTATGATTTGTTCCAGTGAGACAAGACAGTAGCTAAAACCTGCCACTTAGCACTTTAATATCAAAATTATTATGTGACAAGTATAAAACATGATGCAAAAAACAATATAAATACACTCAGTTATTTAGCAGCTGGGAAAGGTTTTCAAGGCACTTCAACAGGTAGGTAGTCACATGATCCTGTTTGTTCTCTGCATCTGTGGTTCATAGAAGAAAAAGCACAATTGTAAACAATGGGACATGCAAAACCAAACAGTCACTTTCAGCGGCAAGCAGGTGCTGATAAGTCTTCATCAAAGTGAATAAATGCATACCCTTCGTAGAGATTTTACGTGCCTCCTCAATCCTCAATCGAACAGAGGGACACTTCAAAGAAGTCTTAGCCTTTGAGAGGAAATTAGAAAGACACATTAGGAAGAGTTGATGAGCGTTCTTTTTTTCAGTTTATAATCAGGAGATAAAAAAGGTTGGTCGTGTCTTCTCTATGTGAGAGGACAATGGAGCTTTGAAGCAGATTTATTTATAGCAGACAGAGTGAAGACACTCCAGGATTTTTATTTGACATATATCGCCAATAAACTCCCACATCAGCCAGTGAAATGTACACTAAAATAAAATTTTAGTGCTTTGATAGGTGTGTGTTTATGTGTGTGTGTGTGTGTGTGTGTTTACCCTCTGATTGTTATGGAGCAACGCCCAAAGTGCAGATGCTCCCATAGAGCGGATTTCCATCTCTTTACTGCTCAGACAGGATAGTAACACCTTCATGGCTTTGTCTGGAAAAAAGATGTGCAGATAATCAGAGGTGTTAAACAGCTGACTACTCAGATCCCTTATTAAGGTAAAAGTACTAACAACACACTGAAATTACTCCACTACAAGTAAAAGTCCTGCATTCAAAACTTACTGAAGTAAAAGTACAAAAGTATCAGCATTAAAAGGTACTTAAAATATCAAAAGTAAAAGTACTTGTGAAGCAGAACGGACACGTCCTGTTCATTTTGGTTTCATTTTCATAGTGATATTTTTGAAGAGATTAAAAAAAGTTTACACTTTATCTGTCAATATTAAATCAAATTGTCACAATAATTTTAAGGAAAGAGGTAAAAAAATATTTTATTCAAACTTTATGGGCAACCGTGTATTATTAGGGACCGAGCACTAACGGTGCGAGGACCCTATTGAAATTAAAGAAATTATTATTATTGGATTAGTATTATTAATGCATTTATGTAAGTAGCATTTTAATTTTAACTACTTAATATACTGTTATGATGTTCAGTTAAAAAAAAAAGTCTAATCACTTTAAATCTATCATGATTTTCATGTTAAATCTTGACCTGAAAAGTCACTAAAGCTGTCAGCTAAATGTAGTGGAGTAAAAAGTACAATATTCGTCTTAAAATGGAGTAGAAGTATAAAGTTACATAAAATGGAAATACTCAAGTAAAGTACAAGTCAAAACTGTCCTAGTAAATGAACATCCATCTGATAAAAACATACAAAATTAGCATATAGAAACTATTGACGTGTAAAACATAGTGTGCGGTTTAACCACACTTTTATTATCTGGGTCATTTCCTCATAACTCCCAGCCACATTAGTTTGCATTTTTGTGGAAACCTGACGATAGGAACATGGTCCTATCACTCATTTCTTGTAAGATGGTTGTTTGATTGAGAATATAGTGTACGCACAGCATACACAGGATATGTGATCTTTCCACAGGAAACAAAAAAATCATGTCACTTGACAGTTTACACCCACCTGGTCCTACAACTCCCACCTACAGCTCGCATTGCATGGGAGGAGGGGGGCAAAACCTCTCTGACAGTCTCTCACTTCCTCTCCTTTCTTAATCTTCACGTCTTAGAATCATTGATCTTCGTACACCTGCTGCATTCTTTCTACTTTCAAATGACTGTGTTTCCCAAAATGTTGAACTATTTATTATCAAATGCTGAGTTTCTTTTCTGCCTTCAATCTGAGCGATCGCAGAGCAGCTTCAACAATCAGATGATCAATTTTGTACATCATAAGAAATACAGGTGCTCCCACTGTTGTTTTTCGCAAAAGCAAAATGAAAAAAAGAAGCTGTGGCGAGATTCAGCTTCACAGAATGTTGACACGGGCTTAACCAAAAAACAAATCTGCTTTTTTACTTTCACTTCTCTCCGTGAGATCACTAAATTTAACCCCTGCCGTCCTTTCGTACCGTTGGCAATGACATGTGGCTTGTTGGCAGGGCAGAAGCAGAGGTTGTGCAGGGTGAGCAGTGCGTGGCGCCGGTGCGGTGCCAGGTCTGCGAGCAGTTCCAAGGCTCCGGTCACCCTAAGGATACTCTGTTGGCCGTCCTCCGCAGATGAGAGGCTGACCAGCAGCCTCAGCCACAGGCCTGGTAGTCTCACGCTACCACCACCTACGGATGTGGCCTTACCGCCACCTGCCTTGGGCATCGGCACTGAGAGGAAGGCTTGCAGGAAGTTATTCTGAGAAAGAAAGAAAAAGAAAGTTTCAGCACCGTGTGAACAGATCATTAAGACCTTCTCCCCAGTTTAGACAATATTTCCCTCGCCAGCATGTGTAAGTGTAATGTTTTGGACAGCTAAGTGTGAGAAAAGAGCTGATTATTTTTTAAGTACAATATATATATTTTTTATTCTATAACACTGCATTTTTTTTATTTTTTTTTTATTGGTTTTGTTTGACAGGGACCATGCATAGAATAGCTTCTATACCAGGGTTAGCTAAATAGCTAATTTTCACCTGTAGTCCCTGGGCAGGATGTTCAAGCACAGTAAAAACACAGACAAGATGAAAAGACAACAGGATTAACATTACAAGTAAAAGAGAAAAAAAAAAAAAAAAACTAAGTGAAAAACAAAGATCAATGATCACAAGCTTGATTGTCTTTCAGCCATGTCTTCAAAGACTTTTTAAAACTTTTAAAACTCAAAGAGTCTCTGATATGGAGTGGGATTGAGTTCCATTTTCTAGTTGCTTGATATGAAAATGCTGATTGGCCAAAAGTGGTCTTTTTAAATGTAGTGTAACAGTCACCTCTCATCGTAGCCCTAGATACCCTAACATTGTCTCTACAGAATGACACACATTGCTTAAGTGGTGGTGGTGCAAGATCATGGGTCAATTTGTACATCAGGCACATGTCAGAGAACAAAATAAAACTGTCAAATGTTAACAGGCTATGTTTTTTTATAATAGTACACTTAAAGCCACATCCAGTTTTAATGAACTTGAGAAAACCTTTTAATCCCCCACTTATGAAAAAAACTGATGCGGACTCTCAAAAACCAACAATCAGTCTAAGTTTCTTTCACTTTCACTTATGTACCCTTTAGGTTTTCCTTTTACCTTTTGCAGGATGCCTCTGCAGTCACGAGACATGGCGAGGTTAGCCAAGAGACAGAAGGCTAGCTTCTGGACAGGGCTGTTATCTGTGGCAACCCCTGAGGCCAGCTTCATGACACAGTGCATCAGAGAATTACCAGGCGTGCCTTTAGATCCCGATGCAACACCGGGTCCACCGCCACAAACACTACTGCATGCTGAAAGGAGGAAAAAAAAGAACAAAACAACCGCAGTTACCACCACAGTACTTTTATGATTAACCAGATGTTTTATGGGATCAGAATTTGAGATAAGAAAGGTCACAAAGGTTTTGAATATTGCGTGTACAGTCATTTAACCATCTTCATCTCTCACATGGCAACACTGTCTGGCATGTGTATGCATGCCAGACAGTGTAAAATGTGTGTAGGCAGGAGCACATTACACAGTAATTACAAAGCAGACAGATGCTAAGCCACAATTTTCCAACATTAACCCTGTGTCTTTAATGGTAAATGGAGTAGTCAAAGCATAAAGTCCACAAGCGTGATCCCTGTCCCCGAGGCAGCCAATTAAGAGTACTGTAGCTGGATGTGGTGGTGCCGACATCAAAAACAAGTATTCTATCCTCTTCCGGTGACAGAAAAAAGTCATACCCAGTGTCATGGGTTGTGGTTTAAGAAAATAAGACTTCCAACCAAGGGCTGTACAGAGGAGTTTGCAGCTTTGAAGCTTCATCCATAACATTGAAATTCAAGTTTTGTTGTTTTTGCACGCCTATTTATTCTGTTAAAACCCGCTATTTTTGCAGATACAGATTAGGCTACCAACAACCAACAGTGGCTTTCTCTACAGCTCACAATTTTAAATCAAAACAGTATAGATTCTTATAATTCCTCTGGTGGCTCTTTGTTAATTTTGTGTACCACCACTTTTACCACCAAAATTCTGATACAACTACAGTGCAACACTCCTCAAAATCCTCTCTTCTTCTTCCTGGATCTGGTTGTTTCCTACTGTTTATCTTAAAGCTAGCTAGCTGTCCAGCAGGCAGCACCAGTAGCCGCAAAAATAAAGACTGACCCGTCGGGCTGCACGGCTGTCTACATCTCTGCATGGCTGCATGCACAGCCATGTGCTTGTTTGCTGTAAAACCCGTCAACAAAATTCACAAAAATCTTTTTAAAAAAAGAGTAGAATTCATGCACAAAGACAGAATTCAATGCACCTTATTGGGAGAAATATAGACGTAGCTTCTGAGAGGGACGGGTTGTAGCCGACACACACTCTGTCATCTTAAAATAGTGTTCACAATGAGTTTGGAAGATCTCAGATGAAGATTCAGATAGCTTTATCTCTGAAAGTTTTTAATCTTCTAACTTTAATATTTGTTCAACATGAAAGCGCTCTGACTGATGATAAAAAACACACTCCTCAGACTCTGAGGGAGGGAATTAATATAGCCTGAGGCTATGGATACAATTTATTTACAATTAGGCCATTCAGAAATGTCAACACAAATAACATACAAGTAAGTTATGCAAATACAAATCTCTCTCTTTTGGCACCACATTCACATCAGTATAACTGACACGACTAATTGCTGCATCTGCAGATTACATACAGAAATTAACAGGCTTAAGACAGAGAGCATTGACAAGGCATAGTCTGACACTGATTGATGTTGCTTATTGGAGAACATGACAGCTTGTTGGTTATGCTAATCCTGGAATGGTAACATACAGCAACAGGCGTATGCAGATGTTAGCCCGAGGTTATCTCAATACCTGTCAAGGAAGCCGGTCTATCACAGAATTGACGAGGGAGGTCTGCTTTATAATGGATCTACCTCACTGATGTGAGTCAAAGGCATTCCCACTGCTGCTACAAATGTCAATTTTTTTATGATCATTCCATAGAAGTGTAAAGAAAAAAACGATTTTTTTTTAACTTTCTGTTTATCTGTGGGAGCAAGTTTTGGGGCTGCTACAAAAATATCTGTGAAAATATGTGTGGCACAGATGAAAACAACAATCTGACTTGAACTAGCAGTGCAAACAAAGCCTTGGATGAAGGAGGTAGACTGGAGATGAAACATTCAGTAGAAATGTAGCAGTCTCAGGAGAAGAAATGATAGCCTGAGGCTGGATGGTGTAATACTAAGCCTGGCTGCATGCAGCCTGAACACAACCTGCTGTTCAGTTAACCTTTAGGGAAATACTGTGCCCGACTTCACTGATTTCTGGTGCTTCACAGCTTGAGCTTATGAGGGGTCTAAAGCGAGTGAGTTTAGATCAGAGCACACGCACCCACTGAGGAACCGGTGCCAATCAAACACAAACACACACACACACACACACACACACACACACACACACACACACACACACACACACACACACACACACACACACACACACACACACACACACACACACACACACACACACACACACACACAAACACACACACACACACACAGAAACGTTCATAAGCGTCTCACATGAAACTTCTCCTTTCCTTCACTGATGAAACTGATTTCCATTGCACAACTACATCACACACACAAACAGATCAAAGGCACCACGAGCCGTTTATCAAAGTTAAATTTCCCCACTGTTTCCTCCCCGTGAATCTTGCCTTTCCTCTACTTAAAAAGCCCTTTTCTACAAGTCTTTTGCTGAACTGATTTCCACATATACAGCTCTTACATTTGCATGATGGAATACCAATATCTCAGGCAACACAGAGACGCTCTGTGCTCCTCACATTATCTCTCGCTGGTCTGGAACCCGTTGCCATACATACAGTGCGACTGCCATGCAGCCTGATCCCCCGATCCTGACACTGTGCCCATTGTGACTGGCAGGCAAGCATGCTCTGGTCTTATACAGTGAGACACAATGTTGTTCACTGGTCACAGAAGAGGACAATGGGTTTCTTAGTGTAAAGTGTGTGTGACTCAGTGAGATTGCTAACTGCAGACTGAGGCGATGGGCAGGCACGGGACAGGCACAGTGCCTACACAAACACATAAGACACGCAGACGGACAAAACAGGCACACAGACCTGTGGTGCAGTTGGCCGTATAGACACACAGAAGCTCCAGCACCGCCTCCATGGTTGGGTCATCCAATAGGAGCCAAGGCCAGAGAGCATAGAGTGCCAGTGTTAGGCGAGCATCTGTGGCCACCATCTACACACACAAATACAAATGGATTATACACACACACACACACACACACACACTTGCATATGTAAAGGCCCACATCAAACATACAGAGAGAAACTCTGATTTATACAACAGCACAAACACAGATGGCAGTAATCAACATAAAATGCCTCAATATCTTGGTAAGTGAGCAGGGAAAACACACAGGGAGGAGAATAATGGAAGGGTAAACACTGCAGTAGAGCCTCCCTGGCTATTTAGTCCAAGGTAACCACCAGTGACTGAAAGGCCACTTAGAAAATGAAAACCAGCTAATATGCTCCATAAGTAATGCCATTACAGGGTTTAAGAAGCTAAACTTGCTGAGATGTTAGCAAGGCCATGCACATTTAGGTGAATCTCATTTACAGGCACAGCATTGATACTCGGAGGTTCCATTAAAAACCAATTAGCAGTGGGGAATTAAAAGGCAGACACAAAGGCTCACTTTGCATTCATCGTTGCGGTAAAGAGCACTCCGCAGGATCTCCACAGTCAGCTTGACTTCCTTTAAATAGCCTTCTTCCTGACAATATTGAAAGACAAAACATACACGTTTCAAAATTCAAGTTGAAAACGGCGCATCTTCACGGGACCAACTACTGAGAACTATCATAGATATTCATAATATTTACCAAAAGACTCATTCATGTTGTTATTCAGACAGCACAAAAATGCTGAGCGTGGAAATTTCCAGCCAGTATCTGCTCACCTTTTTGCGGTGGGAAGCCTTGCCGGGTCGGACAGACTCCAGGTGGAGCTGAGAGTGAGTTTGCTTGATTTGTTCCACACAGCTGTCAATCAGACCAGCTGGAAAACACAGAGAGTCAGGGTTCAGAATGGGGCATCATATTGTTAACTTCATTATATATATAAGATATGAACCATATAGATGCAGCCAGTCAAGTCAGTCAAGTACAAAAGGGAATGTTGAGTTCAGCGTAGTAATAACAGTGGGTGACGGTTGGCACGCTCCCAGCTCGGAGAAACAGGCAGGAGTACCTGCACAGCAGCTAGGCAATATAATGCTGGGGACAGGAGCATCAGCACAACTTATTGCAGCTACCTAAAAAGTTTTATACTTAGGATTATTTTGACTGCTTCAACTTGCTGTCAGACAGCTTATTCGGACAGAGAACTGAAGCTGTTAGATTCATCTTTGCTTTCTTCAAAGTCACCAGACTCCTTTAACAAAAACAGTAATTTTACCTCACAGACCATGGGGAATGTTGGTCGACTGTTGCTTCAATTGGTTAGCTTGTTTGTATTTTTGTATGCTATTGTGTGAATATTGTGTGTAAGGATTAGTTCTGATTTACCAAATCTGTCTCACACACACGCACGCACGCACGCACGCGCTACAGTACAGTAGTGCACATTAGGCTTGGGTGATTTTTCACACCGTAATACATTTCTGACTTTTCATCGGCGTATACGATATATGATGGCATCTGTGTTTGCATGGGCCAACTATTTTAGTTGTTCGATCTATTATTTTTTAGCTTTTCTAGTTGATCTACTCTACATAACTACCATGTGACCCTGTTTGGTAATCACTGATCTATACCACAACTACACCGTAACTTAACCAATTTGTGTTTTAACAAAAAAAATCTCACAAATCAAACAAGGGATCTGAATACTTTTTTTCTGTCAGCTGTTTAACACCTCTGATTATCTGCACATCTTTTTTCTAGACAAAGCCATGAAGGTGTTACTATCCTGTCTGAGCAGGATACAAACCGAACGCACGCACGCACGCACACAATCACACACAACAGTGGTAGACCAGCAACTCGCGTGTTGTGGTAAAATTACCATTTTTGTCATTGAAGTCTGGTGGCTTTGAAGAGGGAAGAGAGGATAGATAATGGTTTTAGTTCCCTGTCAGAAAGAGCTAATGACAAGGTAAATAAATATTATAAATATAGCATGCTCTTAAACTGCTGTCCCTGTTCACAGCAGTACATCGCTTAGCTTTGTAGCTCCTGTCTGCTTTTCTAAGCTAGAGGACTGTGGATTGATTATGGTACCATCTACAACCCCACTTCAAAAAAGCCGGACTATCCCTTTAAAATTTTAGCTTACTGTGAAGAAACCACTACACATGTCTTATGGGCAACCACAAGACAATAAACTGGTGACCCATTTTACATTTTCAAAGAGTATGTAAACAGTAGGCAGCCTTAGTCTCGCCTGAGGTTTGGGGAATTACCTTTGGCAGCGTGGTTTTGAGCTGTGGGACTGCAGGCCAGCAGCGTCATCAGAGCTCTGGCTGTCTGCTTCCTCAAAGGATCCTGATGGGTCCTCTTATCATAACTCTGGCATTATCAGTCAAAGGGGGACACAGTGATCATTCATAACACATAATCACAGGCTCATGACAGCATAAATAACTCCTGAATCCTTTCCATCAGCAGACACATTATCATCTATAAAAAAGTAATTTCGACTTCCAGCTGTGTACCAAAGTCTAGACAGACTACCACAAGGCAGCACCACCTCCACATACCTGCAGTAACAGTTCACACAGCTGGCTGGCTGAGGGACCGTTCAAAATGTCAGACAAAGAAGTAGCATGCTTAGAGTCTGAGGTTGTGCCCTCTACACCCGGATTCTTCGTCTCCTCTGTGAAAATTGTACAGAGAAACTGCAGAGCCGCTGTGTGGAGAAGAGGCTCTGAACGCTTCTCGTTCACACACGCGGATAATGTTCCTGCAGACACGCGGGGAAAATAAAAAAAGAGTGAGTCGATCTTTTAATGAATGACACAGCAAAACATACTGAATCACAGCGAGACAAAATGGCAAATCCATTGTGTAAATCCCCTGACAGATATTTGTCTATGACTGAGGCAGTATGCACTGGTGGAGAACACACTAATCATTTCAATGTGTATGCAGACACCCAGATGCCATAAACAAGTACACACAGACATAAATACAAGCACAAAGGCTCAGCATTCATCTTTTACTGGACTCATCACATTTCCCTGCTGCGCCATTAATCACAGAGGAAGATGAGTAGGAGGAGTAGAGGTAGTATAAGGACAGGATGCAATTATCCTATCCCAGCATCTGTTCAGGGAACTTAATACACACAGTAATGATGCAATGAATGTGTTAATATGATAGAATTTCCTATTTGGTACCAGAATTAAAGCCGCACAATTATACCTAAAAAGCTAATCCTGGTTATTTAGTGAGATTCTGCAAGCAGCATAATTACCCTGAAGTTGATGATGAGTCTTTGTGATTTGAGGAGAAAAATGATTTTACAGCCTGACTTCATCATGTATCAAGATCTTGATTCTTAAACCTCAGAGGGCTTTTCATTAAATCAAACACCTAAATGTTTCCCAAAAAGACAATCTATTATTATAAATTGTGAGAAATGATCCATAATAGATGATTATAAACTAATTCTGCAGCCTAAACCAGAATAATTAGTTTTGTCTCTTTCACTCACTCACTTTAACACACACACTCGCACACACACAACCAGAGGAGAGAATCTGTGTACCTGCAAATGTCCGCCAGCGTCTCCCCAGCGCAGCAGAGACAGATGGGTACGCTGCTGAGCTGTCCCTCCTCACCAGAGTAGCCAGGAGCATAAACACGTCTGCCCAGCACACACAAACCGCGTCCCGGGTACCTGCATCTGAAGAGGGAAAGAGTGAGTCACAAATTTTATTACACGAGACAGCCACAAAGCCACACACAGATCACCCTGTAGTGCAGGGAGAGTTGGATTTACGTTTTGAATAGGAGTTGCATTTGAAGGATCAGAACATTGATTGTTTTTCAGATCAACAAGGGGGATTAAAATCAGTAGTTCCAAACTTTTTTGGTCCGAAGTATCCCCTCAGCCCTGTCAGATTAACTCGCAATCCTTTCATTGATTCCAATTTGGATGCTCCAAATATATAACACAATTCATTACATACAAATAGACAGAGTTAGTCTTTGATATTTGAGCCATTTTAATTATTTATCCATTAATTTTAGTTAACTATTTCAACTGCTTCGTCAGAACTTTTAGCTAGCTATTTGAGCCGCTCTTCCAATTATTCTAGCTTACTTTTTTTATTTCGAGAGTATTGTATACAGTCATACATTCCATTTTTTTCTGTTTACAAAAATAATTCAGTACATTCTTCATACAGCTGTTTCTGTTTATGACCTGTGTTACATCAATAGTCTTCTTTTTTGTTTTTCCTCTTACCCCTTTAGAAAACAAGAAAGTAAATGTATATATATATTTACCTACTTACTCAAAGAAATATACAAATACAGTTTAATGAATAAGATAGACATTCATATACACAATTATACATCTGAACTCCCTTATATAAAAGAAAACTAAACTCAAATATAAGACTTGATTAAAAAAAACATCTAGCTTCCCTTTTCAACCATTTATTGATGACTTTTATTTTATTATTCATACTGTTAGTCAATACTTAGAGCTACCAGTTTCAACTTCTATGCTTGCTTGCCAACTTACATAACTGCAACATGTATTTCCAGGTCTTACAGCTGATTTAAGTGTAACTTGTAAGATGTGGTCCATTGAAACAGTCCCTTAAACACAGAATATCTGCTGAAGGTCTTAACTTTAGTTCTGGAAACTTCACTGTACATGTTTGATATTGCAAGTTTATTGGGTATCTAACTGTACAATGGCACAAGGCATTATTCATGTGGCCAGTAATTATAATTTTCACCTTTAATACGTGGATGTATTCTTTCAATCAAGACATACTTTCACTTTTCTTTTTAAATAAGTTGAGCTACTCTACAGTCTAATCATGTAAACCCTTCTGGCAACAGCAGAAGAACCCCAGATTGAGAAGTTTTTGGACTCCATTTTTGAACTAAAAATTACAACTTCTTTTGAATTTAAATGAGGTTCTGACCTAATCCTTTGGTATCCAGCATGAGCACTGCCACCAGAAAAGCCAATAGCTGTTTCAGAAAGTCTGCTTGGCCTATCAGCTCCTGGCTCACCATGACACATGACCCCAGCAGTTTGGAGAAGCTGGACAGGAACTGGAGTAGGGTGACAAACTAGAAACACACACACGCACAGAAAAACATTTTCCCACATTAACCACACATGCATGCAAACAGCTTGCACAAATATATTGAGCTGCTAAGGTCAGGGAAAATATGAAAATTGATGTATAGTAAAAATAAGTTATTCCATTTTAAGAGCTAATTTTCCAAGCTGCAAAAACAATGGTATGCTTTGAGTATAAGCTTGTTGAGTATTCCACCCACACTAAAATCTGGAGGCGCCCTCAGACAACCCAGTGCTGCACTGAAGCGCTGTACTATACCAACCCACGTATTTTGCGGTAAGTCATAATATTAAAAAAAAGTTGAAAAACTCTTCAGAAGTGTCTATCACAGTGTTCCTCACCTGGATCTTGATGTCTTCTCTCTCTCCTGATAGGACGTTGGGTGTTTTTAACTCAGCCAGACATTTCTCGATGGGCCCAATATCCACCAGACTGAGGAGGAAGAAAAAGATGGTGAAAAATGTGTGTTTGTAAGAAACTAGCTGGAGGGGATTAGAGTTACAATTAACATTAATTCTCTACTGAATAAAATATATATACATATTTATTTATATCATCTTTAATGATTATTAAAAATGACAAAAGTTGTTACCAGGGCATAGTGTTGATTTTATGACTTTTCTGTTTATTTACACTGCAAAACCGCTCTGCAACTGACAACTAAAACAATTTATCACTTATCAAAACAAATTACTTTTCCATCAATCACTTCTTCGCCTAGCTTAACACTTCAGCAGCAGACTGAACATAAGAAATAAGAGCACATAACAGAGTGTAGGGGAGAGTGAGCTCATGTGGTCTGAGCATGTGGCCTGTTACCTGGCCAGCGCTTGGAGGAGCTGGTTGTGTCGGATGGCAGTGAGGGTGAAGTCTGGCAGGATGGCCAGCAGGTTAGTCAGCAGGCCACAGTGGGCCGTCATGAGGTCGGGAGTTACCATGACAACGGGTTCAGCGGCGGAGGGCTCGCCCTGTCGGGTGCCTTGGGAGGTCACGGAGTCGCTGGCTTCTGTGTCACTCTGGCCTGTGAGACACATCAATAGACAGCTAATAGAGACATCCTCCCAGTGGTGCACGCACTGTGTCTGTCTCTGACCAAAAACATCAAACTGAGGTTAAATACAGCGAGCAATGCTCTACTTTTTAAATTGTACATGTGGGGAATGTTTTTGTTTATTATCACCACTGACCACACTGGGGTTCACTGCTTCTAAAGGAAAATAACGTGAAGGTTTATACGGTATGAAGAACCATGATGTGTTGCTATTACAGTGGACGCTTGTGTGCACACAGACACGCTTTCTGTTCCTCTCTGTACTTGCACCTTGAGCCATCAGTCTGCTGGCAGGGGTGTCTTCTGTGATGCTGGACGGGGAGGGACCCTTAGGGGTGTGTGGCCCTGAGCCTCGTATCTGTAAAACACAACATGAGGATGAGAGGATCCACTTGACTTAATGCAGCGGTTTATTTCCAACATGTTAGTGCGTGTGCATGTCTGAGGGCATAGCTGACCACAGTGCTGGATGTGGAGAGGGAGCTGGAGGGCCTGCTAGAGTCGATAGCGGGTGCTGGTGGGTCTGATCTCCAAAACCACAACGAATTTTCAGAATCTAGACACAGCACACATACACAGATGACACATTGATCTACACGGGGAATATGAGAGAGCAAATGATGAAACAAGAAAATAAAACCCACCCAGTGAATTGCTCTCTTGAGGACGAGGCCCACTGGCAGCGCCATCGCCAGGTTGCAGGTAAAAAGTGTACCTGCCTTGGTAGCATTTGGAGGCAGAGAGAGCCACATGCTGGAAGTACTGACAGTGGTAAAGCAGAGCCTGGAGTGCTGGAAGACCCACCAGAGACACACCAGACACCTCATCATGGACACATGGGTGCTGGAAGAGGAGAGAGTTAATGTGGGGAAGATGCAGACATGAGTGCACATCAAACCGTTATGTTTGTTTACTGATGAGAACAGGGCAAAAGCAACAGGGGTGAGGAAAAGGACGGAATACAGATGGGATGAACGTAAAATCCAGCTTGGCTTAACTTTGTCTGAACCTTCACTAGGTCTATGTTTTCATCCCTCAATAGTAAAACATAATATTTATTTTGCCGACTTTCTTCTTGCAGTAATATAAGAAATTACATGCAAGGCATTGGGCTAAAAGCTCCTGCATAGAGATCACAACATCTACCAATTTTTTTATCTTGTCTTTGGTTTTAACACACTGATTTGAGCCATGTATATATGGGAAAAATAATTAGGGCACCCTTGTTTTCTTCAATTTATTGTTCATTTTAGTGCCTGGTACAACTAAAGGTACATTTGTTTGGACAAATACAATAATAACAACAAAAATAGCTCATAAGAGTTTAATTTACAAGTTTGATATCTAGCCATTTTCCATGGTTTTCTTAATGATGATTTTGGTTATGATCAAGAAAACCATGGGAAATGGCTAGATACCAGCTCTTAAATTAAACTTGTATGAGGTATTTTTGTTGTTATCATTATATTTGTATAAACAAGTATACCTTTAGTTGTACCAGGTATAAAATGAACAAGAAACTGAAGAAAACAATGGTCTATTTTTTTCCCCCAATGACTGTATGTCTTGAGACATGTTTTTTCTTATTCTGTTGAAATCAATAAGAGAATAAATGATATTTAGTAAGACAACCAAAAATAGAAGGTTGCGTTTTTGCTTGATGGTTGTGTATCTGCCCTGTGATTCAGATCCAAAATTAAATGATTTCTTCCTTGGCTACACCCTTTCACTAAATTTCATGAAGATCAGATTTTTTTTTTTTTATTGCAATCCTGCTGATAAACAAACAAACAAACAAATAAGCAAACCAAACCAAAAACATATTCTCCTTGGTGGAGGTAATTAAGATGCTGCTGGTGTTTTGACAGAGATTTAAACTTAATTATTTTGGATGTGAGAGCTGGAGGCCTGCACCACAGTAGAGCTTCAATTCTAGCAACACCTCTGGTCTGCACCCTTCAGGGCTCAACAAGAGGGGAATGGGAGGTAGGAATAGAGAGGGGATAGAAACAGAGAAAGCTGAAAGAGAGGGAGAGAAAAAAAACAGTTCATGGTCTATAAAAGCTTTTTAACTGGTTGGCAGAGCTGCTGACCTGCCAGTGGGAGTCCTTGGCCTCTTCTGCGTTGGCAGGCATGGGCATCACCAGCAAGTTCTGCAGGATAAATGCAGCCTGGACACACAAAACAAAAAACAGACATGATCACACTGGGTCAAGTTCGACTGCATCAGCAACAGTGCCATCTGGCTGCATTTGGCTGTTAATACATAAAAGTCCAGCCACATTTTCTGACCACAGATGAAATAAAAGGGAAACTGGCTTTTCTCACGCTAGTTTTTATCGGTGTATGGGAATCGTGGAACACAGCATCAGCAGTAGGTAGTTTTAACATTTTGAAATAACTGGGGGCTAACTTTGGTAAATCATCTCAGTAAATACAGTAAAAAAACACAAAACAGCGGTTCTATATTTTAGCCCAGGACACCTCAGTTATTTATTTCCTGTACAGCACTAAGGAGAAAATGATTCTGGGTTACACAGACAGTAGAGCAGAGTTGCAGTTCTAACATCATACCTCTCTGCGGACCATGCTGCTCTCCTGCTGATCCAGGAGGATGTTGAGTGCTGTGCCCCACAGTCCTCCGCTGATGTTCTGACAGCTGGCACACAGAGCCTGGCACCCGCTGGGCACCGAGGACAGAGCTGCACCTAAACCCAAACTGGCAAACCTCACCTGACATGAGAGGGGAGACATAGATTTTGGTGGATGTGTGAGGAAAGAAAGAGAAATAGTAAATGAAATATGGTGTCAGCATACATACATCCACAGACTAAAAGTAACAAATCTCCAAAAACGGGCTGGATGCTGCCATGTCAAGGAGCCTCCAACCATAGCAATATTACATGTGAAATTGGCCGTGCTGGTTATTCACGACACAAGACTTGCATTTAAATTGATGACGGCAAAGACAGACTCTACCTTGTCAAGGGAACCTCTTAGACTGACTTGTGTGAGAACTTATTTTTGGAGACAGACAGAGAATTTGGTATGACTAGCTGTCATTTGCTTCTTTTTGTCTGCGAGTTTTTGCGCAACTCTTATGGGTTTCAAATTGTCCCAAAAGTCAAGCATCTAGAAACTTCATTTTATGACAGAAAGAGTTTATGAAGTTTAGCTCAAGAATAGTGAAGAGCTAAGTATTGAAGACTGGAGTGCCATAGATTCAACATATATATTAAGTGTTTAAATTATTGTGACTGTGTCAAGTGTCCGTACCTCCTGATCGCGGTCGACCCACAGTGGGATAAGCCAGGCCAAACCCAGCTGAGAGGCACTAGCCTCCTCTGCAGCTGCCTCATTTCCCAAAGACCACTGGGATATGAAGTCCTGATGCAAAAAATAAATTGCATACAATTGCATAAAAACCACAGTTTGTGTTATTTTCCAAAATGTTTTAATACTTTGCAGTCTGGTGTCTGGCTGTATTTACATCTATACACTGTTTTATTTATAACTAGCATCCACACCACAGTATATACTTTGTTGATTTCATGCTATGATTTGGTATCAAAAACATAGACATTTTCTTGATTTCAAAATAGTAAATATACCTAGGAAACCCATATATCCTCTGAATGTACTGGGTCTGTAGTTTTCAGTTGTAAAGTTTCATCAAGCTGTGATTATTCTAGATGTCCCAGTCATTTTATACAGTGAGGTCAAGTTTAAAAATGGTCTCACCACAATAAAATGCTACTATGGGGACTAGCATCATCACACATGAATACAACTACCATATTTGAATCCACAAGAGTCTCAGCTTTCCAGTCACATCCAATTTATGCAATTCAGTATGTCTGATGGCATGAGACTCATGGTTACCCATAATATCAATTTTCATTCCGATATCTTGAGATCTCAAGGGAACCCTTTAAGATTGGCCATGCCTGTTTTACCCTTGCTAAACTTCAGTCCAACTTTGAAGTGTTACTTAGCCTCCTTTCCAACAGGATATTATGACATCCCGGCCATATAAGCACTGTGGACACTTGCCTTGTCCTTGTTCTCGACCATCATCTCATGGGAGAGGTGAAGCAAGCAGATGACAGCATTCTTGGTCACACCTTTCCCCATGAATGACATGGAGTTGCCTCCCCACTCTACGTAAAATGAGGAGATCACCTGTGTGAAGGACACATGTCAGATTGGGGATAATGGATTAAAGGGCACCGCAGTAAAATTGTGCATTTCATTTGTTCCCCATCTATTCTCACTCTCCAAAGACACAGGTGACAGAACTGCACGTTATTTGGATTTAGTACAGTAAGTGGTGTTATCACATATTTCTCCTTGTTTCGGGTACAACGGCCGAACAAAAAGTGCGAGCCTGTGATTACTGTACGCTTGTTATGTATGCAACTCACTGCATCCAAAGGAAAGCTAAATACAGCTGAGACTAATTATTTTTGCTTTGATGTGGCATCAGGATGTGGGACTGCACTGAAGAGCAGATGAGGAGAGAGGAGCCCAAGGCCTGCTGAGCTTTAGGGCCCTACAGTGCCAGGAGTATCAGGTGAGAGGTGGGTCAGAGGGTTGAAAAGACCGGGGTGAAAAGGTTAGCTATGGTATCTAAATGTTATCAGTGAGATGGAAGTAGCCACCAGAGATCTTGAATGAAAAGGAAATTAACCTTCAATCCTCATGCAATCCTAATTCATGTCTGTGAAAGCGGCCTATTAAAACAAACCCAAAGATCACGGATATGTCTTGTGTAAACAGGATGGTCTTTTCCATTGGGGTCTTCATTCTCAATCAAAAATAAAAGTTTGGACAACTCTGCACTGAAGACTGCTGTGCAAGCTGGTCTACACCGTGTTATACTATTGTTTTATGGACTGTTGCACCACTGAACAGATGGAAAAGGCAAGGTTGATTAATCTCATCAGCTTCTTCACAGTGTGGCATATCTAATCAATGAGATTTTTACCTATTGCAATTCATGTCCCGTAACCACATTTTACTTCATTTTAATTAATTCCTCAGAAAGTACTGTGCTTTTCTTTTCACTCATGTCTGTAGGCAGTCTCTTCTCTGATGAGAGGGAAGGAGGCTTGCATATGCCCATGCAACACATGAACATATGAAGGCACAGAACTTCACACACATATGCTGCACACACAAACACACGCTCACACACACACACACACACACCTCTAATAGCCCACTGAGATACTTGGAGCAGAGCAAGATGGGCTCCAGGTCAGAGCAGTGCGAGCTCCAGCCAGGCTGGGCAGTCAGGCTGACCATGCCCTGCAGTGTCCTCTCCAGGCTGGGAAGGCCATAGAAACGCGGGGCGTCAGACACCCGCAGGCTCTGAAGCAAACGGACTGCCAGCTGGCTCTTGAAGGGGCCTGCTAATGCCAGACATAGCCTGGACAGACAGGAAAGGACAGGAGTGAGAAAGAGCAAGACATCAGCAAACCAGACAGACAAAAGGGTAGACAAGAGGCAAAACAGAGAGAAAAAATAACAAGATAACGTTAACAATTAGCATTCCAATTCTTTTTAATAAGCCTGTGGCATTTATTGTCATGTTCTAAATGACTAAGCCAATCAGATTGCCATCACCAATGAACTGAAATAAGCACTTTCCCTACAGTGGAGGAACACTTCACTATCTCTTTCCCTCCTGACGGTATTAATCAATTTTTCTAACCCCACAGGAAGGCTGAATAGCATCACATGAGAGTGTATTCACATTTCCCTTACAGAACAGAGTAATTATTATTACTTTTCCATTTTCTCATTAAGAAATGTAGAAAATATTGCAGCGTATCGCTAGCAGATGTTATTGGAAGGTCAACTGTGCCACTGTGGCCCTGAGCTATACCTGTAGTTAATGCACAATTTAGGTCCTTGTGGTGTGTTTTATGAGCAGGTAAAAACAAATTCCTCTACATTCTAGCAATACAGTGTAATAAAGGAAATAACACGTAAATTAAACTTCACAACTAATATTTAAAATGCAATAAAAGACACAAAGACCGGAAAGTAACGGACCATATCTATTGCCTGTCTTGTGACTTCCTGGTGGAGCGTTACACATTTCTGGTTGGAATCGTCCTACCTATCAGTGGTTTGTGCCAGCCGGAGGAGTAGGATGTTAAAGAAGCTGGTAAGTTCTCTCTGCAGTCTCTGGCTGACGTGATTCTTCAGTTCCTCTGGCTCCCCTGGGCTCTGAGTGGGCATCTGGGTTTCCACACCAAGCAGCAAATTAAGAAGGGATGCGGTCTCCTGTATGATTGACGGATGAACAGACAGCAACATTTTGTTATTGGAAGGTTGGAGCTGGTTTATTCTGTGTATGCCTTCTTGTACGGTTAACTGCATACACATTTTAAAAGCCCACCCCCTTGTTTAGAGGGATTATTAACTGCGATTAGCATTAACAGTAAAATAAATGTGCCAGACTTTCCAAATCCAAACAAATTGACCCATGAAGGAAGGATGTAACTGGGGCTGACAGTGTATTCTTGCAAGCCCCTTCTTCGTAATACCACCCATCTTTCCCTGCAAGACGCAGAGCTCGAAGCTGAAATTCTTTCTTGAAGAGTGCACATGGAGTAGATAGTTAATATTATAAGTGTAGAGAGCGACAGATGTTCCTGAAACAGCTCAGTAATTACAGAAAAGCCAGAGCAGAGCAGAGCTGCTCACCCCTACCAGGCATTCAATCTGAATCTGCTTTAGCTGCCAGGGGAGGGCTTATTGTTTACACACACATTAATGAGAAAGCCAAGGTGAGACTGATTAAATCCTAAAAGTAGCTCTCCCTGCTAAAACAGTGCTGTGATTCTTTTCCTCGGGCAAAAATATGAATCCAACTTTGTTTTAAGAGCTCAGGAAATAATCTCTGCTGCGGGTCTGAGGTGGTAAGCTGTGATACTATTTTTCTGTCGTTATGAGAGAGCAATATGTTTGGCTTGTCTGACAGCGTGTGATTTATTCAAGCTTTGATTACAGGTATATAACCCTCTGTGTTGGAAAGGAGAGAGTCTAACCAGATTACTAGCTAACAGAGATGAACACACTCATATTTTACAGCACATGCACACACACACACAGACCAAAGACAAGCTACAGTACAGTAGTGCACATTAGGCTTGGATGATTTTTCACACCGTAATACATTTCTGACTTTTCATCGGCGTATACGATATATGATGGCATCTGTGTTTGCATGCGCCAACTATTTTAGTTGTTCGATCTATTATTTTTTAGCTTTTCTAGTTGATCTACTCTACATAACTACCATGTGACCCTGTTTGGTAATCACTGATCTATACCACAACTACACCGTAACTTAACCAATTTGTGTTTTAACAAAAAAAATCTCAACTATCCCTTTAAGCCAAACCCTAAAAAAGAAATATGAGGCTCTTGTTGTAAGGTTTTACTTTCCTCCTTGACGAGAAAGTGTAAATTATTTCAACCTGGTTGAGAAGCAGCTCCAGCATCCAGCGTAGGTCCTTGTCCTCGGGGTCAGATGCAGACTCAGTGTGCATCTGTTTGAAGTAGGCATTCAAAAATGCAACAATGCCCACTAGCAACCTCTCATCCTCGACACAGGCTGGACGCACCTGGAGAAACCTGCAGGGAAGAAGACACAGACACTGTGACAACGAGGAAAAGAGAGCAGGCTTTAAAGGAAAACACTCTGACTCTAGTATACTGATTATTAAGGAAACTGAAGTTCCATCTACTCATGCGGTTCTTCTTTGATTCATTCACATTCTGTCGTAAATCATCAGTGGGAATATGGCACAAAACAATAATAAGTATTAGACATTATGCTGCTACTTCGGTAGAGACCTCTCTTCCTTTCTGCCTTATTATTGATGCATCACATTTTAATCCTTTTCATTTTTAACTCAGCTTCAGGGTGAGAGTAATTAAAGGAACAAAAAAAACAAAACAATTTAAAACAATAATTATAATTAAGAATAAATATGTTGACCACCAATGAGGGGGCGGAAGTGTTTTGAAGAAAAAACCCAAAGTAAAACAAGAAAAATAAATAACTTAAATAAGGACAAGGACTAGCAGAAAAAGAAAGATATAAATATATTTTAAAAATATATGAAGTTTAAGGATATAAAATAAAATATTTTTTTAAATAAAAAAATAAATAAATCAGTAATTGTCAAAGATCATTACTTTGTCATATTTTGTCAGGGAAGCTTTAATCTTTATTTGAGGCAAAAAGAAAGGAGTCAAAAAAGCATTTAGCATCATCAATTCTTGTCAATTCTTCAAAATAAGCCAAAAAGACATACTGAGCTCACTGAGCCATGGAAAACATTTGGTACGCAGCTAGTGTTGTTAACAGCAGCAGCAGCAGCAGCAATCATAATGGCATACTGTAGGGGAATGATGTCATAAAATCCTTGCATCATTTTAATAAACCTTAACAAGACATATTTACTGACTTGGTTATTCGCACGTTAACCCTAAGCACATAAGTTGAATTTGTATGCAGTGTACCTGGTCACTGCTGTCTGCCAGCTGAGGGAGTGAAGGGTGTCCCTGCAGCTGTAGGTGGGGATGTGAGGGAGGGTCAGTCGGTCGATCAGTAAATAGAGGCTGAGCCTGGAGAGGGCAGAGGTCACCGAGCTGTGTCCTGCTGCCGTGACGATGGCCTTGATGCAACCCTGCAGCGCACTGGGAAGGTGCATTGCCTGCAGCGACAGAACCTGTGCTTCTGACAGCCTTAAGTCAGGATGAAATCTGTGGGGAACAGAATGTAATTGGTTAAAAAAAATATATATATATATCTATGGAGAACAGAATGCAATTGGTAAAAAATATATATATATAGATATATATATATACTGGTATATATATATATATATTCATATTCAGAATCGGACTACATGACTATTGATGTGCTGACAAGTACAAGTTGCATATGCAGCATTCTCAGAGGCATACTAATGACTGCATTAAGAAACATATTTGATCACCAATCTGGAGGGATCAGACATTTATGAGTCATCCAAAGAGAGATGTTTTTCTGAAAATTACTTATAACTGAATCAAGCAGAAGCAGGCATCATACCAGCTACAATCAACAAGCAATACTCAGGAAAAATGTCAAAATTATGTCAAAACAATATGAAAAACTTTGTAATAAGACACAACAACATCATCAGAGATAGGGACGTGTACGATGAGTTACACACAAAAGAGAATACCTCTCTTTTACTGGCTAATCCATCTTAAACAAGTACTCTTCTCTCAATCATAGCACTCTATGAAACCTGGAGGATCTATGGTGTGCTTTAAACGTCTCTGCTGTAATCAAGCTGGTTAAAACTGTGTGAGAGACATTCTCATCTTTTTGAATTAGGTCATATTAGATGTAAATGAAGACAGATGAAACACAAGATGGTAAGCCTCTGAAACTAATTCTTTACTAGAGAGAACATTGTATAGATTATATTGAGAACATTATATTGAGTGATGTGTGGTGGGATTTTTCTTTGATTAAAATATCCTGCTATGAGATTATTCTGTTCAGTCTCTCCAACAATAGTTTTCTTGATACGGACACAATTGTCAAACTTGGTCTCCAACCTTTTTTTCCATCATATTTTTGTCCACAACATTAAATTACCATCAATTCCAGTAATAATATGACTATACTATGACACGAAACATTAAAGCTCTTACTCAGTAACATCTGTAGAGATGCCATGCTGCTCTTCAAGGAGGCTGTCTATCCCAGAATGCCATGCAGTGTTCCAGGCCATCTGCAGGGCTTGGCGGGCAGGTGCCAGGGTCATGAGGTCCGAGGAAGGGGGCAGGACGCTGCAGTATGGGCTGACAGCGTGATGAGTCGCTGCCTGGAATGGGATGTTGTACCTGGGAGAAAATTTGTGTGAATTATAGTAGGCAAGGCAAGCCAAGGCAAGTTTATTTGTATAGCACAATTCAACACAAGGTAATTCAAAGTGCTTTACATACACATTAAAACAGCAAGACACAATTGAAAACAGTAAAAACAGTCAATTAAAACAGGGAAATAGAAATAAAAATATAAATAAGATAAAATAAGATACAGCAGGAAAAGAAAAAAGACAATAAAAAGCACAGGTCAAACATTGTGTAGTTAAAAAGTAAGGGCAGTAGAGTAGAGCAGATAAGTGTTAAAGTTAAGAGTACGCTGCAGTAAACAATAGGGTTTTTAGTCCTGATTTAAAGGAGCTGACCGTTTGGGCAGACCTCAGATCTACAGGTAGTTTGTTCCACAGGTGAGGAGCAGAATAACTGAAAGCTGCCTCACCCTGCTTAGTTCTTGTTCTTGGGACACGCAACAAGCCAGTTCCAGATGACCTAAGGGGTCTGGATGCTTTGTAGAGAGGTAGCAGATCAAGCATGTAATTTGGTCCGAGACCATTCAATGCTTTGTAGACCAGCAGTACGATTTTAAAATCTATCCTCTGACTCACAGGAAGCCAGTGTAGTGATTTAAGGACCGGTGTAATATGGTCAAGTTTCCTCTTGTTTAGTAGTAAATTTAGAATGTAGAATAAATTTACAGCACCATTCAAAAGTTAGATTAGAACTTCTACATTGTAGATTAATATCAAAGTCATCAAAACTATGATGGAACACATGTGGAATTATGTGGTGAAAAAAAAGTGTTAAACAAACCAGAATGTTTTATATTTTAGATTCTTCAAAGTAGCCTTTAACCTTTGATTGTCTCAAACACATTAAGAAGGCAAGAAATTCCACTAATTAACTCTCGACAAGGCGCACCTGTTAATTAAAAACCGTTCCAGGTCGCCACATAATGAATCTGACTGAGAGAATGCCGTAACTGTGCAAAGCTGTCATCAAAGCACAAGGTGGATACTTTGAAGAATCTGAAATATAAAACAGATTATACATAATTTCATGTGTTCTTTTGTAGTTTTGATGTCTTCTGTATTAATCTATTATGTTGAAAATAATAAAAAATAAAGAAAAACCATAGAATGAGAAGGTGTCTGAGTTTGTTGCTGATCTTGATCTTTAATAGAAACTACTGCCCAAGTAAAAACAATGATGGGTTACCTGCGTATCACTGACAGTGGTAGGGAGACCGGTGAGAGGGTCACATCTCTGTTGGATTTGTCCGACCTGATATGACACAAAAAGCAGGTAGTATAATAAAATGTTGAATGGATGCACATTTTTTATAGGGCTGGGAAAGTGAGGAAAATAAACTCACCATATTTCAATACTGGCAATTTCATCAAAAAGCAGTAAACTCATTAGGACTGCAATTTCTGAACCATTGCCTTTGTTCTCTTTTAATATCAATGACGCTGTAATGAAGACACAACAAAGACAATTTACATAACAATCACACCCTGAACTTTACGACTTAACCTCATGAATAAATATAGATGATTGAATTTGAAGTTCCATGACAAACACATTAAGACTCAAAATTGAAGTTTGGGAACCCCACATGACACTGGTTTTGTGAAGATTGCAATCTCTAAGGGTTAACCTGAGTTGTACCAAGAATATATTTGCAATGTATTAAAAATAGAGCACATATTTTTTGCATAAAACCACTCAAAAACATGGAATTCATGTCTATATCGGGCACAATAACAATCTTCAAATATAAACACAGTCACAGTCAAGATGTTGTAATGTAAATCTCCTTTTTTAAAATGAGCAAGGTACAAATTATGCCCAGATGAGCTCCATGGCAACAAGTTGCATCACACTAATATGCCACTTACTGCAGTGTGACAACATGGTTAAGAGCTATGCATCAATGGATGACTTGTCATCTTTTTTTTGAGAATGTGCCCCGGAGCTACACAACACAACGTGCATAGCTGTTACTTAATGAGTTGTCTTGTGAATGTACCCCTGAGCAGTGTGAGGAGCAGGAGGTTGCGATGTGCCAGACTGTGCCTCAGAGATGGATCAGCATACACCAGCTTCCTCAGGATACATACACAAGTCTCCAGCAGGCAATCAAAGCTCTGGGGAGAACAGCAACATACGCACTCAGTGTTTAATTGCAGGGAAAATACAAACAAACACACACTTTCCCTTTCTGCCTCCTCCTGCTCTTTGTCTCTCACATACAAATGCACAGGGTCTCTTTACTGTCTCTTCACATAAACTAAACCCAAATTCTGTGATTGCTCAGGTTGCAGGCAATGGAGGGTTTGGGACGAATATAACCTGCAGACATCCGTCTTTTACAGACTTGTTAGCTGAGACAAGTTATTCTCCGTGGCCCTGTTCCTTCACCTCCACATAGCCAGACATGCTGGACGATTACCCCTGTTAGCAGCATCTGATTCAAGGCCTGGGAATGATCAGCAGACTGCAGTAACTAGAGGGCAAAAAAATCACTGCTGACCAGGGCCTGTCTGACACTATTAATACAGGCCATTTCATCCTTCTATCATACATGCCTCAGTGGGCTCCCTCCACATCCGCTGGCAACTCATGTACTCACATGGACACATGTAAATGAGGACATGTACACAAACGGGAGCGCATTGAACTGCATTTATAAGACGGAGGGTTTGTTTTATTTGGCTTCAACAGCATTTCATTCATCACTTTGCCAACGCAGGTTTGTTTTTACCTTGTTGCCATTTACACTCCCCATAATGAAAGATATGACTTTGTCTGTTATTCCAAGATTCTTCAGCACTGGGTGCATTGTTGTGTCTGCAGGGAAGTTAAAAGAAGAATTCAATATACTGACAATAAACATTTGCATAATCATACATTTTTTGCTTTTCCCGCTTGTCTAAAACATATGGTGGTGGGAGGGCACACACTCTGCTGCACTCATTGCTTTTTTTTCACAAGCAAATAGCTCCGACTTACAAAGTTTTTAACTTTTTTTTTCTTCTTTAAATTAACTATTAAATTAAGTCCATAAAACTGTATTTAGCACCCCGTTTAGGGTTTTTAAACCTCCTTTTATGCAGCTTATAATTCAGGCACTCAATATCATTCTCAAATCAACTATTATGGGATGTTGATAATTAGCAACTACATTTTGCTTGTACATTTTGTAGTGATACTCGCCTCTTTACAGAGTTGCAAGTACTTGAGGGGTTACAGAATATGCCCAAAGTCAGTGCCTTTGCCATTAAAATATGCCTCTATATGAGCACTCTGATCTGAAAGGACTCAGCCATTAGAGAGAAATGCACAGAGGTAGACTTAACAGTATTAGCCTACCAGAGCCAAGATTCAGCATTGGAATGTATTCAAATAATATATGAGTTTATAAGAAATACTGTATATTCAAGCCAGTATATTTTAGAGATGGCTCACCTTGCAGCACTACAGACAGCTGCTCTGCGGCCGATCTTTGCAAAGAGATGTCAACAGTGTCTGAGGACAGGATACAAAACAGCTTCTCCACCGACTCCACCTAGTCACAATTAAACATAACAAGTAGGCACTTGGATCAGCCTGTGCAGAAGTACTGGGTTCAATGTCAATGTTGTTGGAAATCTATTTGCCTAAAGTAAATTTTTACTTCAAATTGTTTATTTTAAAACTGGATATCAAAATAGCAAAAAATACTAAAATGAACTGTCATGTTCAATCTTCAGAGGGGTTGACAGCAAACCCCTAAGCTTGTACTGCCTTTGAAGAACGACCCTATTTTATCAACCTTGGTCTCAAACTTGCGGAAAACTGCTTAATACATAGTTGGAGTTGTGCCCGCATCCTCAAACGTGTTTCCAGGAGAATTGGAATGCGACTTTGCACTTCAGCTTATAAAATACATATAATTGCCTCTATTAGTGTATTTCTTTATTTGTTATGTATTTAAAACTATGGCAGTCAAGGAAGCAGCAATGGTTTTGATTAAAACAGCAAACACTGAACTACGCTAATTTATTCGTATAGAAACCATTAAAGGGTTCATTTACCAGTCTGAATTGTATTACTGCTGACACACCATGAGGTCCGTCAGGAAAGTGCTCGATTTACTAGCATTTTACTTGCCCAAGGCAATCCTCATTGTTGAGCCCTGAAGTGTATCTAAGTTAGGGCTGCATGACATAGAGAAATTTCACTATACTTTTTTACCAAAAACCTAAATTCTGATATTGCTAAAATTCTTTAGGATTTACTACAAACACAAATTTACACAATGGGATTTTTGATAAATAATAATCAGTAACGTGGCTATCATGGTAAACAGGTTAAAAGCAAATAACACAACAGCTAGAAACATCATGTCAGTTTAGGCAACACCATATTAGGATACAAGTCGATATCTGGTGTGTTGTTCTTTCTGTGTATGTGGATTTATACCTTAAGGACAGACTTGCTGCTGGTGTCCAGCGTGATGTCTAAAGGGTGTCTGAGGCAGAAGAGATTGGGGAGTGAGGAGATCACTGGCTGATCCAGGTCTGGTCTGGCTGTGTTAACATCATCATCGCTGGTTAAGTGGGGCAGGATTTGTTGCACTGCTGCTATTCTCACACTGGAAATAATGAGCAAGATTTATGTAGAACTTGTTAAATTACACAGTTTTAAACACAGATAAAAAACTAAATAAAACAGCTCTATTCAGGTGTCAAAGCAAGCCTAGCAGAGTGCTTATACTGGGTTGAAAATGCAAATGTCTTTTAGTTTTTTTGGTTGTTTTTTTTACATGACATCCAAATTGTGTGATGATTGGTTGTCAAAAAAATGGCTGGCAGGGCAGACAGACAAATCTAATAGCTGTTGCCAAAGTTTACCAGGGCTTGTCCTCTTTGCCAGTGTCTGGTGTTAATTTCCATCTCTATCAATATTCATACGCTGGGACTGGATAGCTGTTTCACACAGGCCTCACAGAGCACTTAGATGACTTGATGAGAACATCAGCTGACAGCAACAGACAGCGGTAATATGTCCATCACATTACGCATTGTAAAGCAGAATATTTAGACTCTGAGGAGTCTGCTTCATAAAAAAAACCCTGAGACCCAGCGTCAAAAAAAAATCAAACAACTATGCTCGCACGAAGACACAGAAGAAACATGGCATCACAGACATTTACAGACACACATCTCTGATATGGGCACACATCTGGGCAGGCGCATGACAAACCAAACAAACACAGAGAGGCACAAATACAAACATTGACAAAATAAACACCCAGAGCCCAGACTCACGTGGGTTGTTTAGTAAAAAGGAGTCGGAGCGCTGCTTCTAGCTTGGCCGTGCTTGGAAACACGTTGTCTCTTGTCACGTCCGACATGTCACTTATCAGCAGGACACAGTTTCCCAGTGACTCCTCAGTGCCGGCGTAACCCTGCCACACATACACACACAGAAACACACGCAATTCTCAGACTGCCTTGGCAGACAATGGAGCAGACAATGGGGAATTCCAGCTAAGCAGCACAACGGTAAATAAAATATGCATCGCTTTGATTATGGGTGGTTTCATTTCGTCTCTTGTTGACATGGCGGGCCCATCTCTGAATGGCCTCCTTGAATTAAATCACACTTGACAGCCTAGTCAAAATCTCATGTATATTCATGAAGAATTTCCAGGCTTTCCGTTGCCTGAAACTGAACAATTAATAAAAGCTTGTTTTTTCCCAACCAAAAAGGAAACAATACAACACAGAATATGTAAATGAGAGAATAACTAATTTTTTTCTCACTGGCAGCTCAATATGCAGTCTTTGTGGTCCAAGAGCGCTAAAATTGAACTTTTGATCATAGTTGTTATGATTGTGGAGAACACACACAGCTTTCCCTCCTGCTACATAAATATAATGTATTTAGTTCTGAACATGATGCCACTTTATGAGCTTTGCAGTACAAATACAACACAGCCTCTACAGAGAGAACAACACCTGTAAAATGGGCATGACCGGGTAAAGTGCCTCATTGAATCTGTCCCAGGTTGATGCTGTCATCATCAATCGTCCTTTGAGCAGGAATAGCAGGATATCCTTGGCAGCAACGTTCACCTATAGATCACAGGTAAACTGCTGAATTCACAAAGGCACTGCTGACAAAACATTTACTAGGGAGTACTGAAAGTGACAGACTTTTAAACATCTAAATTACATGACACCAGTAAACCCTGACAGTTAAGCATGTTAAAGCAACGTACAAAAGCCTTAAAAACACACACAACACACAGAAATCTCTGTTGTTTTACGCTAACGACTACTTGCGTTTTTTTTCTTTTTACACCTTGACAAAGTGGCCCAAAATGACCGTACTTCTTCTAAAAGTCTAATTCCTTCTATAAAAATAAAGCAAATAAACACATACCTTCTCTGCAGAATCCTGGAGTCCAAAAGCACTTATTTCATAAAGCACCCTGTGGTGCAGAAGGAAGTTGACTCCACCGCAGGATGCTGGTTCCTGTCGTGACACATTCTGGATGCCAAGGCAGTCCTAGGGGTGTATATAATCACACCAAAGCACATCATAAATTATCACTATTCTCCCGCTTGTGCTCGCATACAGGAGTTCCATTTCACTTTAATGTAGCCATGTACTCTAGACGGTGGTTAGTAAAATGAAAAGGAAGTCTGATTTCAAATGTCAAGTGGGTTTTTTATAGCACGCTGTCAAAGATCTGTGATTCATCCATCTTCATCCTACTTATTTACATATTGGTGCCCCACCAGTAGCCATAATTTTAGCCATGAACCTGCACGCTCTCATTTAAACACTGACTGGCTATATGAGATGGCTCGCTCTGACCTTGACCAGGTTTAAAGTGCATTCGTATGTTTCCGTCTTGACAGGCAGTGAAGGATGGGACAGCAGCTTCAGGAGAAGTTTCTGGCTCTCTGTTTGGAGGAGGGGGCTGGGCTGATCAAACTTCCACCTAGTGATGGACAGCCAAAAAAAATAACTTGAAGTAGCCAAGAAATACTGAATGTTGAAAAGCAGTGGAACAAGTGACTGACTTCATATTGCAAGATTTTTAACGTACAGGTAAAAGCAGATGTGAACACATTCCTTGATGATGGGTAAGTGCTGGTGAAACGGGAGTCCGTCTATGGCTTGGTCTGCCAGCTCCAGTAACTCCAACCAGTTCTTTTCTCCCTTGATGCAGAAATAAATCAGTGAATGAAGACAGAAATGTCAATACGAGCGACAGGGTAAACAGGTTTTGCTATAGCCTGAGGGCCGCAGCTCGTGACAGTTACATTTGTGTCAGAGTGGTTTTTCATTTAGCCCTTGTGCATCACTTTGGGACATTTTTGGCCTTTTAATTTAAAATTTTTTCCATCACTTTGGCTGGGTGTGAGTTTTTTATTTTTTTATCTTGAAAATTCTAAATTAGCTCCTGTCCAGTGATCCAGCTTTATAATAAACCTTGCGACCCCTAAAGCCAAAAATGTCCTAATTGAAATGCATTAAAACCCCAATTTCGAAAAAAAAAATCTACAGCATAAAATCATCAATTTCTGTTTCATTTATGTTTTAGACAGATTTTGGATTCGGGGTTGTAATTCAATCTTTGTGGGGGGATTTTGTCATAATGACTGTGGCATTATCTAATCAAACTGGCATTTAAAGGGTTAAACTTTTTACCCTGTTTATGATATCATTATTATCAGGACTGAAGTTAGACTAAACTCAGTGAAGATGGAAAATAATATTCCTATATCATTTTAGGACAGTTTTTAACACTTTTTTTTTTAAAGTGAGGCACAAGGGTTAATAGACAAACATATAAATCTGTAAAAGATGCCCCCTCTCTGTAGGCTGCAGAGCTACTTTTCCTATTCCCTTAACATAGTTATGTGACATGCAGCTCATACCTCAGCTTGTGCTTCCTTGAGGAAATTGCACGTAGATTCCATCCAGAGGGCAGCGCGGGTCACCCTCCTGTAGAGGTCATGGCTGTCTGAGTTCACCTGCTCTAAGTAGGCTACGGCTGTCTCGTGCATGCTGGGCAATAAAGTTCCCAAGGATGTGTCCAAGCATAGATGGAAAACAGCTGTTGCGGTGTTCTCCGGGAGATTATCACTAGCCTGTGTGAGGTTAAGAAATCATTCTATTTTTGGAGTTTAAATTCATAAAAAATAAAAAAAAACAAGGAAATAAACATTTTGATATGGTCACACACCTTCTCAGGAGGGAGTATGGTCTGTAGGAGTTTAATGGTGAAAATAGCAGTGCCAGTGTAGGCCATTCTGCGATGAACCTGCAAGCTGTGGGGAATATCTGCTGAACAGCTTTGGTGGTAGCTCAGGATTTCCCCCAATAGCTCCATGCAGGCTTGTAGCTTCTCCTTCTAAAAAAAACACACACAGACAGAGATGTAGACAAAAGCACACGCGCCACACAAACACAGCAACACATGTCCATGCACTCACATCACGTGCATGTAGACACACACGGATGCACAGCTACTGGCTGGGGGCCAAGAGAAAAATTGCTCGTTCAAGGGGTTAGGAATTGAATGTAATCAGATTTCAGGGTTATTTTGGGACGAGATACAGATCCACCCTATCTCAGTGTGAATAAATTGGAACAATCTATTCTCAGCCACTTTGTTCTAGGGAGGAGAAATTGAACAATAGAAGAATTGAACCAGCAGGGGGCAGTAGATGCCCTGTGCATTGCTGTGGCTGGCAAGAACACTTCGCCCATTCCCATAGGAAAAACCTAGAGGTCTGGCACACGAAAGCTGCTCTCCACATAAAGATGACAAAACAGTTCTCAGGCTGCGAGGCTCTGGGCATGTATTAAACAGCAGAGGGCCAGAGGGGCCTGGGCTTGACAAGTGTATAAGTCCCCCTGCATGGGAACATACTCTTTAAACAGTCAGGGAGGATAACAAATGACTCTACAAGGTAAAAAATAAATAAAAAACACAGCAGTTAAACACAATCCATTGTGTGGACTTTATACACAAAGTAAATGGAGACATTTACTAACCCAACAATTCTGCACTTGGATAAACCCAGGGGTACAAACGAGAGGTGTGCATGTATGTATGAGAAGCAGAAAGCCTTTGTAACCTTATATAATTCATTCAGCTCAATCACATGCCTACAGTTCTCCTTGACAGTTGAGCACCGTATGCCTGTGTGTCTGTGGCAAATTGTCTGGTGGCCAACCCAGCTCCCCCTTTCAGTGAAGTGTATCCATTCATCTACATAAGAGGCTGTCATGAGTTGTGTTCTGACTTGCCAGCTCCATCCCCACCAGGCTGCGATCGTCCCAGACCAGCTCACAAACACTGTCCCCGAGCAGGAGGACGGCGTCACACAGCAGCTCCAGAACACGATGGAACACATGCGAACCCTCTGAGAAAGAAGAGAGGAGTGGAGAGAAACTGAGCAAGAGCAAAGGAGTTGGTGTTTTTTTCACCAGATCAAATAATGATGGAATACAGTCAATACAGTGAAGAGATGAGGGGATATGTGCAATATCTGATCTTTACTGAAGCAAAACAACACAAACTGATTTGTAGAAAATACAAAAACTTTCCCCCCCTTTACATATAACACAATAATGACTCCTACCTGTTTTAAGCAGGGGTATGGCATGCTCCATAATTGCAACTGTGAACTGAGCCAAAGTGAGCTGCTGTAACTGCAGCTCCAGGACATCTTCTACACCCAGATCAGGAAGCTCCAAGTGGGCCACATCTGCAGGTGACTGGGGCGTCTGCCTGGGGGCCTGGACTGCTGCTCCACCTCTGTGCGAGCTGCCACTGGATGAATCACAGACAAGAGAGGCGGAAGACAACTGTAAATTCATGATCTGTACTTGGACCACTCAAATACAGCGAGTGACGTATGAGCTGTATAGGGATGGATCATAAAAACTGCCATCACGGGAATCAGAAGTGATTTTTAAAACACCAGCCGCTAGAGGGCTCCCGGTGTTATTCATATTTTAAAAGAATACTAAAATCCTCCACAGTCTTTCTCTCATCGTTTTATCTTGGTGTGCGGGTTTCTGGTGTCACCGGCAATTTTGTCATTATCAAAGCCACAAAAAATCCTACTGTGCACAAATTTCTAAAAAGTATGAGGCTTTGTTAAGTGTAAGGTCTGATGAACAGAATTGACAACAATGCTGAATCTTCATCTTCTATCAAGAAGTTATTTCTACAAGCAAGGAAGACAGAGTAACATAACACCATGTGTCTCAGAAGTGTGACAGAAGCCAAACTGAGTGAATTTCTACTCTCACTGCCAACATGATTGCAGAAGACATGCAAAGAAACAATACCTTAGACAGCAAGAACTGATATTTCTTCTATAATCTCCTTCAGCTTTTGTTTAAAATGTGTAGTTACACACACCTGGAGGAAGCTGCATCTCCGTCTTGGCCGTCTCCTCTGGCTCTCTGGCCCGTGCGTCCCACCACAGAGGGCCGAGGAGAGCACTCTGCCCCCGGAGCTGGAGAAGAGGCCTGGGAACGCTGAGTCCCCCGCACTTCTTGGGAGTGGGTAAAGGACGAGTTCTGGGATACTGGATCTGTAGCACCACAAAAAGAAAAAAAGATGGCTTGCACATTTGTTGTTTCATGTGCTCTATGACAGTCCACAAGACATTTGGGAACGTCATCTTGGGCTTCAGGAAACACTGATTAACTCTTTTTTTAACCGTTTACTGACATTTTACAAGCAAAAAACTGATCGACTTATAAAGAAAACAATTAACAGATTCAGATCAACAATAAAGCTGATCATTAGTTTCCATTCCAATAGAGTTTCCATTTAGAGAAAGCAGTTAATACTATATGATCTATATTAGAAATTTAAATAACACAAAATATTAGGAATAATATCAATAAAAGTAGAGGAAAAAATATCAATAAAAATACTGTTAGATCTATTTTAAAGAAATCTATTTTTAGGAAGAGGTCCTGTGAAAAACCTCACTGTGCCTCACTGCAACCAAATAATAAATACACATTTTCAAAACATACTTTATAATGAAGGACCACATGTAAGGAAAGCATGAAAAACAAACAGCATCGGAACGTATCTACTTATTACCCGCTGCAGCTCATAAGGCATGTTACCTTGCTTTGTAGAGTAGAAGCTTGGATCTTGATGAAAGCGAAGTCTCTGCTTCAGCCCCACACAAAGCTGCCGCAGGCAGGAAAGAGCCTGTAAGTGGAGGTAGCTTGCTTCACCTTTCCCCAACCCCAGCTTCAACAGGGACAGAAGGTTCTGAAAACAGAACAGGGATAACAGAGCGATATACTATTATTACTATAAAGCCAGGTTATGGAAAGGTTTTCTGGAGACATAATTAACGAGCAGTAAAATCCAGTTAGAATATTATTGTAATTGGCCAAACATATGGGACAGATTGAGACCGGGATGAAGGCAACAATACACAAGGACTAAGCTCAGACAGTGATAGAAAAGTTGTAATAAATTTGGTTAAATAAAAAGGGCAAGTGGAATTGAATTATTGAAGCAACAATTTGTTCCAAGTTCAGATTCCCTGCCCTCTGCAGCTAATGATGTCATGTCTCTAAATCCAAGTCTTTTAATTTGGCTTAATGGCTCTAGTAACTCAAACGAAGGGCCAAGTAAAGCCACGAGAAGATATCCCGTAATGATTGTTGTTTGATGAAGAGACTGCTGGGTGACAGTATGCTAATACTGCCTTGAGACCGATGTAACATAATGCACCACTTTATTAACAAAATAACAATGTTCCCAGTGGCTCATCAGGGCAAAATGATGTCTCCTGCATCGCTCTGTCTTTGCCAATGAAATGAAGAGCTCAGATAACAGAGTCACTTTGTTGCTGACATGATGCTGGTAGATACATCAAAAAGTGCAGGCCACTTATTGAGACGAATGGAGAGAAAGCATATCTCTCATCAAAAAAATTAAATTCAGTGTAGATTTGCATCAGTCGGCCCAGTTCACACAAGCACATTGACCTTTTCATTTGAAGCATAGGAGAGTTTATATTCCTTCACAGCCAACAAGACCAGGACGCTGACTTGTACCAGTTTAATCTCTGATATTCAAGGAAGCCTTAAGAGGAGGGGAGCAAAATATTCCACCAAGGACTTTCACACTGCAAGAGGTACATTATGACCAAACTATATCCTCAAAGCAATCTAGTGCCTGCTCAAGCAAAGTAAGCCTCAGGAGGCCTCCACAACCTCCTACAGTACAAGATCAGGGACACAGAATTATAAATTGGCGTTTTGTTCAAGGACACCATTTGACAGGTTATTATTTTGACATTGGCTTGAGTGACCATCCCATAATGGAATTTATGGGATGGTCACGCTAGCCACAGAATACAAGTTATCTAATTGATGTGAATAAACATCAACACTTAACATAATAAACAGCTGGCTGAGAACCAGAAAACAGTCCTGGACTTCTTCAGTAACTTAAATTTTGAATCTTTTGACACCCGTGTTGAATCAAGCACTGAGAGGCAATCTTTAAGTCAAGACAGTGCTAATAAGAGAAATACAGTGGAAGCAAGAGGGAACGGTGAATCAGAGCTTCTCCAGGAGCTCTGAAGGGAGGAGTGTATTTGTTTTGGTGTTGAGTCCAAATATCGACAGTCTTTCTTTTGAATTGCAGACTCCACCTGACATTTTTGTTTTTAATGGCATACTTGAGCTCAGTATAACCATACAGTTGACAATGAAACATTCAGAAGAAACCCAGTGTTTCTGAAGATGATAAGAAATGGCAGTCATTTTGACATTACCTGTTATAGCGTGGGATCAAACCTGTAACTGCAAATAATACAGCACACCTCCTGTCCAGTGATTTATTTATTCTGGGAAGTTTCATTGAGAGGAAACCTTTTTTTGCAGGAACGCCCACATCATATTCACGCAGTTTTAGGTTTGATCTCTCTATAAATATATATGCTTTTGCTGAGCTATACTACACATTCATGCATTTACAATACCATGGTCAGTGCAAGAACACGGTTATGTATGCATGATACCTTTACAATACTGGGCCTTTGCAGGAAGATCTCAGCAGGAAAATCTTGCATAATGACATCACACAGAAGTTCACATGTGGTCCGAACCAAGCTGGGGTTGTTGCTCCTTAGAGAACTGTTTCAAAAGAAGGAAGATGAAGGCGATCTGTTTAATACTCAATAATTTGACCTCAATGCACACTACTGTGAAGTTAAAAGGAAACAACTACTTGGCACAGAATGTTTCTTAGTCCAGTTAACTTGTAAATGATAACAAATTAATAACTTGATAAATTGGTTCCTGATTTAAATGTCTTAAATTTAGCAAACGTAACACTGCATTTCAATTATGCATATATCATTTATTACATTCATATTGTCTCTTACCTCTCGTTGGATGAAAGTATGTGTCTGTCTGTGTTTGTTAAAGTCAGCCATGGAAACACAGAAAACTTGAGACATGTCACGGACTCGTGCACTGCACAGAGGGATTAAATGAAAAAAGGAGTCATTAATAGAAAAAAAAAGTAAGAGACATTCAGGATGAAATCTATGGATGAGTATTAAAAATACTGGTACCTGCTATTTTCTGAAGCGGTACATCTGTATGGCTTGGCATGCTTTTGTGAAAATAGCCCATATTAGGAATATCCCCTTCAGGTGGTACAACAACTGTAGGTGCTACAGCAGAAACACCAGATTTGTTAACAGCATTTGATAACAGCTCACACCATCCTCCCCCATCTCTCTCTGACATAAGATGATGAACATTTAGTGGTTTATACATGTAGAAGACAGAATCAAAACAATCATTTGGCTTTAACTTGCAACACCTGTTGGAGTTGTAGTACGCTGTCCATGCGAGGAGACCATTATATGACGAGGGAGTAGCTCAGGTAGCTGGAACAGCTGGTCCAGGGTTCCATCGATGACAGCTCGCAGTCTGGGTTCCACATTAGGAGACAGTTGAGTGAGGAAATCCACCGCCCCAACGTCTCTTAGCATCTGGGCTGCACTAGGATGCTTGGATGAGGAAATGACAAATAGGCATGAAAAGAAGTAATGTAGTGAGCATGGTTGTTACTAACAAAATATCACTGGGCAAATCTCACTGCATTTATGCTCCTGCAAATATGTAAGTACATTGTGTATTGGAGGTGCAGGAAACTTAAACCGGCCACAAAACCTTATCTCATCAAATATTGATTCTACTTCAATTCACTGGTTAAAGTCTGTTTATCCTTGTGTAGGAAAGGCTGAAACCAAAGGCAAAACTACATTTAAAGTGTATCAGTACATTTTGACAGTTGTTAGCCTGATACTCTCTAGCCACTGTCCACCAGGGGACCCACTGAGTAATGTTTCTATCATCGAGCGAGAAATATATCTACCTTTGATAAAGTTGAGAGCAACTCAAGGACCTCTTCCTGCAGTGGAACCTCGGGGAAATTGAACCACTCAAGAAGATACACAAACAGCATCTTTTCTTGGACAATGTCAGAGACGGAGATCAGGGAATGGTCCAGCTTACATATGATGCTCTTCAGTGCTCGGACCCTTATCTCCACCAAAGAGTGGCCTGAGGTTTGCAGAAAAACAAAGTATTACGGTTAGGTTGAGAAGGGTTATTACAGCAGAGTTAACAACGTTTTGTTTTTAGGTAATCAACAGCTAGCTAACTTTGGATGATAGTTCAGAGAAGTTTTACTGACTTGAGTTAGTTACTTAGCTAACGTTAGATTTAATATTAACCCTCAGGAGCCCATCTATTTATTGAAAATACACGTTTTATTTACAGTAATAACTGTATTTATATATATGTAGACAAGCTCAGAAAGCCAGTTGATAGTGCAATCGTAGGAGCTTTCACAGTGTGCCATTTATATTTCTAGACCATTTTTACATTGTGAATTTTCTTTCTACAATGAAAACTGTTACTATTTTTAATTTACATGCAAACAGACTGTTTTGTAGTTTTATTATTTATTATTTTTTCTGCTGTTTTTTTGTGTATAGGCCTAAATGGTAAAAAAAAATAATTTATATTTCCATAGACACCTTTGTCTTTTGTTTGTATTTTCGGTTATTGGCAGCTTTATACTTTGTTAATTAAAATAAAATAAAAATCTGACTGATAGCCAAGTTTGTGTCGAGAAAAAGGAGCCATGCATGTGATGTAAAGACAGGCTGAAAGATGTTAACAGAGACAGAAATTAATGCATAGGAAGTTGACACATTTGAACCAAAATCTCCTGGACTTCAGAGCTTTAATTACACATGCATACTAAAATTACAGTAACGTTATAACTACATATAAAGGTAGTTAACCCTAGAGACGGTTTATTGCTAGCTAACGTTAGCAAGCAAGCGGCTAGTAATAGGCAAGTAACTACGTTTTGTTAACAACAGTTCAGGTAAAGTAAGCTTCCTAAGCTACATTTTCTTTGCTAATAAGTTAGCCTACCTATTTTCTTTATGAGGGGAGATAACTCCATGTTCAGTATAGTGCGTCTCCCGGTGTGGAAACTAAATAATAAGGCTTCCTCAGCGACCGATGTCAGTTTACTAACTGGTTGTCTGCCAGTGTCATGTCAACAACGTCTGCCCGGGACTGTTTTTAACAAACGCGCCAGCGTCAGTCCACTTCCTGTAGAGGACCACGGTGCGTTCAAGGTATACAACTGTGTCGGACAAACTGGACTGAGACACTATAGTTCAGGGATGGGCAAGTTAAATGCTGGAGGGGGCCACAATTTTTCATCGAGACTACCACAGGGCCACATATAGGACCGTGCTCTTAACCAGATATGATGAAACTACAATTTTAGATATGTTTACTGTGCAGTAACTTAACATATTTCATGCTCAAATGCATGTATAACAGTATAAATAGGAATACAAAAGGTTTGAAGCAAATAAAAAATAACCACTTACTGCGATTTCTTTCTTTTTTTTGCACTTTTAAGATTTCATGCTCAAATGCATGTTGTTGTACTGTGGGCCACTTCAAGTGAGGGTGCGGGCCGTATGCGGCCCCCGGGCCTCCAGTTGCCCATCCCTGCTATAGTTAATCATGCACTTTCACAAAACATTAAGTAATAGTCTAGTTCAGTAATACGTTTAGATTAAATATCGTAATCACCTGTATATATAATGGTACACACACACACACACACACATATATATATATATATATATATATATATATATATATATATATATATATATATATATATAGCAGGCTTTAACAAACTTTACATTCACATGTCATTTATACATTTCAAAATATTTGAGGCCGGGTCTCTCAAGCATCCCAGTGCAGCCCAAGTGTTATGTTTATTTTGTACTACAGTTCCTAACTAAATAAGAAAATATTCAATACTTTATATCTTTATATTAAGTATTTTATTCACAGAGGATTGTACAAAACTAGGCTTTACCATGTGCTATATTGCAACTATACATCATTATTGAAATAAGGAAGTACCTACATTGGAATAGAAGATTTTGACAAGTCTATGATGTCTTCCACAATTCACTGTCTAGTGTTACACACTTCATACTTCATGACATCATACATAGTTTATTGATTTGAGAGAAAGTTGTCTGTGTTCACTAATATAAATGGACTGTCTTACGCCTGGATTCCACTGGATGCGTAACGGCTGCAGATCCGTCGTCGGAGCCGTTACGCACCCATTATAATCAATGTGTGAGATTCCACCGACTGCAGATCCGCTGCGTAATGAGTCCGACAACGCAGGGCCATCCGACAGCCCTCGCAACACTTGCGCAGAGCTTCTATTTTTGTCGGACGACGGAGCACTACGCATAAATTCAGCACAGAGCAGATCGTTCGGGACAGGAAGTCTTGCACAGACACAAAATAAAACACCGGTATATTTTCAAAATAAAATACCTCGGGTTCGCTAACGAGGTCGGCCGGCTCGTTAACAAGCCGGCCGACCTCGTTAGCGCTCGTTAAGACGGAGTCGCTGGATTTGTCTCCAGTCATTAACGAGGAGATGTTGATTATCTTCCAGTTATATCAATTGATTAGGCGTGAATTCGCGAGATCTCGTGCGTCCTCGGGACTCTGCTGTCCGCAACAGCTCCGACACAGACGGATCCGGTGGGTGTTGACGGACTGCGTAGATACGCAGCCGTTGCGGACAGACCCCTGTCGGAGTCGTTACGCATCCAGTGGAATCCAGGCGTTAGACCGGAGGAATAATGTTTGAATTTGAAAATGACTGTAGTTCCCATTTAATATCTCTTTGGCAAGGATGCTGCAGATCACAGCTGATCAGATGATGTCCCAGGATATCCTGTCTGTAGGTGGGCCTTTCTTTCAACAGTGTTTGTGACATGGCTGATGTGCCAATTTCTGGCATATCTCTCTGATCGGATCTTTTGAAATGTTATGTAAACACGCTGAAGCAATTTTTCTCGCCAGGATCATCAGTGTTTCAAGGCATGTTTAAAAATCATCGAAGGCGTTTGCATTGCTTAAATATTGAAAGAACTTTTGACAGCAGCCACATTATCCTGTCATTAAATTAATCTTCGCAAACATGGATGTTCTCAAAAATCAAAGTTGATGTGCATCGCCTCTTAACACAAGAGCAGGCATAAATTCTTTTCATGCACTGTCTGTAAGTTAATCCAATTGCACAAGATCTCACACTTGAGATGTGATGTGGATATGATCAGCCGACAGGATGATAATTAACAAACTTAGCAAATGATAATTTGATATGATAATCATATAATGACACAGCTTTTGAAAATTCCAGAGGGATTTAGGCCCATAATTAATTTGACTGCATATTGTATATTCTACTGTCACCTAGTAGAGTTTGAGGGGGTAGAAGGAAAATGATAATTTGTGCTTTTATAATTCATGACTGTTATACTTCAGCATGTATAGGTACATTTTACTAGTAATATAATATTATCTTGAACTAACTTCAGTTTTAGATACATCACATACTGTATATATTTGTTCCAGAGCTTAATATATACTGCACACTGAGCCAAATATTCAAATTCAAGGTGCTTAGATGAATGGAAAATTATGTATACACATATCCCTGTAATTTTGTGTGAAACATCTGTTATGTTTGGAAACCTTTGCACCTTGACCAGAATTTAAAACAAAATTTTGTGGCTCGGAACAGAGCTTGTCTGCACAGCATGAGTCATATTGATGGACCTGCCAAAGGGTCCATTGACCTGAAGAGGTTAAAAATGTATTCCTGTTTTCCCAAGCTCTAAAACAGTATATAGGACTGACTTTTTATGTATTTTTTTTACATTCTACAGTCGTACAACATGAATACAGAGTTCTGACAGCAAAACAGCTGAGGAGGTCTTCTTTGCCTGGTGGAAAAATACATCGCCCTAGGTCAGACTAGGAGGTCTCAATAGCTGTTGAGTTTGCATCAAACAGTACATCACATCATTTCTGTTTGACAACCACTGCATGTCTTGTATCATTTGGTAGCATAGGTTGCAGACAGAAGGCAAAACTTCACATTAAATAAATAAAGTCCTGGGGTACGGTGTGTCTTTCAAACCTGTATTTTTGACCATCAGGCACACACTGTTCCCGTTGTTTACTAAATGTTCACTAAAACTGCATTTATCCCTTTATTTATACACCTTGTAAACATTTTTACTAACCTAAGCTGTGGATATTTAGTTTAGCCTGTGTTTTCAAAAGCAATTACAGGATTTTTAACATAAATCATATGCAAAATCTGTCATTTATTTTACATCAGGCTAAATTACTCATATGCCAGAAATCACCTCAGGCTGTTAACGAATGTGAGCCCGATCTCTGAATGGAAATGGTGCCAAATGAAATACTTTGAAGCCAGATTTACTCTTTAAGCAGTCTCTGGACTCTTACCATGGTTAATCATGAGTCATCATGTGCCTGACCACATTGATCAACCTGGACAGAAGACATGGACAGCTACACGGCTGATATATGCTTCATATTGGAGATAACTGTTTGAGACTACAAACTGTATATAGCTGGAAAAATTGAGCAAAATCAATTTAGGGACTGTATGTAAGTTATTGGTCTGGGGAGGAGGGTTCATGTTTAGAAAAAGCATTATTTTTTTATTCTGAATTATTAATATTTTCATTGGCCCCTTCATATCTAAAAAAAAAATAGTCAGTTGCTTAACTTCAATATACTTATGTAAAAATAGTTTTCACAATGCATGCTCGTTGCAAAAAGAAGTCAGATCGTATAGAAGTCTATGAGAAAATGACCCTACTTCTGACTTTATTTATGACCTCAGTAAGCATTTTCGTTATGAGTTTTTGGTCTCAGTTGCTAGTTTAAAATCTTCTCAATACAGCATGATGTTCATTTTGTAAATTATGGTTTCATTTAGAGTAATATAGATAAAGTTGGGTATGATTTCAGCAATTGATTGACAAGTCGCTACTGCTATGCACTATGTGTTTGTCTTAGAACTTTGTGTGAATTTTCAGCTTACAAAAGTTAATTGCAACATTTTAGTCACCTAAAAATATATTGTGCATTCGGTTGTACTAAAAGACACTCTAATTAGTCAGACATTCATTTTGAGCTATGGATACTATCTGGCTATCCTTAGTGTTCATGTCCTCCCAAGTTCCATCCTCCTGTCTAAATATGGGTATTTTTCAATGTTGAAAGCCAAAATGCCAAACTTGAGGTTTCAAAACCACATGGGTAACATCACTGGGCTTCATCCACTTCTTTTATACAGTCTATGGGAGAGAAAATCCCTCAAACTCTCCGAAATATAAATGTGGCGGAGGAAAAATGTAACTCTTTAAAATACATAGCACTAACCCTTTTCTGAACCCCAAATAATTTTCATACAGTCCCCCTAAACATGACATCATGTATCGTACAGTAAGTCTATCACCACATGTTTTATAAGGGCTACCGTGCAAAAAGATTGGTTGTTGCCCTTATAAGCATATCATGCATAAAACAAGGTCAAATCATCTAATTAATCATCTAATTATCATATAATTGTAGTTGTCCAAAATTCAGCACCCCATATGGTGACAAAATACAAGGAGTTACCTCCAGAATTAATAATGTGAAATCACGGGTGACGTTATAACAGACCCGAAGAACATACACAAGCTGAGGCAATTAATTCATTGTTTAACCAGGCAGCCATTTGGACTGAGCTCAAGTCTTTATAGCTGAGTCATTACATTGCATGTGGATGCAGCTGGTGTAACAGTAATTAATGCACTATATTTGAAGACCTCTTACCTGAGGCAAAAAGTGATATGATGGACTGATTCAGCCATGGGGCACTCATTGATTTTTTAATATTGCAACCGCATAAAGAGGAAAATGAATAAATGAACTTACTGGAATCACAGTGAGACACGGAAACAATGAGGCAGAGGTGTGGATATCACCCATACCATAAATTCTCTGTCTGTATTTTGAGGCTAACTCTTCCAATGTTATTCCACAGTCATTCCTGAAACAAAACCCAAGTGGTCCCACTGGCCCTGTCACTGTTTGACATGCCTGCTGTACCCGTCTTCCGCTCCGCTGCAAGTGTTGAGGATATGAGCGTGGGCACCGAGAGGCCCCCCGACAATCCCCCATCGGCAAAGGAGTCAAGTCAAAGGACTGAGTCAAACTGAAACAGGCACAGGCATATTGTGCAAATAATTTATGGCTGATACAGTGTTCATTTGAAATTAAGATAAAACACGAGGAGCTTTCCCACATGTGGAGGCTATCTCATTAAACAGTGTGGCCTGCTCCATGTGTACAACATTAAATCTTCTCTTGAGAGTCAGTGTTTTGAGTCGTGCTTATACATAATTTTTCCAAAAATATCGATCTTAAGAGAGAGAGAGGTGCTCCAGAGGCCCCGATATGCTTTGCTCTGTGGTGTTTGACAACATCATGCAGATACTAAATTCCGATCAAGCTATTAAGGTTTAATTCATGTAAATAAACAGCCTGCTATTAGCAAGTATTTGATCTGTTTATCCCATCATGACAACACAGTCATGGGTTATGCCCACAGCTGAATAGGTACTTGTTTTCCTGTCTGGCAACAAATATCAACCAGACTAAAGTTTGTTTGTCAGGTCTAATTTGGCTTGTAGAAACATTGCATCCCTGCTTCCCAGTGTCCTTGGTGCTATATCTAAGATCTGCCACCCCTCCTTCCTCCCCCTCCGCCGGCCCTCCCCTCCTGTGCCAACACATCAAGTGAAGGCAGCCTGATCAACCCTAATAGGGCTTGGTAATTAGAGTCTTTGCATAGAGCCTGTCTGCACACAGCTGCCCTAAGCAGGTTGGGGAAGGACTGCCATACACTTGACAGTGTGGAAAAACAATGTAATGTTCAGTATATGGACCAAATTAGCCTGGAAGTGGTAAACACAATCTACTTTAGAACAATACTGACACTAATTAGGCAACCAATGTATCATTTCAGAGTTCAAGTTTTAGTTGCTGTATCAAACACTTGAAAATACTTGGAGAGCCAACTTGATGTTTCTGGAATACAAATTAGAAAGACCTTCCTGCATAAAAGCTAAGTGCAGTCAGCTTCAGGGGAAAAAATGTAGTGGTTGATATTTCACAGTTATCTGATATCTGTAGAGGAAAATGGACTCCTGATTATTGCACTGAGGGAAAGTTATTTTACTGTATTTGAGCTCTATGGTTTAAATAGCAAACAAGCAGACAAGGATTCACAAGAAAGCCCTAAATTCTTTGCTATATCCTGATCTAAACCTGGAAATAAAAAAATGTTTCAGTCATTTGTTTTATTGTGACTAGGGCCATTGGGATATACAGGTTTGATTTAAAAAATGATTTAAAAATGGAATATTGATATTATGTTAATAATACACATATGATAATATTGTGCAACAATCCAGCACCTCTGAAATCATTTCCATTTCTTTTCCTTAGTTGCCTTATTATGGTTACAGACTCTCTGTCCATCCCCACACTCATAATTTGAGTGTAATTTATTTGCCAAAAAGAGACAAAACACACAATAAGGATCGTTAAAGATTAATTTAACTGATGCATTTTTTATGATTTATTTTATATAGGTATCGCAGTAATATTGTCATGGCCTTGATAATCATGTAGTGGAAATCAGATGTTGTTACAACCCTTACTCTGACATATGCTAATTTTAAGGATCTTTATAAGCAGCTGATTTAAATACACAGACTAATTACTCTACAGAACTTGTTTGAATAAAATAAACAGAATACAGAAAGAATGAATTAATGAATATTTAAAAAATATCTATGATCTCAATGTCACATTTAAGAGACGATACCGGATAAAAAACTGAAATCTATTATTTATTCAATACAATTAAGAAAAGAAAAAAGAAAGACATTCTATCAGGCATGCTATCCGGGTCACATTAAATCTCCCCATGCTGTGGTCTCCTCCAAATAACTCGGATCATGCATTTTAAAACCACTGTCTGGGGGAGAGTAGCAGCACCTTAGTAAAATAATATTCAGTTTTACAAATGCAAATTATTTCAGGGACTGCATATGAAATAATTTCAGCACTGAGAGATGGTTTACTATATGTCTCTACTATTATGAGTGAAGTGAATTGGTAGTTTTCTGTACCATCTACTCCCTGATTCATGCTTCATAATGTCTCCTTTTTACTCTTTTTCTTCTTCTTTTAACAAATCTATTTTGTCTGCGGTGCAATACGTACATTTTCAATTCTGAATCCCTTCGTAATAAGTGGATTTCCATGTTTTGGTATTCGGTGAGACATCTTTACATCCTCTGTGCCTGGACACTAGAATGACAATAAATCAAATACAGCGATAGTGTCAACCATTAATATAGGCCAGTTGTATTTAACTCAACAACCCTTTTTCATATTAGGTTCACAGAGCATGCCTGGTTTTGCCACATCTTGCGCCATGCCCTGCACAAACCACTTCCCTTTACTGGTGGCAACTGAGCAGGTCTTTTATAGCAGTTATAGTGATTATGAACTCTCAATAGCATTCAGTGATGGGATGTTTAGAGAATGGTGAATTAAATATTGAGCTTTTGGTCCCCTGATCACAAATCTTCTTTATAACCTCAAGTTATGAAGTAAAAATAAAAAGTATCCAAATGATACCTTGCATGAAAAAGCATTATTAGGTCTGTTTGTTTATGATTAATGTTTTTATTTTATTTTATTTTGCATATTGGCACAGAAGAAACAATTTATTTTCCTATTTTGTTGTATCACACATAATTTACAGATTAGTCAATTATTATTATTATTATTATTATTATTATTATTATTTTAATGCTTGGTTTGTTTACATTTTTCTTCATTTCTTTAGTTGAAATGTGATTTGTGTTTGTTGTCTATGATTTGTGCATGGGTTATCTCATCAGCTTCTGGGATGCAAAAACTTGCCGCTGTGTCCATAGATAAAAATATTTTTTGGCCCTGTAATTATTATTTCAATCATCTATATAAATTCTACAAAGAAATACGAATTCAGTGCTTTTACTTTAAAATAGCAGTTTTTCATGTAGTGCATTACTTAGTGATTGTTTGTTATTATGTGTCCTTAGTTTTGTAAGTAAATTGAATCTTTCGTTCCAAGTAATTTTCACTAAACCGGTTGATATTTCCAAGTAAAATGTAATTGAGGGACATCAGTGAATATGCAATTTACTTGTGTATTTTCACTAAAAAAGGTGGTTCTATTAAATAAATATTACTTAGAAATAGCCTGAGTAAAGATTACAAACACTTTCTGTGTGGAAAAACTTGCCTAGCGTTTTTAAAGTAAATGTCACTCCAATTTTTTTCAGTGTATGGCTGTGTCCGTCTGATTCGCTGCATCTGAATCTGCTCCCACAATTCAACAGGCAACAAAGGAAGAAAGGAAGAGGCCGTAAGCTACAAAGTGTTAGCCAACCTAGGCAGAAAGATGTCACCTTATTATGTCATTCTAGACGGAAATGCAAACCCGCACGTTTAGAGAAGAACCAAGTCCGGCCACATTAAACGCTTTAAAGTTTCGTTTGGACGCAGAAGCGGACTAAAGGGAAGGTAACGGTAATGTTTTCGGCAGCAAACGTTAACAAAGCTAGCTGATTGACTTAGGTAGTAAGCTAACGTTAGCCAAGCTAACATTAGCCAACAATCGTGAAGGAGCGACCAGTCAAACAGACTGATGCCAGTACCTCTGGTTTATTTTGCTTAGGAAGACCAGCAGGAGTGAGCAGGTAAGAGACAATATAGTGTGCATTTTTTTTGAGTGTTTACAGATTACAGCTTTACTTTTAAAGTGGACATGCTAACAAACTACTTAACTGGTTGTTAGCTATTTGATGTTAGCATTCAAGCAAGCCAACATCTTTTAAATTGTCAAGCAATGTCGAATAACCTTATTTTGTTTCTTATGGCGTTAATATTGAAAGTGTACCATTTAAATTGTAGTTGTTGCAGACAGTATCAAAATATTGTAATTAAAGTCACAAACTAACAAGCGTAGCTTAGCTAGAGGCATGCTGTTATGTCCGTAGGCCTTGCCAGGTCAGGACAAACCTTGCTAACGTTATACACACTGTTTGTGTTCACTAAGTGGTTAGACAAGTAAATGTAATGTGTTACTCCCTATTTAAATTAAGTGTAACCCAGACTTGTGAAAGCTTTCAAATGAGCTGCTTTTGTTTTTTCACAGCATCAAATGAAAGGTGGTGGAAGTGGAACTTGACCCATCCAACTGAGTCACCATTTTCCTGCACATAATGGTGAGTAATCAGATTGCAGCTGTCTTGATTATCAAGCAGCTTTATTTAGATGCTCTAAGTGGCACATGCTTCTACATTATGTTTAAGTCTCAGTTAGCCATGACTGTCATCACTTTTTTTGACAGATGACAAGGCATCGGTTGTTGTTCTTTTCATAAAATCACGATCATAATAAAGTGTAGTCAGTAAATATTTGGACAGTGACACATTTTCTATAGTTTTTCACTACAGTGTAGCACATTGGATTTATAATGAAATATTGACAGTGTGGTGCAAGTGCTGGCTTTCAATTATAAGGCTTTTTGAAGGCGCTCATGTCCATATTGGGGGAGCAGTGTTTGAACTCTAGCCCCTATTGTATGGTCCATAGTAAACAATGCCGCAGGGCAGTGATCCTAAACACACAGCCAAAACAACCAAGGAGTTTTAAGGACAAAACAGTAGCAGCAGCACAAGCCGAGCAGAGCATGACCAGGGAAAATACCAAGCGTCCTTTAATGTCTGTGTTTCATGGTCGGCAAGCTGTCAATGAAACAAAGGATGTGCAGCCAGATATTAAAAGTAACGATTTTGTTTACATTTGTGTAATTTGTCCAATGAAACAAGCTGTTTCAGGGGGTTTTTCTGCTCCTGACACATTTTCTCACTGTCCTCCTTTTTCACTGCAATAAATTATTAGCCCTGCACCTCTCTGGAAACGGCACAATCATGGCTAGAAATCAAAAAGCCTTTTGTGCAGCATAACGCAGTTATAATGCCATACATATTATTAAAAGAAATGCAAGTTCAATTTATCTTACTCTGCTTAGTGCAAACAGTTTATTTGTGGCAAAATTTAAACAAGATGTAGAATAAAGTGATTTTTGATGAAATATCACCATTTTAAGCTTTGATTTGGTTATTTTTCCTGATGGAAACATCTGTCAGAAATGATCGAATTTCCAAAAGGACCTTGAAGGAATAACTTGTTTTCTTTTTATGTTTGACTTAAAACAAGAAATGTTCGCAAAATTGTTTTCATTATTAGTGCATATTAAAAAAGTAATCATTAGTTACAGCCCTCACAGAGTGAGTACAACAAAAAGAAAATCACTGTTAAAATACCTGCACTGCACTAATTGACTTTAACGGCTGCACTGTGCTGTTAAATTTAATCTTTGTGTTGTAATGTGTGGGTTACTTTCTGGATTTTGCAGGATTTTGTTGATGGACATGACTATGAACCCTCTGAAAATGTTTTTTGGAACTAACGTAATTTAATATACATTATTTTATGTGTTTGTCTTTCTGCAGGGTTTGATGGCTCCACTGTGTGCATGACTTGTTTGGTGTTCCCTGATGGGAGGACACTGTGGATAGTACTTTCATCAGGATACCAGGAGAGCCAACCCATGCCCCCACTTTGGAGGGCCTGTCAGAATGAAGAAGATAAGCCTTAAGACCATCCGCAAGTCCCTCAGCATAAAGGGCAAAGAGGAGGGTGACTTTGTGATGCTCCAGCAGCCCTCGGTGACTACAGAGTTTTCTAAGGAAGAGTCACTTTTTGGGGGCTGCTACACCAAAGAGCTTTCTGGCTGTGACCTTGGTGGCGAAGAGGACAAAGGAGGCCAGAATAAGGGCCGCTCAAAGAGTGAGGGCCTAATGGGATCACTAAAGAGGAGACTGTCTGCCAAGCAGAAGGCAAAAGTGAAAGGCAGCTCCTCTGCCATAGGCTCGGTGGATGATGACGACAACTTCTCATCCTCGTCTGTGCCCATCAGCTTCAATGAGGTGAAAGCCCAGAGACCCCTTAGATCTGCATCCCTAAGGAGTCACCATTATAGCCCCTCACCATGGCCTTTGCGGTCAGTAAACTCTGATGAGGCGTGTATCAAGATGGAGGTAAAAGTTAAAGCCATGGTTCACTCTCCCAGCCCAAGTCCCAACTTAAACGGTGTCCGGAAAGAATTTCACGATTTTCAAATGGAAGGGCTCTTTCAGGACCAAGCAGACTCCTTAAAGAATCTCCAGCAGCCGCAGAACAGGGAACTGCATCTAAACATTGATGAAAATGACGTGCCTGTGGTGCTGGGGTTGACTCCCCAGGACTACATCCAGTACACAATGCCTTTAGATGAGGGAATGTACCCAGAAGGGTCCCACTCCTTCTGCCTGGACAGCTCCTCTCCTATGGAGGTGGTGACTGAAGCAGACAATGGGTCCCTCCACACAGACCAGGGACAGGAGGAGCATGAACTGGTTAGTGGGATGCCTCCGGATCTTTTCATGGAAACCTCAGTTAATAGTCTTCTCATTGGTTCTGCTGGTGTGATGCTCCAAAGCTCTCGAGTCGAGGTCCCACCTCCTCTCTCTCCACTCCTGCCGCCCATGATGAGTAATGAACTTATTCCAAGGACTTTTTCAGGGTTCAGCTCTTCAGACAGCCAGGTAGCTGAGAGGGTAAGACACCACCTCAACTTTGACCCAAATTCAGCGCCGGGGGTCAGTCGGGTGTACGACTCAGTCCAGAGCAGCGGGCCCATGGTGGTCACCAGTCTGACAGAGGAGCTGAAGAAGCTGGCGAGGCAGGGCTGGTACTGGGGACCCATCACGCGCTGGGAGGCAGAGGAAAAGCTGGTCAACTTGGCCGATGGCTCATTCCTGGTCAGAGACAGCTCGGACGACAGGTACCTGCTCAGCCTGAGTTTCAGGTCACAGGGCAAAACCCTCCACACCCGCATCGAACACTCCAACGGACGCTTTAGCTTCTATGAGCAGCCTGATGTGGAGGGACACACGTCCATCGTTGACTTAATCGAACACTCTATTAGAGACTCAGAGAACGGAGCTTTTTGCTACTCCAGGTCTCGCTTACCAGGGTCTGCAACCTACCCTGTCAGACTAACCAACCCAGTATCTCGGTTTATGCAAGTGCGCTCCCTGCAGTATCTGTGTCGCTTTGTCATTAGACAATACACAAGAATAGACCTGATCCAGAAACTGCCCTTACCTAACAAGATGAAAGATTATCTGCAGGAGAAGCACTACTGAAGACACAGAGATAAGACAGTGGTAGCAATTTGCACTTTTGTGTTCAGTTAAGAGATTTAAACAAGGTTTACAGACAACCACAGTTTTGAGATGATTTGGTTCTGGTGGCTCTTGATTTGTGTCCAGGTGACTCTGTCACTGTTTAGTCCTCCATTCCACTGTTCTGGGTTTTTCCGCTGGTTTAAGGAGGCTGTACTTCCAGAAACAAAGGCCAGCACATAATCTATCGCAAAAAATACTAGAGGTATACAGCCAAGTTGTCTTAGTTGCATACACTAAGTGCAGACATTAGACTTGCATTGGGATGTATGGTTCACTGTACCATCCAGCTGCGCAAGTGGAGCAGGTTTTCAAAAGTTCGCCATCTGTGTTAAAGTTGGGCCTGTAGGGAAAACAAAATTTGAAAATGAATTTAATTTATATCCACCAAATTGTACATTTTAAATGTGGAAAATTATTGTTACAATGACATTTTTTAAATCAAATGTTAAGCTCTCTGCAGACTGACCAATTCTGCTCATCTTTTGCTTTTTATTACTTGTCACATTGTGCAGCGTCTTTTTCAGCATGACCAGACTGAGAATTAGAACATTCTGCATTCACGCTATGCAATAAGTCAAACAGCAAGGCTCGGCTTCATCGTATAACAAGTGATGTTCGCCCACCTATGGTTTTCATGTTCACCAGATTTTTGTTAATTTACAAACTTAATTACTCATACAGTGGATACAGTTTCTTCCTCAGGTATTATCTGTCATGGCAATTTAACATACTACAATACATACGTGCATCTGTATGCTTAGACTAATGCAGGCTTTCAGTTGTATAAACATGGGAATAAATAGACAAAGATTGTTACTGGGCAAACAAAAGTTCTAACACTAACCAAGGCCCTGTATCAATAAACAATAAAAAATAAGATTCATTTATAAAAACTTAAAAATTACAGTCAGGATAAAAAGAATTTCTGCAGTTCAAATACAAAAACAACATTTCAGTGCAAAAGATGTCAAAATTGTGCCAGTCTGTGAGGAGATTTAAGCTGTTTGGTCAGAGAAGTGACTTTAAATTGTATGGCTGCATGTAGCCATTATATAATGTGCAAGCCTAAAGGTACTGACAATGCTGGATTTTAATGTGCTGTTTGTAGAAACGGCATCAAGTTAATGTATAAATCTTTTAGAAATATATTACCATTAAAAGTTGAATCTTTCTGCATTAGGAATGTTACAAAAACTGCACCGCAGCTCAGGCCTAACAACTTTGTCACTGTCTGTAATGCTTGTATGTGCATGTAGTAAAGGCTTTACGACGGTCAATTAAGGGCAATGTATGTGGAATTACTCTAAATGAGCGAGGATGTCACGCTAAAAGAGGCTCGGCTGTGCTGTTTAAGCGCGACTCGTAAGTGATAGGCCGTTTAATGCACAGTTGCATTTACCTTAGGCCGGTTCTAAGTTTAAAAAAAATTGCCCTCAGTTAACCTACAATGGAAAAACAGACCTATGGTCAATTGACCTGAATCTGTATGGAGTGATTGCTGTTTCTTAGTCTCTTAATGCCAGCAATGAGCTGGACCCAGATCAAAAGAATCCCAGAAAGGGTGCAAGCTTAGGTAAAAGGATTTGGGAAAGCCAGGGTTAAGTCCTCCTCGCCATCTTGGACTGATGCCAGGGTTTCAGCATATGACAAAAGGTCCATCACAGCTGCATGGCATCATTTGGGTTTCAAGGACATTCAAGGAAAAAAGAAAGAAGAAGAAGCATACAATTTTTGGCCATTGCTTATTCACATTGTCCCCACAGAGCTGCACTACACCACAGATTGTCTCTACTTGGCTGTTTGTGCCAGAGTAAAGGGAAGAGCACACAGTATGCTACGCAAGTGCTTTATATGGATACTTTGACAGGGAATTGTGTTTTCACATTATGAATGAGCATCTTTTTTGACATCAGCGTCCTTAAAAGTATTTGGAAAATGGTCCCTCGGACAACTTTGGTAGGTTGTTAGAGCATAGTTCTAGTTTTAGTTAGCTGGAAATGTCAGTGTCTGAGGAAGTTACCATGAATCTAGCACAGCAGAAATTAGATAGGAACTTTGAATGGTGTTGCATGTTTAAAGACTTAGCATTTTAAAGCTTTTGAGTTGTATAGGAATGAAGGATCTAGGTTGTGTGTTTGGCTGTGTAGAGGGATGTTTTTCTGTCACAAACATTGGCTGGACATTCTGTGTACAAGAAATGTATTTTTCTTTTTAGAATCCTTCTGTGAGTTTATTTTGTGACATTTGCCATCTGGGGGATGGGGCTGTACAAAAAGAATGTACGCTTGTTTGAGGGATCCGTTTTATCTGCCTGCAGACCCGTTTCAGAAAGCATGAGAATCATAAAAAAAACCTACATTGTCACATTTTTTGCACTTGAATATTCTCCATTGACATGCTTGGATCCTCTCCTGCCTAGAGTTGTCCTTCAGATGGCGTTTTTAAAAAAAAAATTAAAGTCACACATTTGTCCTCATGTGTTCATATAACTGTTTAGATCAAAACAAGATTTAGTTTTTGTCATATGTGTGGGATATAAAGGGTAAGGCACCAGCATCATATCAAAGCCTCTGCTAATGCGCTGTCAAGGAATGGGATCATGGCAAGAACGTGGATGTAAATTTGACTTTTTGTTGTTTTGGGTATATGTGTTTCAGTTGAAATGTGAAAGTAAAAATGTTAGTCTTTTTTTTTTTTTTTTAATACAATGTTCTTTTAATTGTATTTCCATTTTAATTTGTCAACAGATTTTGACAAGCAGGAACCAGTTTCATATGGTGTTGCTGCTGTGACTTTTCTAAATACGTATTCAGTTTATCATTAAGCATTATTGCCTTCAATGTTTGATTCCAGAGGTTGATGCTTGTTCAGACTGCTGAAGCATTTTGAATTAATAACAGCTGTTTAGCACTTAACAAGCTAAAACGATTTTTTTTTTTTTTTGTGCATCTCCGTGAGTGAAGGTGATTGTTTACAACATTATGTTTCAAAATGCCCCCCTCCTTTCCCTTTTTTTGTTTACCCTCTCTCACACGAACATCTTGGTACAATTTTGAAAACTCTTTTTATTTCATTTTAATGTGTTATACACATTTGTGCTGCTTATGGATATGATTGCCTTTCTTGTATTTAACAACGGGGAAATAGAATGTCACCAATGTAGATGTATGTACACATAATGACTTTGGTTATCATCTTGGGAGAGCAAAGCAGATTTGCAATTTGTTAACAACTGTAGTCAGTTAAAAGAGCATTAGTAGCGATTAGTAAAACCCTCTGTAGAATTACCAGTTCACTCCAGTTTACATTGGTTGTCAACTGTCAACTTTCCAAAGTAGATGGTCTTTTTGTATTTTTCTTTTGGAAAAAAATCAACAGTGATTTATTGCACACTTTGGATACAGTTCAAGAGTTTTTTGTATCTGCCAATTATAAATTATAAATAAAAACTATATTCTAAAAAAAATCTTTGTATGTTCTCATGAAATGATACTGAAGCAAACATCACTCACTTTAGAGTAGATTAAGCAACTTGCATGCAGAGTTCAAATCATGCCAAAGCTTGGAGTCAGTGATGCACTCCAATAGAGCCTGATTACGCTTGCAGTTGTGTTAATAGATAAAATCATGGAGGTCTCAATGAGTTCCCCTCCACCGTGGGTACAAATTGGCAGCTAATCCCAGAGCTCTGGTTGCCTAATTTACAAAGACAATCCAGGCGGTCTTTAAATACAACCGAGTGAAGCAAGGACTCTGGGGAAAGATTAGCAGCGCTGCTACCATCCTCGCTTTAACTTTAAGTCGACTCTGGAGAAACAGTGAGTTCCTGCGCTGTAGAGGGGAGGAGGAGATGGGGGGTGCCTGGGTAATGGTGTCAGATTTGGACTTGGATCTGCTGAAACACAGTCTGCATGATGATGAGGAGGTAGGCTTTGTTAACTACTGTGTCTGACAGGCCTCTCCAGGCATCTGAGGTGAAGATACACAAGTGTTTACTCTCTGCCCGGTTCAGGATGATTTATTCATGGCACACACTGGTGGTCGCATGTCATATGGAGATGCCTCCATAAAAGGGCTCATCTCTGCCTTTCCACTGTTACTTTTCTTTTTTTAATTTGCAGTTTTTCAAACTGTTTATACTGCGAATTTAGTGGGTGAGATTTTATACTTTGCTTGGAAAGTGCAACTTGTCATGACGTGACACGGCAACTCAGCGGGTTAGAATTTGCAAACATTGTGATATCCAGCCGACTCACTTTGCCACTACGTACACAGGATGTTGCCTACTTACCCAGAGTGCTTCTCTTTGAGGGGAAGCTGTCAGGTGACAAAATGTCAAATCTGTTGCTGTTTCAGCAAACATTAAAATTATACAAGTAAAAAAAAAAAATCTTGACAAAATCAACAGAAAGTTCAGCGTATTTTGTATCCTCAGTTTAAGTCTTATCAACAATTCATGTGCATGAAATGTGCAGTATGCAGGTTGGCCTGGCATACTGTAATCTAATAATTGTCATGTACATATGTATTAATAACTATATACAGAGGTATATATACAAGGTTTTGTCAGTTTGTTTTGGATACATTGCAGTTTTAATATGAAGGGAGTTTAGGAGACTGCATTTTAACGTCAGTTCAACATTTTTAGCTTGGCTTACTTTACATAAAGACTGTAAATGTGGGAAAGCAGCAAGCCTGGCTCTGCCCAAAGGTAACAAAATCCACCCACCAGCTGTTCTAAAGCTCAATAATAAACACTTTATATCTTGTTTGTTTCATCTTTAGAAAAACCAAAGTGGAAAAACAACAAGTTGTGGTTTTACAGGGTGGCAGCAGGACTTCAGGAAGTTACTGCACCCAGTTAAGAAATAGACACAACACCCTGTAAAACCACAATGTGTCCTTTTTACACTTTCTATCAGCCTCCACATCGCGTGGCTGGTGTTGTTTTCACCTTGTGTGCACGCGCATGTGAGTCATGATGAAATGTGGTCCTCAAGACACCTACTGTAGTGGGAACTACCACAAAAGTGGTTTTGAGTACTTTTCTATGTGTGTATAAATATGTCACCGCAATAGTGTGAGAACTGTACAAGAGGCAGTCATGAAACTTTATAGGTGTGGTCTGAGCAAGGGAACCTGAAGTAGGGGGGGGAAGAATTAGGGAAGTGGCCTCGCATGATTTTGTTTTGCGGTCTCTAGTGTTAATTAGTGAGCTTGAGAGGTTCAGTGGTGTGGGTTCAGCTAACTGGCTGCTGGCCATAATTTTACATTTATTATACAGATGTGTGAAGGTAATGGATCTCCTCATCTAACTGTCATTAAGAAAGCTAATACTGATAAGCATAATTCCCCAAACAGTGGCGGTTCTACACAGGGGCCTCCAGGGGCCACTGCCCCTGTGAAGAAGCCCTTGGCCCCTGCTGTGGCCCCTGTGTCAAATTAATAATAAAATGATCAATTTATAACAATGAACAATTCTTACCTATTTTCTGTTCAAACAATATCTCATCATACACAAAATGAACCCAGAATGTGTACATTGTATAATAGTTTAATTGTGCAATAAAAACTTTCAAAATAAAAGAAAGTAATTGTGCACAAAAATTAGAAATGTCATTGTCATACAAAAATAGTTGTTATTGTTGGTAAGTCTCATTGTTTCAATCAGTGTATTTGTATCTTCCAAATATATTTAAATTCGATTTTTTAAGGGTTTGAATGCTTAAATATCATCTTTGCCATTTTTTAAAGTGCCCCTCTGATTAAATACTGGCCCCTGCTTGGCCCCCACAGGAAAACTGGTCTAGAACCGCCACTGTCCCCAAATGTCGAATATCTGCTTTGTTTGGCTGCTGGAGGGCTGCAGTAAATAAGTTGTGAAGACAGTTGCTTATTTACACATCTAGAGTTTACAGAGCTGTGTAATATGTACAACATATTCCATTTCGGTGTCATGTTTATGGCCACATGGCAAATGTAGGTCCAATATTCACTCTCTTTTAGCTCTGTTTTTGGTCTCTACCATGTCCTGAGGGAAAAATGTGGCTCTTTAGCTGCTAATTAAAGAAAGGGGGCTTGTGCAGTCAGGTCTCCCTCAGCTCTGGGTCAGTGACATTTTATATTACTTTGTAAAAACTCTTTATTTTTTTATTGTTTATTAATGCAAGCACAGCAGTTTATTTTGTTACTTACTATTTTTCTTATAAGTTTTGGGTATTTTAGAAACATTTTAATCTGAATTGTTGTCATTTTATTTAATTGCAGTGCTAAAATGTGTTGTTGTTTTTTTCAACCATGCTATGCACTGTACCTCCGTTTTGAAAAAGCTATAAGTTTATTGTTATTAAATGCTCCACTGCTAGATGCCCACTGTGCCTGTGTGGGCAGGTTCGGTGCTGGGCACGTAGTGTGCAGTTGGTTTCCTAAGCTTTTCATTTATTTATTATTGCTGAAAAACAGCTGGACTTCTGCGGAAGAAAAGGGCTTAACAAGAGCAGTGAGAGTGGATGTAAACAGTAAAGTTTTGGACCAGGCTGCTTAACAATGAGCTGAAACTCACTGTAAAATGCTTCAAATCTTAAAAAAGCTGCATATTCTAGTGTTAATTATCTGTAGGTTCATTATCATGAGCGACTCCTGTTTTCACTTAATCATTTGATACATTATTGTAATAAAAAAAATATAGATACTAACCGTGTTAAGGCTTTGATACAGGAGACATGGCCTTTACTTGTTGACTTGCAGATTTTAATCCATCTTTTTATTTATTTTGTGGTGGGATTGCCTCTTATTTCCATTTAGATTATGCATTGTGACTGTAAATTGGAAGTCAAAAACATGAATAGTCAAAGGCAGCGTTCGCATGTCTTTCGGTGCATAATGTCGAGACAAAAGTGCTCATTTGTGAGCAAATTTCCTCTCAGTGTGGTTCTTAGTTTGAAACTGTTTACTCTGGAGAATCCATCCATCACATGTCTGCTGTCTCAGATTGATGATCCATTCCTGCCATCTGGTGCGCCGCGTGGTGCACCCATTTTTCACCTACAAACAGGGATGATGTTGACAGCTTGAATTAGCCAGCAAACATATATATCGCTTTAAATTGTCATGCCAGGAAAACATCGGTGGGTCTAGCTGGTAATGATAAAGCCGAGGTTACCTGCTGGCAACAGATGTCTTTCAGCCCAGAGTGAAAGGTTCGGCTCTATTAATGCTTGTGATCTCGTGCCAGCAGTGCCATACACCGCTGAGACCCTCTTCTTCTCCATCTATCATGCATTAGATGCCTCTGAACCCCAATTAGCCCTGTTAGAGAAGGGACTGCCTTCATCATTATCAGGTCCCCACTGAAACAACTGCTCATCGTGGTATTCATTGTGATCATTCTTCACAGTTTCCTATGTTTTCGTGGAGTGCATGTTTGTTGAAGTTCAGCTTGGTAGCTACCACTTTGCGTGTCTCACACTGTTGGGCTGTGTGCCTTCCAGATCAAAACGCCTTTCATCATGGTCCTCTTCCAAAAGCAACATCTCTCCCGCACCAAGCAAAGACAGGATTTAGCAAACAAAGTGGTTCAAACTGTGAACACATAGTTACCAGTCTCAGTCACTCGTTCAGGAAGGAGCAAGTACTTCAGGATTCTTAAGCATTAATGACCGAAAACAGCCGATCCAGATGGCCTCAGCTCCAGGGTGTCTGCAAAGAAAAACTGGCCAGTTTGATGTTTGATTGATAATCTGTCAAAAAAAAATCATTCCCTTTAACATTTTATTTAATTAATATATGATTTTCTTGTGGTGACGTTCTTGGTGACATTATTTGACAGCAGGAGGAAATGTAAATTAGCTACCTGTGCTACCTATAAACTATCTCTCAGAAAGACGTCTTTATAATTACGAATGGCACAGGCACACAGGCTATGAATGATAATATGCAGGAATTCTGTGTGTTTATGTGTGCTTGTGCAGCGTGCATAGTTTCCAGTACAGACTGAAGGCCAAGGGGAGTCGTAAGACGGCCATAATTATGTCATTAAAAAGAGTGACATCTGGAACTTGGGGGCCATCGAGCAACAGAGTACCCACCTCCTTTCCTCCTTTGCCCCCTGTGACAGTGACAATCCACTCTCATCCCCCAACAATCTGCCCATCCCTCACGTGGGAGCGAAGTGTGTGTGGATGTGGTGTGTTGGTGGGAAGAGGGGTTGGGGGAGGGGGGTGAACAGGTGGCGGCTATCAGGAAATGGATGGGGAATGTTTTGAATGGGAAACTTGCCTCCATTCCTCACGGAGTACCTGGGTGTCTGCCCTTCACCAGTGGTCCAAGAGGCACAGCGAGGACGGGAGAGATGAAATGAGAACAGGTGGTGGTTTGTCGTTTAACGAGGAATGGAGTTCCCCTGTAGATCGGAGAAAGCGCAGCCAATAGAGCAGTATGGACTACCCTACTGCTTGCCTCAAGTCTCAATGGGCTTCACACTGCATCCAAAACAATAGAGCTTCACACATAAAGCTCTCACTGCACAATGCTGGTTTAAATTATTTAGCAGCTGTAAATAGAAAATGTCCACCCACATTATCTAATCGCTAAAAGTGCACTGCCAATGGGGTAGGGTCATGGATGGATTACTGAATGGGTTTACCAACAAGGAAGAGATTATAAAATGACCACAAAGAGACCCAAAACAACTACAAAGAGACATAAAATGACCTCAAAGACACACAAAACCATAAAGAGATGGGTAACGACTACAAAGAGACACAACACAACAACAAAAAGAGGCTAAACAGCTATAAAGTGACTTGGTTTTACATGTGTTCATCCTCAGGGTCCCTTCGTCTCATAATCCCAATGCATGCTATGATGTCGGGTCACAGTACATTTTGCACCTAATTTAGCGACCATATATCATATTTTCTCATCAAATGATCAAATAGAGACATCAACATGCATATTACCCTGCAATCATTACTGCAGATCTGTATAGGATTTGTTTGATTAAAAAAAGGCCAAAATAAAAGGAAGTATTAATTTAATGTAATGGGTTTCAAAAAAATAATTAAATTGTTTTATTAGTTTATGTGGAATAATATTTTTAAATTATATTGCAACTAACTATTTTACCAAAACAAACATAAAACATTGCGGAGATAAGTTGGATAGCAAATGCCATTATTTTTACTTTAACGTGGGTTCTGCTTTGAATACAGCAAGTTTTCAAGGTGGCAACCTGAATCAATCACATGGTCCGCCCCCAACACATTATTGAAGGGCCTACTCTGTCTATGGGTCCCCCCACCCACAGGCCCCAGTATACCCACACTGACTGCGCCGTCTATATTTACACCCCTGCAGAAGACAATGAACATTGTGTAATTAATGACATACCTGCCTCCAATCTGTTTTTGGTCAAGGGCCAAACTGCCATCATTTTGTACTTTGATTGAATTGCAGTCACACTCCCCACTCTTTGAACTGCCGCTGTCCCACAAGTGCTCCCTCAACTCAGATGTTGCATGGCAATTAACAGCTCCCCCACCTCTGAGTGTGCATTACTCAGCAGGGCCCCACCCTCCTCTGCAGTCATATCCTGCTAATATTCTTCCCACATCCTTTCTCCTGCTGCACCTAATGTGTCGGCTACAGAAGCTCAGGGCCTTTTGAACCTCTGGTGCAATAATGAGCTCAATCTCTTAGTCCACCACACCTCTGGTACACGGCACCTGTCCGCCACACAGCAAGTGTGGTGATGCGCTTTGTGATTTACAAATTAAGTCCATTGTAGCTGTAACAAAGGCATCCTAACTCTCTTTGCATATGCTGCCATCCGTTCTTTATTTGATTACATTTACCAGACAATTAAGCCGGAGTTGTAATTTCTCATCCTGGATGTTATATTTTTGCAAAGTAAAATGGGTATCCATCATTTTTACTCGACGTGACAGTGAGGCTCATAGATTTCACCTCCTTAGTCACAGCTTCAGGACGTCTGCATTTAGTATAATTACTGAGATGTATGCTAATTGTGCTGCTTTACATCAGTGGCTGATATTCATCAAAATATCAAAAGCTAAATAAATTCTAAAGAGGGTAGCAACTTCTAGGGAAAAACTAAAATTATTAGTGTGTATTTTTGGTACCCAAAACACGTTTTATTGTTGTTGCTGTTGTTGATGTTGTTTCCTATTCATTAGAACATTCCCAGTCTATTGTATACTACCCTGAACTGTTCATATATTATGTAAATGTTGATATTTATATACAGCAAGTAAAATCATTAATTGTCTTATCTTTGATTAAACACCCTCCTGTCATGTGTCTCACTGACACATGAAGAGCTCTTCTCACACCTCACCAAATTTTTACAACTATAGGATGATTGCCATATAATTTTATACAGACATTCTTGGTCTCCAGAGGGTCAATCGAGCAGACTTTGATTCAGCTAACTTTACCTCTAGGCTACAACCTAATTGGTGATCATCTTCCTTTTTTTAATCTAGAACCACCAGCGGGTCCAAGCTTTCTTCTGATTCAGTGAAATATTTAAACTAACTCACTAATCACTATACAATTTGGTACTGACATTCATGGTTCCCAGAGGATGTATTTAAATGTACAATTTGGTACTGACATTCATGGTTCCCAGAGGATGTATTTAATTGTGCAATTTGGTACTGACATTCATGGTTCCCAGAGGATGTATTTAAATGTGCAATTTGGTATTGCCATTCATGGTTCCCAGAGAATGTATTTTAATGTACAATTTGGTACTGACATTCATGGTTCCTAAAAGAAGTACATAGATGTACAATTTGGTACTGACATTCATGGTTCCCAGAGGATGTATTTAATGTACAATTTGGTACTGGCGACTTCTAGTGGCCAGAATAATTACGACGGGAGCAAAAGAGGAACACAGGTAAAGGAGTATAAAGAGTGACAAAGTCTGCAGAGGGATGAGGTCGGGGTGGTTGGATGGGTAAAAAAACAGGATTTTGATCCAGGAGACCAGTATTTGTATCCCGTGTGAAACTAAGTCAAGTTGAGTTATTTTAACTTCAGATGACTACATAACCAACCACGTAATGTTTGTAATAACATCATGTATTTGCGTACAGAGGCAAAGTAATGTATTTAATATTTACTTGCAGCCAAAACCATGATCTTTTCCTAAACCTAACCAAGTAGTTTTTCTGCTTAAATCCAGCTAAATGTTTTGCAACAATTACCTTAAATCTGCAACTGTTACATTTAAGTATGAGGACGCCTGTAGGGGCAGTAATTTTGGAAATGCTCCTGTGGGTTGTATTAGATGGTAGGATCTAAACAACCTATGTGGCCGTGCAGGTTGGAGGACTTGTTGCTCTTAACACACTTGTATTATGTAAGCATTCTCATTGTGAGCATGTTAACATTTAGCTGTCTGTGCAAAAACACATGTAGTCCACAGCTCCACAGAGGCTGTAGACTCTAGTAACTATTAAGATGCAACAAAAAGTCTCCACAGTAAGGTCTATTGATTTTTCACAGTAACTTAACAAAGCTTTATTCATCACAAATAAAAAATCTACTCTCCTCCATTCTATCAGAGCGGTGTCAGAAGGTGAATATCTCTCGGTCTCCTCTGGATACCACAAGAGGTAAGAGAGAAAATATGTTTTCTTGTGATTTGGTTGTGCCTACCCTTTAAAATAGTGTTTATGCTCTGTGTACACAGTTTCTCCCCTCTGATGGAGGAGATCAGAGGAGCAGACTCTATCTCGAACATTGATGTAAATCTGAACAAGCACACACGGGTAGCTGGCTTGAAAGTGGGCCTGGAGGGAAGTCTTTTAAAATTAGATCCAAACTGAAGGAATTGTGAGGAATATTGGCCAGTGCCTACCACTTGTAGATATACAGCGTGAGTGCACCACTTCACCAGCTGATCTCTCATTATTTTTATGTAATTTCTGGTTATTAATCAGTAGTTTAATGTCAGATTACGGCATGAAAACTATTAGAAGTATGATGTGATTTTGCTGTATTCTACAGTATCAAATTGTGACTATTTATTATCTGAACCATGATTTGGGTCATTTGAGTTACGTTATCATGATCTCCTCACTGGTTATATCAGCGTAATCTTACTGACGTTGTCTCCAGTCAGCCATTTATTGAGTCCGTCTGTCTGTCAGCCCGTCCCTGCTTCTCTGGGCTCCCTGCAGCCACGTAGACCCTGCTTGAAATCCTTCAATCCCATTAGGCTTTGCAAGTATTTCTTTGCCCAATGTCTGTCCAGAACAAGTCAAATAGACAAGTCTTGTCCTGAATCTGTCCTCTTCTTTTCTTCCCAAAACAAACAGCAGCCTGAGAGAAGGGCAAGTCCCTTAAATACACACTCACCACATAAAGGTGCTTGATGTAACATGGCAGAGTAAATTAAATACTCATTCATAATTCAGAATTAGGTTTTTAATGGGTGACTCCCAGTCCAGTAATACAGTGCCCCTTCAATTGTTTCCAGTTTGTAAATAATGTAATGCTGTCTTGATGAGGAAAAGTGGCCATGGGCCATGCAATAGTAATGAAGACTGGGAGTGGGCTCAAGCAGAACTGAGATAATTCTGTTTGAGGAGGACGTTTAAATATCCACAGCTGTCATTAGACAGATCTACGGGGATGTGCTCGGATAAAAGAATGTGTTTCTTTTATTTATTCATCTCACAAACTGTCAGGTGCTCCACGACTTGTAAGTTTGTTTAACGTCAGAGTGCAAATGAAGAGAAACAGCTTTGAGTGAGGTTTGATGGGAAACATCATTTGCTGATGGCAAGCTTACAGAAATGTTCATTTGAGTGTTATGTACATAATTGTGCATATTTCTGGCATGTATTACTCAGCACTGACAAACCTAAATAGATTTTTTATTACAATACACATAAATTATTATTTTTTTTGCCTCAACAGAGAATAGTTGAACCTTTTTTCAACACCATTTCATCCCATTATATAGAGAATTTGGGGTGAGGTGCGGTGGATTTTTAGGGGGAGATAGCAGGTCAACAGTAGAAGTCAAATAAAACTAAAAACTGGGAACCTGAAAATGATTTTGAGATGCAGCTCAACAATGTGTGTCAAATTGTTCTAGTCATAAATCGGTAACACTTTACAATAACCATCATTTATAAATGGTAAACAGATTAGTTTATTAGTTTATCAGTTTATTAATGTTTATTCATCATTTATAAACTGTATATAGACCATTTAGAATGGTAAATACATAATTTATTAATGTTCAACTATCTAAATAATTTTAAAAAAGTCAAATAGATGGTATATTAATGTAAGTTTATAGTTACTTTACCATGAACAAACAATTAAATTATAATTAATAGTTTTAGTTGCACTCATTTAAACATTTTTTAACACCGTATGTTAATGGCTTTGAAATGATTCATATACCTTTAAGAAATTGGTTGAAAACATTTAAAGATTAAATATGTATAGCACTTTATAGATGGTTTATAAACCAATTATTAACCATTTACAAACATTACTTAGTTGGTTATTGTAAAGTGTTACCCATAAATCTCTAATAAAAATGACTTAATAAATCAATTAATTAAAAAAAATGATTACGGTATACAGGTTTAGAACATGATAAGAACACATGAAGTCGATTTCCATGCTGAGGTATGATCCAAAGGTTGTTGCAGCAATTTTTTGGGTTGATACCATTTGTTACACTTTTTTAAACTAGAGAATTTATCAAAATGGGCAAAAAACCCTCCAAAATATCACATTGAGGGACCAAGACCTTAAGGAACACCATAGAAAAAGCAAGAACTGAATTTTTCAGTGATTGGATTGCGAACACTGTGAGAAACCCCCTTATTGTCAATATAAGTATTCAAGTAATATATACAGTGAGGTCTGGTTCCTAAAAAATGTTCTCACTACAGTGAAATAGCTACAATGTGGACTGTCATCATCATTCTGAAATGAGTTGGGCTCATTGAATCTACAACAGTCTTGTTTCCAGTTATTTTTATTCAATTTGATTATTTCCATTTTTTTTCCAATTCCAAGACTATTTAGCAACTAATATTGAAATAGGCAAAAATAACACATTAAACTGCATGATAGAAACTCCATTGTTTATGCTCCAAACTGCATGGAATTAGCATAAAGTGGTCATGTCTATAGAGGGGAGACTTGTAGGTACCCATAAAGCCAGACATCTTGAGGTCAAAGGTCCAAAGGGCACTTTGAAAGTTACAATACTAGTTTTTCCCCTTGCTAAAATTTTGCTTACACTGTAAAACCTTTACTGTGAAGTCCTGTATTTTTGATCACAGTAGTGGAGTTGTAACTGGTTTCTACAGCATATTTTAGTTACTGGGATTTTACTCAGTACATAATTGTTTACTGTGATGTTCCATATTTGTGACTTTATGACTGTGATTTGTGGCTGAATTAAGATTATTCTACTGTGAAATAATATATAGTACTTTACTGTACACAAACATTGTAAACTACCGTGGATTTCAAAGGCAAATTTTACAATTTAAATGTACTTAAATATATTTCAAGATATGACCATGACATGTTTGGCACCAAAAGTTTCGTCAGATCATCCCATTTCATATGATACCAGTATGTCTCTATGTAGCTTTAAGATTAAACCAAATAGAGCCTGAGAAAAAAAAGGCAGAAAAAAATAGGCTAAGGAGATTTATACAACATTTCATATTCTTATCTTTAGAAGCCCTTCATCTTTCTTTGCTCAGGTCTCAAAGGTCAAAGCAGCCTCTTGAATCAAAATCAAAACCACTAAACGAACTGATTGAGCATGATGAGGAAAATTACTGTTTCTGAAAAGGGTGCCTCAGTGTTTCCTGTTTGAGTGAGAGCCTTAAGAGACATGAAGTGGCCTTTGTGGCGTGTGCTGTAATTTCTGAGTGGAAAAAACAAAACAATAACAGAGACAAAGAAAACACATTCATAACCTTTTCATACTACTCCAACGACATCAAAAAAACATTTTCCGGTTTAGTGTGTCATTTTGACTAAGTAGCTTTAGCCCATGCATATCTGCTCCTCCTACTGAAGAGTGCCATTCAATTTTAAGTAATAAAATCCTTCCAAATCCCCTCGAGAAAAACAGCAGCTTAAGTAAGGTTAATGTTCACTATCCCTTCTTCCTCCACTCTGTGTAAGATTATATTGGAGGATGTGAATCATTTCTATCACAAGCTGTGAGTTGTGAGGACATGAGTGGAAGGGACAGCAGGATGTGACCTATATGCTTTTTTCAGAGCTTTTATTCTGACAGTACAGTTTGTTGTGCACATCAAGAACATGCATTTTCAGAAAATAAATGCAACAAATAAACAGTATTAAAGGCTTTGCAATTGTAAAATTGTATGTTTCATGTTTAAAATAAACATATATTTGAATAAAAAATTATAGCAAAGTTGCATCATTTTTACTGTAATTTATGAAGCACAAAAAGATAAAATCAGCCCGTCATGACTTTTGCATTATCCTTTCTGACCCATAGATGTCCTTGTTCAGCAAGTCATTCTCCTCCGACTCTGTTCTAAAAATAAGTTACCTCTGTGTGAGAGAATAAATGAAAAAAATACATACATTTTCTGTGTTAAGAAACTATTGACATAACATCACATGCATGTCTGAAATAAACACTTAAGGTGGTGTTCACCATGTTTTCTAGTCTCTTTTCGTTCATTTCTCTTTTTTTCTGTCTCCAAAACTCAGCTTCCTCATAAATATAGATGAAAATGATTTGTGAGCCTTCAGTCAGATTCATAGTTAGGTCCAATTTAAAATTTTACAGCCTCTCTCCTGTGTTGTGTGCATTTATTGCGCTTCTAAATAAGGATGTGTTGCAGAGGGGAAGCCTTTTGGAAGCTGCAGTGCAGACTCATCTCCTCTGTAGCCTCTACAGAGGTTTCAGCATCTGAGACAAAAGTTGATCCAAGAACACACAGGCAACATCTGACTCTGATTCACACATATTATGAAAAACAAAAAATGGTTTAATCATATTACCCCATTTCTGTGTTTTAGATTAATCAGCCCAGACTGCCTGTAACAGACTTTACTTGCAGGTAAGATTAGCTATGTCACCATTTTTCATTAGTTTGACTGCGGCTCGGAACAGCGCTATTAAAATATTTTTTAATAGAACTTTCTGAACTGTTTCAAACTTTATGTAGGATCTTGAATGACTCAGACGTTGAAGCCTCTGCCTTTTTAAAATTACCATGAAAAGACTAAAAACTGTTTTTTAATGACAGTTTTGAATTTCAATCACAAAATCACAACTTGTGGGACATAGTGCTTGTCATTGCAGGTGTTTTTGTTTATTTCAGAAGTCAAGAAATGATTTCTCACCTTCACATATCAAATTTGTTTTATACATAAAGCCTCTGTCAGGCCTAAAATGTCTATAAACCCACGTTTAGAGGAGTAAATATGCAGTATGTAAGCCTTTTGGATCTATGAATCACAAAGGTAAAAAGACTGTCAGCTGCGGTGCTGCAGTGCCTAGATCTTAACGAGTGAGGAGACAAGAGGAATGTGGAGCAGACGTGGGTGGTATTTAAAACTACATATAAATAAATAAAAGGTGAAAATAAATAAATAAATCCTACCTACATCACTGAGCTGATAGCTATCTCTTGCAAGATGAATCCAAATAGAGCAAATGGAGGACAAGCTGCTTAATTTTCTTGGTTCAGCCTTGAATCTTGAAATGCTTCTTCTCAGCTCGGATATTTATATTCCACGCATGTTTACATGATTTTAACCTGTATAATTATCACCTGGTGATGTGTGATTGCACCTGTAAATAATATAGGAATATGTTTACATACAGGAAGGTGTTTTAAGTGGAATCACCTTCTTAGACATGCAAGTTTTCTTTCCTTCATCACTTTAGAGAGTGGATACTACTATGAATACCAGCTGTAAAAGAGCACTTTTCAGCTTATTATTCAAATTGAGCTTTCAAAAATATAAAAGGACCCCTAAAAGTATGGATTTGCAAAGCTGCTATTGCCTGCCACTCCGAGAAGAACAGGAAAGAGACTTTTCATTGTTCATTTTGCAGCAGTTACAGGAGAAATGGCTAATATAACCTGGTATTCACCTGTACAGTTCAAGTAAATGTGCAGTCCTGAAAGGCGGTAGTTACAGACGCTGGTGAAAGAATAACATCCTCCTAACCACAAAGCTAAGCGAGAATGATTTATCAGAAGAAGTCTGGCACAATGCAGCAACAATAAGGACCATTTAAGAACTTAAAGAGCTCCTATTATGCTTTCCTGATTTTCTCTTCTATATATATATAGATGAATGGGACGTTCAATGTTGTCGTAAATGTAAGTAAAAGAAATCCTTGATATCTTAATTTTCTCTCTAATTTCGGATCAAATTCGTGGTGGAACATATTTGATTGTGCAGTTTTTGGTTAAAAGCTCTTATTAGTCACTTTTTTAATGGCAGAAGGAGTTGCTGCTATAATACATTACAGTCATTTCATGCTAATGTTAATGGGAATGTGCCATCTAAGTTGCAGACATTGTTAACTTCTCTCCGGTTTCGGATCACACTTGAGATCAAACTTCTTAACAGATGATTTTTTACCAGTTACTGTGCAAGGCCTACAGGCCAGGCCTCGTGCTTGAATACTACACATGGGATTCATATTAATGCTGCAATGACGGCTGATTCAGGGACATTAAATGCACAGAAGACACTGAGACCAGTGTTGCCAACTCTTCTCCAATGAAAGTAGTAAACATTTACTGCAAAAGTTCCTAAAAGTTGGCGAAATGCATCATATGATCACTTACATATTAGTGACATCCCTGAGTGTAATTTGCACTAGCGTAATTGTGTCGCCTGCCTGCTTGTGCATGACACACATGGTGGTGAAGAGGCCCTGTGTGGTTGGCAGAGGAGCCATGAACCGTGATTACTTTGAGCAGCATGCATGAAAATGTATAACACTTTTTTTTTACCATATGGTCTAAGTCGCTACATTTAATAGTGTCAGAAAAGTAGCTGAATCTAGCGAGAAAGTCACCAAGTTGGCGACACTGCCAGAAACTGATCACATTAGAGTGTGTTTCAGTAGAAAAATTTAAATTTGAAAATCAGCATAATAGGTCCCCATTAATATAGTTGTCTGAGTGAGAACATACAGATGCTTTAATGGGGCTGCACTGGTAAAGTCTCAGTTTTGATTATTGGTATAGTAAATAAGGTGGGCTGATATGAAAAAAACAAAAACAAAAAACCTCCCTCCCTCCCTCCCTCTTCTTTATGAAGCGCAAGCAAAAGCTTGCTCCACAGGCATCCCATCCATCCAAAGTCTTGTCCAGCCCTGCGTTCTTAGATCTCCTTTCATCCACCACCATCACCCTCCACCCCTCCCTCCTGTTTCAGCCAATCCACTCAATGCAACCGTCGTGCCTCTCAATTCACCCATATCCTTCACTGAGTCAACGATAAATCATTTACCCTACTGGACGAGGTGTGCTCTTATAGAGGAGTAGATATGGGACAAAACACAGCAGCTTGTAGCATGTTTGGCTTCTATAATTCTGTATTTGTTTTGTGCAGACCTCTGAAATGATTCCTGTTTCTCTACGAGCAAGCTCATCTTTAAAAAGTAACTATAATCAATATATTTATATTAAGAACCTATGACTGTGTGAATGTGAAAAGGTCACATTGGCTCTGCTGATTGTTTTTGGGTCTTTCAGTCCATTGTAATCTATATATGGAGGGACTATTTTCATGTAAACCTTCTAATGGGGACCTGGGGAGCGTTCCCCCCTGGGAATTTCACCAGCTAAACAGCTAAAAAGGATATTTTAAACCAGGAAGTGCCTTAAGCCTGAATTCTACCAAAAAATCCAACAGGTGGTGCTGATGAAGTTTGCAGAAGCATTTGGGTCCATCCATTACACCTCAGATTTTTTTTTTCTAGGACAACACTATGGTCTCAATCGCTAGTAAAATATCTTCTTCAAGACAATATGATAACAATAATGTAAATAATGGCCCCATTTAGAAGAAAATAGAGGAGAAAGATTTGATTTGGGGCATGACTTCCTTTGATTGACAGGTCACTAATAAGGCAAGACATCATCAGGAGAGAAGAAAAGCAATTTGTATCCACAGCAATGTGTCAATGAAGTAAAAAAACAAACAAAACAAAAAACGGTTTACCGGTTTCGTCTCATAACTTTGACCCTTTCACACTGGATATTCACTTAATGACAGTTTAATTCAACATTTTGTAGAAAAAAAATGTATGCGTTTGTCTGCTCCCCATTTCCGAAAACAAGATGGCGACACAAGATGGCGATGAGTGTAACGCTGAACTCGAGGCCTCAAACGGACAGTCCACAAACCAGTGGGTGACATCATGGTAGCTACGTCCATTATTTATACAGTCTATGATTTACACATTGTCCAATGGCATGTGCCATTAGCGACATCCGACATCTACCTTGAGATCAGGACAGGAGACCTGAACAATTCCCCAAACTGTTTGGTCATTAAATACAGATGTAAACAATATATTGCCAAGTAAACAAAGTATTATACTTGATTGTATTCTGCCATGGTTTCCAAGAAGGTGTACCTGCCCTTTCTCCAGCTCCCTTCACTCCTTGATGCCATTGGGAATATCAATGTCTTCTTCAGACGTATTATACAATTAAGAAATTGCATTCAGCAGATGGCAACAAACATGTCAACGAATGAAAGATGATGTTGCTCCATATGGACTTCATGTTTAAATAGGCAGTTGGCTAATATGTTTACCTTATTAATTTAAAAGGAGATAATTATGTTGTGTTTACGGCTTGTTTCTGCTGCCCCCACGTGGACAGCCAGTTATTGCAGATTTAAAGAGATAATATAGTTACATAATTATTATTATTATAATTATGCGAACTGTTGAATTTTAAAACTAGCCTGGGAGAGATGTAGCAATCAGAAAATGAGCAGCATACAGAAAACAAAGAACAAAACTGGGGCCAAACATAACCAGCACCACCAGTTATTGATTGATATAAATAATAATTGAACTGTAATATTACGCTCCTCAGAAATATTTTTTTCCTCACTTCAAAATGTGTACTTGTTTATTTTCTTCTTCTGTACTTTTTAGACGTGGAACTTTGCCAACGAGCTTCAGAAGAGGCAACCGTGTAAAATATTGATCACACCAACCATCGTTCATTCCTGACTGGTCAAACCGACAGTGCTACAACCACCCTCTGTCTCCTCCATGTCTCCCATAGGGAACTTCTCTTTTTGGTTACCACTTCCTCACAGCGGGGTCGGCAACACAGAAGCAGCATGCAGCTGGAAGAGATTCAAAGTCTGGCTCAGGGACACTTCAGCAGCACTGGGGATGGACTGAAGGTCCTCCACCCTGAGGACATTTCTCTATTTACTGTCAGTCTGCTACAGACGTGCAGTACAGATAGTGTTAGGGATGGTTTTACTTGTTGCAAAAGAGGCCATACTTTAAACATTGTAATATACTATTAGAAGTACAAGCTCATATGAAATGGTTCTCAATTACATAATATATCTGATATCATCTGTCTTTTTTCTTTATTGTGTTAATGTCAAAGGTTACATATTATAAATAATGACATTTCCTCTTGTCTCTTTTATTATAAAGCAGGTCTGGAAGCTATATGAATGCAAACACTCAATCCACAGAGAAATGCACACAGCCTATGTTCAGACATTGTGCCTTTAAATGAGACTTCAGGACTTCTGGAAGGTTGTGATGTCACAACGATACTTATTATAGGTAGAGGGGGCTTTATAAGTGCCATTACAGTCATATCCCAGCTGCCATGATGGTGCAGAGAAGCTTAGATACGGAGACCCAGAAACACAGTAATCAGAGCAGTCTGGGCTTTTTCCTGGAGTGGGGCCTTCTGGTCTTTGATCCGAGCTTCAGACTCTGTCGAGCCAGCTCACACAAAGAAACCCTGCAACTTGCTTCGTGGTACACCCCTCTGGTGTTAACTCTGTATGTGCTTTTTACTGGGTTTGTGTCTGTTTCTAACTTGTCTCTTGCAGACATTCAGCGATGAGAGTGACAATGATGACCACCATTTCCGGGTAAAACGTAGAAGCAATTTTGGGAGACAACTGGAAAAAATTCGGACAAAAATACATAAGTAGATTGGAAAAGGAGAGAAAGCATTAGCAGTGTCACAATGTCAGCAATGCAGGATTGAACCCAAATGTAGAAAAACTAATATGGATGAAGAAGCTGATTGAATGATATAAACAATTTCCACTTGGTGTCCACTCTGCACAAGGAACACAAGGAAACTAAAACAGGGAAACTAAATAGCCTACACAGGGACAGAGGATGTTAACGAGGAACAGGTGACAGCAGGCTAATGAGGAACAGGTGATACGAATCAGGGCGGGGCAGATAATTAAAGAGGCGGGAAAACACAGAGGCAAGACGTGAAGTAAACGGCACATATGAATTAATGGCTGGATGAAGCCTAGAAAAACAGTTAGCAAATATAAACAACATAAAATATCACCGCACAGTCTTTAAACTCAATTCAGTCTTAATGGTCTGAGGGCCTCTGAACACTGGGCCAAGAATGTGACACAGACATGAGTAGAAGTCATTGAAAATCTTTGATTTGACACTTTTGTGAACACATTCAATTTGTTATGTATATATATATATATTTTTATATATATATATATATATAACAAATTGAATTGTATATAGACATATATATATATATATAATGAAAACATGGGCCCATTAAAGCTGTGTCCCAGATTTTTCTCAACTCTGCAGAATTTCTACAAAAACATAATTTAATCAGATATAAAAAGAGTTAGCTATATTCTAAGAATCTTTAAAAGAAAAAAAGGCGGGAAAGCTGATTAAGTATTTCTTAGTAAGTTAGCTTTCTAATATTTGAAAAATTCCTCCACAATATGCCATCAGGTGTGTCCCACCCATGACATATCAACTCTGTAACCCTTCTAAATCAAAACTAAATAAGATCTATAGTTTATAGTAAATTCTAGCATTAAGAGAACTCTGAGCAACTTTGAATAAATAGAAAGCCCACTTACTACGTCTTGGGTGTGAAATGAACAAAAAATTAAAAATATTTGATGCCACAACTCTGATATATCATGCTCACCTGAAAATAAAAACAAACAAACAAAATAACGTTTTCTGGGTTTAGTAACCAAGACTTTGATCTTTAAAAATATATTTTCACAGCAACAAAAAAAACCCCAGCAGAAAATAAGATTTCAGCCCAATTTCAGGCATCTTACTGCATGCAGAGTTCCAGTTTGGCCACATTATGAATTCATGATTTCAATGGATTTTTCCATAGTCAATTCCATTTTAAACTGGGGCTTAAGGAGAATCCAGGCCAACTGACTGTGTCTTTGTGCCAGTATGAGATTCCCTGCAGGAGTGATATACACAGAACTGTGCTCTTATTTGTTCAGGTGTGGTGATAGACATCCAGTGAGAGGAGAGCAGAAAAGGGAAATAATAAGCCATATTCATCCAACTGACACTGGGCTCCTTGGGGACAGGAAATAGTAACCTAATTATAGGAGAAGATGTAGCATGTCATGCTGTTATTATATGTAAGCTTATTGAATCATGATTCAGCCGTGGGGACGCTCATTTATATTTGGCTCTAGAAAGGCATAGTCAGGACTGAGCTCCTCTGAGCAAGTACAAAAATATGTTTTGACATTTTCATAATGGACTTTTACTACTGATTTACTTTTCTTTTTGTTGGAACTTCCTTAAATCCTTACCTATGCTTGCTATCCATCCAAGACATATGAGTTAAATTTTTTAGGAGGGATATTTAATCAGATAGCATTTAAGTTGTTTCCAAAAAGCTGTGACGTACAGTAAGAAAGCATCTAAAAGCACCTCAAACAAAAGCAACCACTTTTTACCTTCCTCTTCCTTCCTGTTACTCATCTTTGTCACTAACAAACCTGCTAATCCTTTGACCTGTGCAGAGCTACGTCAGTCGCTGTGCCGCAGGAATCCAAGGTATTCTCCACGGTACCAGCTGGTGCACCACTTGTGCCTGTTTGATCCTTTGGCAGACTCCCCATCCTGTTTAAAGTGTATTTTTAGGATATTAGAAAAATGTGATGTTGCCCACAGTAATGTAGGGTAGATGTGTCATCTTGCTTCTGCTAGTTGTCATGTCACTTCTCATTAGTTTCTCTCAAAATGTTTGCAGAGTCAAGCACATGTTTTGGGGTCAAGGAAAGGATTTTCCTGGTCAAGCTGTGTTGTTTATTTCTGTGTGTGCCATCTTCCTGGTTACACCTTTGTGGGTGGCCAATATTAAGAGGCAACAAGCTGAGGTAGTTTGTCCCCTAAATATGCAAGAATTTCCTCTCACTTGACTTGACATTGGGTTTTATAATATACTATTTTAACCAACGCTGGCAGCATAGCTCTATGGATATTCCAGTATGAAATATCTCAACTTTCAACCTGAACTACCATAAATTTAAAAAATATAAAGTTTTTTGTTCCTTCCCCTCCAATACGACCCACAGGAGTGTTTTTTTTATTTAAATTAACGCCCCTAGCAGTATCAGAAAAAAATCTATTTCCTCATAGCTAAACATAATGATTGCACTTTCAAACACATGGTTAATGTTGTGAAATGGTCGGTTTCACTAGGTTTTGCCTAAACCTAGTCAAAACTACTTCCTTACATACATTATTATACATTATTTAGGCTTAGGAAAAGAGTTTGCCATGAAATAAATACTACTGGACATGATGTAGTTACGTTGGTGAAGTAGGCAATGTAAAATATGAAGTAGGATGTAACATGTGACAGTAGCCGGGCTTCAAATAAAAACACTGACACACAGTTTTACAAACGACATAACCACCTGTGGTCTCCTGGGTGAAAGTTCTGTGCTTATTTGACCAATGCACCAACCCTTCTGCCCACCATTGGTCGATTTTGTCATTTTTCATACTCTGTAACCTCACTTCCGCCTTGGCGTTCATCATAATTACTGAGGCCACTAGAGGGCGCTGTGTACCCACAAACATAAATATGGGTCGTGATAAGCTGCTATACAAGTGGCACATGTGGTCATGTTTTTGCCAGTGGACAGTCTTCAACAATAAGATGGATTGCCACATAATCATGACATATTGCTAAATATAGCATCACTTAACTGCTAGCATGGTGGTTGTAGATTCACAGTAAAAATAAAACAAAAACAAATTTAGCTAAATAAAGCATAAACTATTTTCATGCCTGACAGCTTTCTTATTGGAGTAAATGGCATGTCATTTTTTGGGGTGTTCTCATTCATTGTTTGTGCTTATATCTATGAAAAGTAATACACTTTAGAAATCCCACATAATCATGAGCCAGGAAGCACAGCTTATTATGATCCATTTTGACAATTGTTGTTATGAAGCGACCTCTAGCGCAGCAAAGGAGGAAGTCGAGTGACGCATATAAGTAAAGTCTGTGTATAAAAACAGGACTTTGACCCAAGATGCTGCTGTTCGTTTCCCCTGTAAAACAAAAAAGTCACATGGTTTACAAGTTATCTCCTTGATTTAATTTGTATGTTTAACTTGTATACGTAACAATGTAGCTACATACAGAAGTACTAATTTGAACTCAAACTATGATTTTTCCCCCCCTAAAACTAACCCAAGTAGTTCTGTTTCACAATGTTGAAACCATATTTTGTTAGACATCATATGAACCCTTGTATGCAGACTCGTTGGAATTTTTCCATGTATAATATGTTTAATTTACATATTCAGTGTCGTGAATGCAAAGTGGATTCTCACAGTCATTATATCACATTCCTGGCTGACAACACCAGCTTCTCTATTTCAAATGAAGGCGCGTGTCAGGTGAAATACTGCAAACCTGCCTGGTTGAAGGATTTGAACTTTTGTCTCGTGAGCTGAGTTCGTCGAAAGTAAATGCAACTGTGATGCATGAAATAGAGATGACTTGAATAGGATATCATGTGGCTTTTGAAATCTATTAATGTTAAATTACTTTGAGTCTGCTACCTTTAAACCTGACCTTGACGCAAAATTTGTTTTACAATTATTCAGTACAATTGGTCTGATGTGGATTAAACAAGTCTGCAAAACACCTGACAGTGTAGTCTTTTTCTGTCTGCTAATTTAGTACAGTATCACAGACTCTTTTTGTATTCTGTTTGGAAGGATTTGGCAATCAAGATTGGTAGGGAGGTATGTCACTGTCTCTGTCTTTCTCTTTCTCTCCCTCCTCTCTACATTTCTTTCTCTTTGTTTTTCTCTCCTCCTCTGCGCCTTGCTCTTTCTCACTCAGACTTGCTGCTTTGGAATTCTTCCTGTGTTCCTGCTGTGGTATTGTGGCACCTCATTCACGTTACCTAGTGTCACAGTCTTGACTTCCTTTCCCTTTGTTAATCGGCAGTAAACAACATGGCTGTCTGGGGACTCTGCATGGCGTAGGGACATATTTTTACCCCAGCAAAAAAAAAAAAAAGAATAAAAAAGAACAACAACACATGATTAAAGATGATGCTTCTCACATTCCGCACTGTGCACAATGATAAAAGATGCTCAGATATCCCAGTGACAGGTCAAAGCAATGCACACAGCTAATTGATGCTGCCTCAGAATCTCACCGCAGTATCAGAAACATTTGGCAGTTTCACACCGTTAGCACGTATTTATCCTCCTGGGTTTAACAAAGAATTCATCTCTGTTATAATACTTTTAGTCAAGCAATCACTTCCATTTAGTACCTGCCTTAAAACACTAACAAAGAGGCCAGGTATTATGTGTTAATTTCCAGTTGATATGTCAGTTTTGCTCAAGGCGCATGTGCTGTCTAATTCAGCAGCTGTTTTTTATTTTTATTTATGTCAACCCCATTTGCAAAACTTGCTTTTTGATTAAATTAAATTTTGATATTTACTCTCTTGATTCAATTCAAGAGCAACATAACTTCGAACCCCAAAGTACAAAATTGCAAACGCTGATGAACAATTTGAGTGAAAAAAAGGTATTAGGAGTTCAGGCTCTAATTGTATCTCTAATGAATCATGGAAACTGCAGGTGCGTTCAACACTAACTGCTGAGGTAACACAGCTAATGGAGAACAGATTTGCTGTTGACTTGCCAGTGTAATAAAGAACCTTCTGTAGAATAAAAATAGCATTGATATTTATGCTAAATATACCTTAAGTGTGGTTGGTATTGCTTAAAAATTGTGTTTACATATAGTAGTGGTGAAAAGCTGCTTCAACAAATATCAACAAACCTCTGATAGCTAACACAATCTCATAAATCTGTCATAAACAATAATCGCAATATAAATATTTTTCTTGCAAGCAAACCCTGCAGCACTTTCATCACATGAAGCTGACTTACCAGTGCAATGTGTGTCTGTGCAAGAGTGTGTGCATGTGTGTTGTGAGAGCCCTTTCAGCTGATTAAATATGTGAATATTTAAAAATGACAATTCTCAGCACAGCTGCAGATAGTCGGCAGGTCTGTTCCTGAGGGAGCCGCCAAGCTGTTCCTCCTGCATTCAGCACCACGCGCCGCGCTGCACGAGGAGGCTCCAGCGCCATTGGAGGGGACTCCATGTCATTTGTAGAATCTGATTTTTCCCCATAAATACAGAGCACTCGGCACGCTTCGCGCACAAAAAAAGAGACGATCCCAGAGGGCTGTGGAGTGTTTGGCTTTCAATTAGCTTCTCCCTCCTTCCTTCGGCTCTGCCATTTGCCTCTGTTTGATTGTGGTGATCGTGGTGAAGCGGCCTTGGCTAGCTCTGCTGTGATCATCTGTGGAGGAAGGCAAAGTGGTGACATTGTTAGTCCACTTGCAAACATGTAGTTCTTATCAGATCTGTTTGAGTGGGATGCAAAGAGATAGTGGTAATACAACAAAGGAGGACGGTGCACTAGGTCAGGGACATCCTTTTTGCTCTCACTTGCAACATTTAGCAGACAATGTAAAGAAACACCTTTAAACTTACATGAATTCAGTTAAGTGCTCCTCTGTTGTCCTCTTTGACATTTATTTGCTTGAGCCTTTGCAGATACGAGGCATCGTGCCAAGCATATCTTTGCTGTCTCTTATTATTACTAGTAGAAAAGATTGGGACCCACCCTCAAGCACTTCATTTGTATCTCCAAAGAAGGGAAACAGACAGATGTCATTTACATTACAGCAAATACGGTTCTGGATGTTTTCCTGGTTGAAGATGGCATGGAGACAGGGTAACCATGTCAGGGCATACATTTTCCACTTCTCCACACTGATGTTATCCCCAAATGGGCTGCAAACAAAGTAGAACATAAACACATTGATGCACACAAGCAAAAAGAGTAGTTCAATGATACTGCGAGATGAATCCAAGCGTTGTCAAATTTGAACATCAAAGAATCTAACTATGTTGGTTAAAATAAAAATGTCTATTTGCATATTTACCAGAGGGTGCTTGTTTGCTTATCTGTATATTTATTTATTTTTACTTATCATTTACTTCTTTATTACACTGTATTTGCCCATTACTGGGTAATAAGCGGTGCTGCCGACTTACATTGTATCCGTTCCTTTGTTGTTTCTTATGCATAATTCTGTTTGTATACCTCCTTGAGGGGTCATTGTGTAATAAGAAAGAGTCTTAGTGCATGCACGTGCAAGTTCCACAAACATCCATCCTCAAACAAAACTGCCAATTTGCAATCTTGTGTTGTTAGATAAAAAGATCAATACCACTCGTACGTCTGTCTGTTCAATATGAAGCTGAATCAAGGTGACAGTTAGCTTATCTTGGCATGGAGACTGGAAACAGCTGTATATTAACATTACAGTATATCTTGTTTGTGTAATCTATACAACAGTGAGTTGTGTTATGGGTGGTTACATGCTGAACCTATTTCATGCAGTGACTTAGGGCATTTTAACATCTGCCTTGTTTAGTGAGGTTGAATCAAACCCTGATAAGTTTAACTGCTTGGTGTGAACGCAGTGATCACACTCAGGTATAGACCAAAACAACCAGACTAAGACCACCAAGGTTCATTCGCAACTACTAGCTGTATGTTTGACCTATAAATCCCGGAGGTGTTCTTTGCATGCTTTGATGCGGAAGAGCATGCAAATTGTAGCACCTTGCATAGCAGTAGTAATAACAGCTAGCCAAATAATTAATACTCACAGAAATATGCACTTATCCAGAATACATAATTCATCCTGAATTTACACTAATATTGATATCTGACCAATAAGCAAAGTAAACGTTGAACAGAATCATGGGGAAAACGCTCATTTTTAAACTCATTAACTGATTCGCACAAGAGCAAACAAACTATATACATTTCAGTTTCTGCACATATTAAACAGATAAGATAAAGTTTTAATATATCAGCCCTAGTAGGCAGATTTCTTTCGCACATAGATTTGCCTTTGTACAGAACCGTCTATCTGCTTTACCCTGCTTCCAGCCTTTATGCTAAGCTAAGGTAATCGGCCTCTGGCTGTAGATTGATATTTGCCATGCACAAATCCAAGTGTGGTATCAATCTTCTTGTCTCATTCTCAGCAAAAAAAAAGCCAATAGGATCAAAACCTAAAATGTGGAACCGTTGCTTTAAAATGTTGACAAAAGTATCCACAAACACTTTGGCTCGATGGTGTCCTTACACCTCATCGCTCGTTTGCTGAAGCTCATTTGCACATCGGGCACTGATATTTCATCTTGTGAGTATAGCCCCCTTACCTTTGAGGTGCACTGGAGCTGTGCTTCAGAGTGCTCAGCGCTCCCACTGCTCACACAGGCTCCCCCGCTGAGCCCATCTGCAAGCTGACCCACCCCCGCCCCTCCCCACTCATCGGCCCCTCCACTTGCATCAGGCGTGCCCCTGAATTGCCCCACTCACTCTCTCCTTGAGTGTATCTCAGAGCTCTGCCAACCCCCTGCATCACACTTCAAACACACACACATCCACGGCTGCCGTACCCCCCAACACACACACACACACACACACACACACACATGGGAGACAAGAGAGTGGAAAGAGGTCAGTGGGTCTCCTCAAACACAAAGAACCTCTCGAGAAGCACTGACTGGTTTACACTGCACTCAATTACCTGTATTTGATTATTGGCTTCTCTGACAATAGGCTCGTAGAAGTGCTGTTGGTGAAGAGCATGTGTGTTAAGATACTGTACCCTCACACTCTTTTTCTTTTAACTCACTCATTCACCTTCCTCTTCTGTCTCTGCCACCATCCACATTATTCACTATCAGCCCGGGTTTGTCTCATCTTTTCCTCTTCTTCATCTTTTAGCGCGTCATTATTACCTAGCAACTGCCATCCACTTTTCCCTTTCTCTATCTTTACTTCTTTTCATCTGCTTCTGTCTATTTTTCTCCCTCCCTTGCCACCTCTTATATCTGCCACATAATCTGGCACACACTCCAGGAGCTAGTGTATAAAAATGAAAAGAAAATACATCATATATAAGACATAAGCTGTATCTGAAATATTCCTTACCCACATATATATGTCATGTCTGCATAATAAAGTGACCCTCTGTATTAACTGTGTGCATTAATACAACACAGTATGAAGCAGAGTAAGAAATCCCTATTTAAACCGTGCATTGAAAAGGTTGAATGCACTGAAAAACCTTTTTAAGGTTTTCATCAGCGAGCTACATAACATTTCATAATGAGCAGGCTGAGCAGTGTTTAGTCCACAGCGAAGTTTCTATTCTCAAGAGTTTACCCAGGATTTCCATGGCTGACTGATTTGTAGTTGTCAGCCCAAGAATAAATAGTGAAAAGGGAATAAAACACTGGGTTGAAAATGTGCAGTGTGGAAAACACTGTGGTGCTATATCTTTGTGAAAGCCTGTAATGCTTCACCAGCTGCCAGTGCCTAATATACTGTAATTCCTGGCTGTATTTCGTGACTTAAATCAACTTCAAATATACACAAACATGATTGATCTGGAACTCTGCTCTTTAAAAAAATTAAATCAAAGGTGACACTCTCTCTAGGGAGACCCTATTGATCATTGGTTAAAAGTTACCCTTAAATTTCCCCCTTAACTTTCCAAATTCTAAATAATATGATAAAGTTTTAATAACTGAAAGACAATACATTGAAAACAACAGTATGTTTTCATGTTGCAGACATAATAAATGATTGGCAACCCCACTCAGGCATAAATATAATTGAAAACAGAACCCAGAGGCTCATTCACAAGAATCCTGCAAAATTTCATTCTTTTTAATATGCTTCTCTATGATAAGTAAGGGGTAGGCAAAGTGTTGCACATCTTGTTGCTCATGAATTATAATCTATTTGACAGCTACACACTTTCACAGAAGAGGCTGTGAATCTGCCAGAATATTTTCATACCAAATGAAACTGTATTGCTGAAGCATTAGATGGCAGTTAGTGGTCCGTGCTTTATTAAAATCCTGCAAAATGGAGATGAAAAAAAAATCGTGCATTTTGCAAGGGAAAAGCTATATTTCAAATGATGCATGTTAAACACTGAGCTGATAATGGGAAATATATATTACTATGTATTATTCGTATAATGCATTATATCTTATAAATAAATTGGCTAATAATAAAAAGAAGCTTAACTTTTAAGGTCAAGTATCATAATACTTCATAACTGCTGGTCACTCTTGACGTTTTTGTTGCAAGGATCAGTGTACTGTATTATAATTCTCATAGTGATAATACATTATATAAATTTTCTTAAATAATGCATTAAAATCACTGTTATATTGCATCATCACATGATTATAGGATTAGGGAAGAGGTTTAGAAACATATAGCCCATTATAAGTATGTTTATGATGCATAATCCGGTTAGGGTAATACTAACCCTATAAAAGCGTATATAATGCATTATAGACATGAGTTTGCAAAGACTATGTCAGACAGTTAACAACAATTATAAAGTATTATGATACTTGACTGTATAAATCATTATAAAATGATTTAAATTTGCTATGATTATTGTTGTATAGCAAATGAATATTTGAGTGTTTGCAACTATAATCTTACAGATCATAATGCAATAATAAGTGTGTTCATAATGCATTATAAACATCAGCTTGCAAAAACAATGTTAGATGGGGACCAACAAAAGCATTGTAAAGCATTATTATTATGGGTTTAGTTTAGTTTTTTCTGCATTTTGTGTTTGTGTGTGTCTCAATTCTGTTATGTTAAGTGACTTTGAGTACCTTTTAAAAGCGCTATAAAAATCGAATGTATTAATATTATTATTATTATTATTATGATATTTAACCTTATGTCATTATAAAATTATTAAAATGTGCTATTTATATTGGTAAAAAGGCATTATGACTATTAATGAGTGCTTATAATTATAATCATACAGTGCTATAAGCTGATTATAATGCAATAATAAGTATGTTTATAATGCATTATAGACATGGGCTTGTAAAAACAATGTTAGAGAGGCACCAGCAATTAAAAAGTATATGACGCTTGACCTTATAAGTCATTATAAAATTATTTAAATGTGTTATGATTGTGTTATGATGTTATGAGTGCCTATAACTATAGTTATACAGCGATATAAGCAGATGATAATGTATTATATAAGTATGTTTATAGACGTGTGTGATAGAAAGTGTTACCAAAAATGCATATTGTGCATCCATAATTCCAATCAACATCCATCAATACAGTAGATAATGGTATATTTATTTAAAATTCTTTAACTGTTTTTTCAACCATACCTCTGTCTGTGCCTCCATCCTGAGCTCCGTCTGCTGCCATCACCTGTGCACAGGCATTCACATATAGTTTCACACCTTAGTGAGGAGCAAAGTTCACCTAATTAGCTTCAAACCCAGCTGAGCTCCCCTCTGACATGGGTGTGGCACCATCACATACGGAACATCATCCTCACTATATTCTGCGATGGAAAAAACCCCCATCACACATCACATGCCTGACAGACCAGGACCCATAGGCTTCCACCCCTACCCCCTTTTTTCTTGTCTTCTCCACCCTCTGTATGTCTCTGTCTGTCACTCTGTCGCTTCCCTTACTCCCCTCCAAACCCCCTTCTTCCTTCCCTTTCCTCCCTCTCTTCTTGTCACCTGCCTTCACCGCCTACACAGCAGTCGGCTGTACATAGCAGCACCGAGATAACACCGAGGCCCCGGACAGTCAGACACCTCATTTATCAGCTCATACTCTAGTTATTCGCTGTAAAGCCACAGCAATCCTGCAACAGGCTTCTGACAACCAGCTACTTGATCAGCTACCACAAATTAGTATGTAGAAAGTCATCACAACTGAAAAATGTTTCGGCTTTTAAATAAACATCCAGACGTAATTATATTTCACCCTCGTTTCAAGTCCTCTATCAGTATCAAAGTGATTCCCATATACTACCATGGTAAAGAAATGTTAATGCATCACTTCACTTTTGATATTCTGATTTAAAAGCTAGGGGGAAACAAAGGATGCTGTAAATCAAATAATCTAATTTCTCTTCCCCTCCTCCAAATATTCTCTTGATATTCAAATAAAGCCAGTTATTAGGGAGATTTTACCGTCTGCACTGCCGTTCTATCAGTATGCAAATCTTTTTAGTTCAGAGGACCCATGGTGTCATTACTGTAACCTCTTATGTAAAGAGTGCTACCTGTGTGAAGAACAGCCAGTTGTTTTTGGTATTCCTCTTTCTATGGCATAATGAAGTTAGGTGGCTCTGCAATTATATTATAATATGTGTAGCGATAATGTATGCTGTGCAAATCAACCTCACTAATTTGTTGCTAAATTGGAACAGATACAAATTCACACAACATTGGTCTTCTGTTGTGTTAGGCTTTTTTGCTACAATTCATGTCCTCAAAATGCTTTTATTTTTCAAAAGGAATGGATGCTAGACAATCTTTATCTCTTTTGATAAACTCAATTTGTGTCTCATAATCTCCAGCATCTAACATTGTAATATATCTTGAATAGCCTGTTTTAGTTTGTCCCAATTTTCTTTAACTTTCAGGCTGCACATTAAAGGGTCAGTTCATTAGAATTACAAAGTATAATTTTCACATAATTCCAGTGATATTTGGTCTGATGCTGATGCTTTTGATTTTATGTGATTTTTGATTTTATGAGTCTTTGAGGCATTTGCTTTTGAAACAGTTGGATTCCAATCCAAAATGGACTATATATCTTTGATATAATTAAAACTGTTCATGACAGGACCTGCGAGTTTCTCACATTAACGGGAACTTTGTTTCTGAAAAAGACTTTCTAGTGAGATAAAATGTCATTTTTCAATACTTTGAACACCACAAATGTAATTTATCATCTCCATTGTACATAGAGTATGAAAATGTAAGAGACAGATATTTCACATCATTGGAGCCTAAAACTAGAACCTAGTTTATAAATTGGCTTACTGATCTAATGTAAGTTATAACACCTTATTGCAGATTTAATAGAAGTTCAAGTGTAAAATGTCCTCCTTTAGTATCTTCGTCACAATTCATTAATAACCGGCATTAAATGAGCCTTATAAAAAAATCTTTGTTTAGGTTATTTTAAAAATGTATATATAGGGTTAGGGTATATAGGGTTTTGTAATTTAAAAGTACTCTGTACATTAAATCCTAATCACCAACCATCCATCCATATTTACCATTGACTGGATTGTCTTGAAAATCCATTGGTAATACAAATATTATGAACAGTGCTCCACTCATTGGACCCAAAACATCAAGTTTTCATGTTATGAGGATAACTTCAGGGTTTTGCATTTTGTCTTCAATAATTCATTGCAGTAGCCCACTGGCGGCCTCTGTTATGCGTTGAAGCCCCGCCCCCATCAGAGGGGAAAACAATCCATAACTATGCATTGACTTTGTATTGAATAAAGGAGCCTCCTTGACAATTCTGTCCATTAGCTAGCAACAGAAGAGTGTCTAAAAGATACTGAATAGTGGAATGCAGTACCGACAGGATAAAGAACCCATAACTAAGTCTTTAAAATCTGATCAACTGAAAAACTGAACTGAACTGCATTTTCTCAGAAAGTCATGTATCCAAAGTCAGTTTTGCTCAGGCATTTGACACTATGTAACTCGTGTTGTCGTAGAATGTAGATAATTCAGAAAACTATGCAGTATTAAGTGCCTTAGCTTGCAAACGTATAGCTAACGCTAGCTTGCTAACAGCCATCTTGACCTTTCTGGTTGACATAGAGTGCTGAAAAACAGACATTTTGTTTCAGCACATGGTTGTGTATTGTGGCACCGATATTATTAATTACCTTTTCTTGCTAACATATAGCTAACATTAGCTTGCTGATAGCCAATGGAATTAGTGAATGTAAATACATTAAATGGCTATAGCAGAAAAAATGGCGACTATCAATAGTATCAGTAGCTGTATAATATGTAATGATAAAAAGCCTCTAGCTACAGAAAATACTAATCCTGCATTTGATTCTTCACTGTATCTGAAAAATAACAATTTATGGACACATTTTTAATTTATTGATTTTTAGAGTTTTATTTCTGTAGATTTATGCAGTCTATGAGATTGACAGAAGTTGCTGAGTGGACTGCTTTCAAACAACTCTAATGTCCCTCAGACTTAATTCAAATCCGTTACCTGTCATTTAAGTGAAATTGCCCCAAAAAAACCCAGGCAACACTTAGTCCTGTGTTCACTGACAGATTGGTTAAACTGTAGGAACCACAGACTCAGGGTGAATTTGCAGCGCCGCCCAAACACCCTCAGTCATCTTCCCACTCATTCTCAGTCCCACCCTCTGCTACGCTGCCTTGTCCATCCATCCATCTGATTGACAGGTTATGAGCCAATCCCTGCATAAATGACTCCGACACACTAGGAATCTAGACCAGCTGGGTTCAATCAATCTCACTTAAACTATTCTCCATCGCAACCACGCTCTCTAATACTGAGACAGCAGAGCGGGCAGTTTCACAGTAATGTTATCAAATCTTTTCTGGAGGGATGGGGTGATCACTCTCCTGCAGAATAAAAGGGAAGTGGAGGGGCGAGAGGAAAAATGAAAGGTAATTGTGCTTTTTATTTCTGTGTTTGGATCGTGAAAGCAATCAGGGACAAGTCATGAAAAGAGGTGAAGGGCGATACAGTAGGTACAGTCTCAGACATCAGTTAGTTATAAGGAAAAACTCATAACAGCAGCCGTGATTCTGTTAATAGGGGTGATAAAACGGAAAAGACATAGCAATGTGTGTTTGGGCCAAGCAGTGTGGCGCTGTGAACCCCCTAAGGCTCGTGTCATAACAAACATGGCGAGGACAAACACTTGTAAAGAATCACTCAGATTGTATTGACATTACTTCCTCTGCTGAGGTTCTCGCTCCCTTTGTTTCAGGTCTGGTGTCATGGGGGAAGTAAATTCACCCACAAAACCCTCAGTGGTGAACAAGTGAACTTTCATTATTGCCGATTCTGTCGACCCACAAATAACTTCACACAAGAGACAGAATGATTGATACTCTTCATCATCTCTGGCTCCCTCCCCAGCCCCCCTAATTCAATTCCAAATAACTGCGAAGCTGTGTCACCCATACCAAGGAACTCACCAATGGAGCAACACTATTGATCCACAAACACCACAGAACCGTATGCATTTTTTTTCCACACTGAATGAAAGAGAGAAAAACACAACAGACCTCCATCCTTGCAATATTTCACAAAGCTAAAAAAAAAAAAAAGATTGGATGTACAGTGTAACATCTGAGTGGGGGAACACGTGTAACTTATTTTCACAGAGGAAACATCACTCCAGATAAATGTTCTTAATTTCAGCCTCTCGTTATAATGAATCTACCTCCACCCCCTTCACAGCTTCCTAGCCTTCATTTCACTGTCCTTTTCCTGAGGTTACTACCAGTCAGCATCCTTCTCTACTCCTGAATAGTCATCATTTTTGTAGCCACAGCGGTATAATCGGCCCCGATCAGGAAGCCCCCGGACTCTGAACGAAGCACTTTTATGCAAAAAAAGCCCAACAGCTACAGTCTCATTTTTCTATGTGTTTTTTTTTTTATATGAGAAGGGGTGGGGGGCTACACTGGTTTAGCACAACAGCATTGATGGTTGCTCGCAGACCCCTCTAGTCTGTGTACATTTCAGTAGGGCTTCAAATTTATCACATCAAAGACACAGCAAATTGCTACATAATTCAGTTTAGAAAAATTCTGCCAAGGCTGCACAAAAAAAGGTGAGGGGGGAGAAAAAACATACTGTCTTAATTTTGCCAGAAAATGAAGCATTTACTGCACAAGATTATTCAAGGCGGTTTTGTTCACCAGAACAAAAGTTTTTAAAGGGACAGGTCACCCCAAAATCAAAAATGCATATTTTCCCCTTAACTGCAGTGCTATTCTTTGACTGTCTATATTGGTTTGGTGTGAGTTGTCAAATGTTGGAGCTATCAGCCATAAAGACTGTCTGCCTTCACTCAGATATAATCGGACTACTATGCTTGTGGTGCTCAGATAAAAGAAATACATTTGAAAAACTCAAAAGCAATGTTTCTTTCCAGAATGAATGATAATTATAATCATGATCATTCACATGACTTGCTGTGAGCTGTTTCATGTAAATGGTAATTAAAAAGTGCAGTCATAGCAACAACTCAATTTTTACAGTACAGGTCAGCATTCACACATTCACACATTCACTTATCAGACACCTTATTAGTTAGTGAGGTATACCTATAATAAAGTGGCGTGTGGTCTTCTGCTGCTGTAGCCCATCTGCTTCAAGATTGGAAGTGTTGTGTGTTCAGAGATAGTCTGCTGGTTGCCGACAGCTCTACCATCTGAACCACAGCCACCCCAATGTAGAAGCTAGAAATGTAGATTCTCCTGCAAAGCATAGCCCTAAATGATTTCAACTCGACTCAGAAAACAAGAATTTCAAAAGTTGAGCAGACAGTCATACATATGCAAAAAGGGTGATTGGTTCAGTAGTGCAGATAACTATATTCTCTCTAGTACAGTTTCTACATGAAATGGCTCACAACAAGGTCTATGGATTGAAAAGAGTTTTTTCAAATATATTTTGAACCACTAGCAAAATGCCATGCACTTTTAATATATTTGAGAAAAGGTAGACAGTTGTAGTGTTGATATCTCCAACACTCGCCAACTCAACCATAACACTATAGACTAATAAATAGCACTACAGGTAAGTATGTATTTTTGATTTTGGGGTGAGCTGTCCCTTTAAGGCAAGTTCCAGTTCATTTTTGCCTCACTTTATGCGTGATGACCACCTGATTTTATCTGCCGCTCAGTGGTGATGACAGTTCCCACGATGCTTTGCTCAAACAGCTTAGCTCAGCAACCAGGAAAAACCGAGACGAGACTCCAAAGACACACCCAGGAATACAACATCTGGCTTAGTCTCCGTTTCCTTATCTGTCCCATCGTATTCATCCACACACACATTCACCCAGCAATTTAGACTTTGTCTTTGAATTCTATCTCCCCTGACATTAGGGTACAAACTTAGTTTATGATAGAGCCGTATGTGATTTAATATTACCGGATGACATAATGCATTTAACAATGCACCTGGGTAAATATTATCAGTGAGGAATGGCTCATAAAGTGTCATCCGTCTGCAGTAGGGACGCACAAGTGTGAGATTAGATGACGTCAGAGATGAGTAACTGACCTGATTAGACCACTTTGATAAACACTGAGAGGATTGTCTCTCACACTCACCTCCTCTCTCTACCTTCCATTGCCGCGCTCGTTAGCTGCCTGAATGGCACCGCATGAGAACATTTGCTTATATTTGAAATCCTCCCCACCTTCACACAGATTGAATTAGTGCCAGAAGAAGAAAATAGCCTGATAGAAACAACAGATGCGCAGCATTTTCATGCAGTCCTTCTGGAATCATCTAATTTCTAACCTCTGTGTTTGTACATCTCACCATCTCTTAATGCCCCTAACATACTGTGGGATGAGGGCGAATGTAAATGAAAAATACATTATTCATATTCCCACAAAGCCATCTAAGAGTGTGGTTGCTGTGCCAGGATGCCTCAACCGTACACAGGAAGGCAAGGAAGAAAGACAAAGCATGCCTACGCAATTTATTATCAGTTTTATTGATTTTCTCTTTTTTGGGTTGGGTGGGGATGTCTGCAACTATATTGTACCCAGAATCTATTTTTTCCGCTTCCAAAATAACTTATGTGTGGCAAGCCAAAAGCCTGACTTAGGCAGCCAATGTTTTTCCACCTTTTCTTTTAAAAGGATGCACTTGAATAACAATGAGGAACAAATGACAACAGCGTGGAGTCAAATTTAAAGATGTGGTCTAGTGAAACAAAAGAAAAAACATAACCTTCGCTTTCCAATCTTATGTGATTTATGACTCAGCTGGAGAATTACATGTAATGATTCAGCATGTTGATCAAGGGTTTGTACAACAGTGCGTGATCCAGAAATATTGCAGTAAAACAGAGAATAGACAGCAACGCAGATCAATTACTCCACAGCTCCGCATTGTGCATTCTGCCATTCCACTTGCGGCTACGCCGTATACCCTCACTACATCACAGCAAAATCACCCCCCGCCACTTTCTACAACATGCAACAAAAATATGCATTCCAGTCAGATACACTTTACTCATACTTATTGTCCTAAAAAATGAAAAATAAAATCAATTCTGTGTGTTTGCAAAGACTTCTCAGAGGGGAGTTTTTCAACCTCTCTGTCATATTTCGATACCGCCCTACAATTCATGAGAAAAGGCCCACCAGGAAGACATGTAAATAATTAAGTAGAGGCTTGGTCACAAGGTGTTGTATCTACAAAATGAGCAATTACTTTCTTCCTCCTGGGACGGGAGGCCGTTTATGGCGTTTGGGTCAAAGGGGAAGGCAAGCTCCACAGGGCAAACTAACATCAAATCCCTCCATTACTGATTTATCATACACAGCCTGGGCAGACATAAGATGGAGGGGCTGTATATGGACAGTGTGATGCTTTTACACATAGCAATAAAACTACACACACAAGTATATGGAGAGTTAATGTCCATAATATATTCAAGAAGTGTTTTCAGGTTATAAACCTGAAACAGAGACGGTTCAGAAGGGAGACATCCTACTGATGGGTCCCTTCCTATATCTGTGTCACATGAGTTTTCCCATGGCCCCACCCATTAGCACTAGCATCAGTTCTTTGATCTATTCATTCCAATGGGAGAAGTTATTGTGAGACATTCTGAGACTAAAATGACATTTTTCACATTTTTTTTCAAAAATTAAAATCAATTTAGTTTGAAACCTGTCTCTGTCCCAGCAACTTTTACTTGCAAGATCTGGCAAAAACAAATAGCGTTAGCATTAGCCAAACTCTTGAGAGATCTGGCAACAGATAACGTTAGCCAAACTGTGTCCGAGCAAAACCGTTTGCAAGCACCCTAGCTAACTAGTGTTAGTAACTAAATGTGACTGTAGATATCTTTGCAAAAAAATAAAAATAAATCCATTAAGCTTGACGTTCACAACAATTCCAAACCACAACTGCGTGTCCTCACTCCTCCGGCAATGTCCCACACTTCATGATGGAGTGCTGGGATCGATTTCCGGGTCACAAGCTGGAGGATCGCAGAGACAAAGAGGCACAAAATCGGGAATTGTATCCTACTTTTGTACCACTGTCTTTGCAGTTGGGACATGACAGTAACAAGACAATAGCTGCGCTTTCTGGCAAAAAACAAAAACAAAACAGTAACAGCTTCTAAACCAAAGACTACACTATCAAACATGTTCCAGCAAGAGTATGATCTGAAATTGGTGAGAAATGAACATCTGCAACCAAGATTACATGACATTAGCATGTAGCTAGTGTGCGTAATGTAATGTAATGTATGACAGAAAATAAGAAAAAGCATAATAGGTCCTTCCAAATGTTCTGTTTCAAAGGACTGATCAACAATATGTGCCCAAGATAATCCTCCTCTCTTGTTTTCTTTCACCCCTCCCTTTTATTTTGACACTCACCACAGGTGATTACAGGTAGGAGCTGGAAAAGGTCACCTGTTTATCTCTGGTGAGTGGAGTTGATGGAGAGGAATGACATTTACATTTGGACAGGGCAAAGGAATGAAAGCGAGGTAATTTTAAAACGCCCAAACCCCCTTGCACTCATTAACAAGTTTGTGAAATCATGATCTTTGCACTGAAGATAAAAAGGGGTTTACAGTGTTTGTTTTGTGTTCCATATGCAGAGAGTAAAAGAAAAAGTGTCAGCGATTCTTGCTCAATTCCTGCTGTCACAAAAGCAAAAATAACCTCTTTATCAGTGGGTTAGGACTGGAAATGCGAACACAGCTCTGACATTACATAAATATTTGCACAAATTCAGCGCCTAAAACGGGAGAAAAGTAATCTAGACATATGGCACTATTTAATCCATCTTGTTAAAGCAAACCTTGTAAAATCTGGCATCTGTTTCTTTAATAGGCTTAAGGAGGAAAGACCTTGCCCCAACCATATCCACCCACCTCCCTCCACCAACCTCAGGTGTTTTGTGCATGTCAATGTGTCTGCAGCGACAACGATCTGCTCCCTTAATCAGAAGCAAATCTTGTTTTCAATAATTAGCTGACAGACAAAAAGGAGAGAAACCTCATTTTCCTACGGGACTCGACGCTGCTGCACGATCAATATAATGAATGTCTAATGGCAAGCCTGTTTGGCTCCACCAGGAAGACGTTAATGTAGAATTAAAAACATGTCAGACCTATCACATGTTGCAGCTCCCCCCTCACTTTGAATCTGTAACGGCTGTCAGGATTCTCGCTAATAAACATACTCTGCAGAGATGTTAAGTGATGTGCTGTTAACAATTCAAAGGGGAGTTTTATAAATCATCTTTCTTGTAAATATTTTCCTAATTGTACAAATCATTCAAATGACAACTCGAGAAACCAGCTGGTTTTGCTTTACGGTATCACAGTTATTAAAACCTTTCACTGACTCCACTTCTTCTGCTATTCACTGCTTACTCTCTCACTGTTATCATCTTTCTTTATTCAATTGACAGTATCTTTTGAACTTTTGCCCATGATGACAATTATTAGTGTAGATAGACAGACCCACAACGACAGAAACCCCTGGAACCCGGTGCGTGAGACAGATCGTAAATGCTTATGCATCTTCAGGGGATATCTGCTTCTGATTAATGCAGTCGTCTCACAGCATGCTGACAGGAGTATATTGGGACCGGAGTCGACATCCAGAAAAAGCAGTAGTGATAAAGAACTAATTAAAGGTGGTAAAAGGTGAATATGATTTTAGGGATCTGTCAGTAATTGGGCACATGAAAGATACTGGCAGGGTGCTGTAGAGGCTGCTGCTCTCCCTTATTAGGCTCTAATGTGAAAGTTAATGTATTTCAAGCTGGTGCCCAGACGCCTAGAGGAGGGCTGTAGCACGGCCTCCTCAGCCCCTCACAGGGTGGGAGCCCCACAGGGCCGTTTGTAAGTGGTAGAAACATTGCTTCCCCTCCTCGGTTTTAATTCAGAGCAACAGCTCAGAGTGACAAAGTTCACAGGAAATCGATTGGTGTAAAGTATTGTGCATCGAGGGCTGGGAAGACTCAGGATGTTTTGGGATATCTGTTTATTTACTTTCTTGTCAAGAGTTCGGTGGAAACAGGTGGTTAGCATAGCTTATAGCACAAAGACTGGAAGCAAAGGAAATAGGTCTCATCATCTCTAATATCTCAGCCTGATCTCAGAAATGTGTGAAAAGACCACCACCTCTTAACACCACATTATGTGCTGGCATCACAGAAACACTGTCAATGGAAAGTCAATGGGGATCCTCAGTCAAGGTGGACTGATCGGTCAAACAGGACTTTTCACATTGTTTACTTATTTTAATTTCAATACTGAAATGTAATTACACAACAAACGTGCTTCAACCTAAGCCATGATCTTTTCCTCAGCCTAATCAAGTATTGCCTAAACCTAAATTGTTCCCATGCTGGTAGCATGTAATGTGTTAAAATTACATAGTGTAGTGTTAAACACGTTGTTGTCATCTCATGTATTTTTATGAGATCGCAGTGAATATATTGGTTTTTAATCCATACAAAAACCAAAATGTAAAAGCAACAAACTGTGTGTGGTAAGTTAGATGTTGGTTTGTGTCCGTCCATCCATTTTCTTCTGCTTATCCAGGGCCAGGTTGCAGGGGGCAGCAGGCTAAGTAAGGTATTCCAGACGTTCCTCTCCCTAGCAATGTTGCCAGCTCCTCCTGGGGGACCCTGAGGCGTTCCCAGGCCAGACATGATATATAATCTCTCCAGCATGTTCTGGGTCTATCCCGGGGCCTCTGACCAGTTGGACGTGCCCAGAAAACCACCTTAACTGGCCCCTTTTTACTATCTTTAAACCTGAAGACAGTCACAGACATACATTTACATCTTTACACTTTAAATAGATAAAACAAAGAAATTGTTAAATGTTGAAAATTAATTGGGGAGTTCTGGAGGATTTTGCTACATTTGTACAGAGTCTGGCTATTTGTTTCCCCATTTCCAGTGTTTACGCAAAGCTAAGGTAACCTTTTTCTGGTGTCATATTTCCTAGACAGATATAATAGTGGTATTGTGTCTGACTCTGGAAAAAAAAGCCTTTATACATTTTTTTACCAACATTTAGAACTATTTCCTCACACAAAAATAGACTATTACATAACCTAAATAGAGAAATTGGCAGAATATGTAGCCATTATCCAGCTGTGCCACTTCCATGGTTCATGGTTTATGGTTGGTGTCTTAAACCTTAAGCATCGGTGGCTCCTTGAGACTGACTAATTGTTCTGAAAATGCTCTCATGTCATAATAAGCCACATCTAACCACAAATAGTAGTAATACAGAGACTTCATACACATATCATGTGGCACCACCCAGAAGAGGCTGCTATACTGACATCTCCAACCCCACTGGCCACATCTTCCATTGTGTTACCCATAGGGAAACATTCCATATATTCTAGCGTTACGGTTTGCCAATTGTATTATAACAGCTGCATTGTAGCTGATTAAAATTCACCAGTGATAGCAGAATATTTGTGCATCATGCTGCAGCAGCATGAAAGTCTCTAATATAAAAATCTATTGCCTAATTAACTGTCGTGCTTGAATTAATGAAGTGAGCTGAAAAATATCTTTAAAGAGGCATTGCAGCATTCAGACTTTTGAAGGGGATGTAACATGTATGGTAACCTTTTCTCAGACATTCTTCCTCTTTATTTAGTTATACTGGTCCTAACACCTGTCGATCAGAAAAAAACCCTAATTATTTTGTACTACGGTGATAATAACTATATTTATTTACTAAAGCAGCAGGACTTTAGCTCAGGTTAATGCTGAATGAAGTCCTTTTTTTTTTTTTGCCAAACAGGACTGCTTTTTGCCTTAATTGAAACTCAGACTATTAAGGTTAATGGCAGCTGTTATGGGTTCTTGAAATGCCCTCAAGCCTTATTAGCTTTTCAGTCTTTTTTTCCCATCCTATGGTTTATTTTTACTCTTCACTTACCAAGGCATAGATAGTTAGTTTACAAAGTTTCAGAGGATTCATTTATTGTTTAATCGCCCCCTGAGGAGACAGGTGTCAGCTTGGATCTTATCGGCTCTTGCATAATGAGTAAAAATGATGGAGCTGGGTTGGATCCTGCAAAGGTCACACTATCACACCCTTTTACAGAAACAAATGGAATTAATGAAAGCTGTTTGTCTGGACCCCCTCGACTCCCTTCCTCCCCCCTCCTCCTCCTCTGTGTTGCACTCCTTTTGCTCCTCATTATTCTCTCTCCCTCTCTTCGTGACACACCGCATCCACTGTCAATGTCTCTCTTCACCGGATCCTCTAACGGTGCAACTTTAAGATCACAGCGAGCACATTGCACATATTTATAAGCTGTTTCAGCAGTGTCTCTGTCCCTCTTTCCCAGCTGAGTTTCATAAAATCCTTTTAATAAAGCCAGACATCATCTTGGAGGGGGAAAAAAAATGAAATTAATGGGTTTTGTATACAAGGAAACAAAAGATAACAATAAAACGTAGCACGGAAATGGAACATGATTGGATTACTTCCTGCAAATGTATTCTCAGAGTGGGGTAAGATATTGCAGCCTGTAATATAAACAAGAATTCAGCAAAGTTTGAACTGCTGGGTGTTTCACTGCAGATGAGAAAAAGAACAAAGGTAGCAAACAGCTTTGAGGCAGAGGAGAGGGCATGACAGCTCAAACATTGTATTTCCTGCCCAAAGTTTTTCATCTAATGTAGTGCATTCTTAAAGGTGTAGAAAACAAGGCTGACATGGATTGCGAGCACATCAGGGTCGAAGTAGTACAGGGACAATTCAGTGCTTATCAAATTTCCCTCTGGTCCAGCATGAAAGGAATGCACACCTAGAGTAGCATGGGTTTTTTCTTCACATGTGGTAGCCTTCCTCGGCAGATCAAAAGATTGTCTCCAAACCCGGACAGAGGGACAGAGGGACAGAGGGAAGCCTCGAGGCCATGCCACCCTCAAGCTGTTTGCTAGATGGGAATCAGCTACTGAGGTTTTCTCAATGGACCCTGCTCTGTTATCATCCATGCACAATGAATGTGTGCTGTCATAGAGAGGATTATTTCAGCTGAGAAAGGGAGGATATCTGAGTGAAGGTTTTTCACTGGGTGTTTACAAAAGATACGGGAAAAAAGAAAGCCTAACGACTCTAAAGAGTTGAATCATCCAGTCGATATTCTGGGATTTCACCTGGGGGGTCCTCCGCCGTTGTGTTTTGCACTACTGACTCACAGTATGTGTATGGAACACTGCTAAGTTTAGACTTGTGTATGTTTTCTCCACAAACGAATCTAGTTCGTAATTGGCAAGATGCAAGGGGTGAAATATTGACTGTGTTTTTGTGCGCGCGTGTGTGCGTGTGCAACTGTATTTTGTGTGTGAGTGTCTGCGTGTTAGTCTGTGTGCGTTTGTTTTTGGCTGCCATCCTGGCTTCATCTCAGTGTGCTACCAAGGAGACATAAGCCACTTCCATCTGCCTCGTGTTCCAAGTTTCTTTGTGTTCCTAATAAAAGACAGGAAGTTGAATTTAAATCAAATTTTTTATCACCACACCGATCTCTAATTAAAGGATAAAGGAGGTATAAGGAGAGAACTTTTTCTCAACTTCACTGACTGACATAAATCATGCTCGAAGAGAACATACTGTACTGTAAAAGACTGCCCACATTACAGATGAGACTCAATATGAATACAAGATTTTTTATTTTTTTATTTTATGCTTTGTTGCTGTTATAACTTCAGTGTGTGCGTGTGTTCCAAAGTTACACCTGTGCTGTAAAGTTGTCAATCTGATAAACAGGCTGGTAAACAAGTGTGAAGTCCATCGTCTAATAGGGACGCACCATTCTTGGGAAGGATGGGACAGGATGTACAGGATTTGGTTGCATGAGATTGGATGGAAAATAGAACCAGTTTCACTTAGGGCTATACATTTATTAAAATATTTAAATGTGATTAATCGCATGAATATCCTACTATGGCGTATTAGGGCCAAGTATGAAAAAAAAAGGATCTGCGGGAGGGAAGTAATATTTTGAGAAAATTGCAAACTTGCAAAACTTGCAAAATTATGAGATTAAAGTGGCAAATCTATGAGAAAAAAGTTGCTGATTTACGAGATTAAAAGTGGCAAATTTGCAAGAAAAAAGTTGCAGATTTATGAGAAAAAAGTGGCAAATCTACGAAAAAGCAGATTAGGAGATGGGTTTAAGGATTCTTTAATCATCTCTGCAGTGTGTGTGTGTGTGTGTGTGTGTGTGTGTTTGTGCTTGCAATTGTGGTACCGGCATGGACCATATCCTACTTCGCCCTTAACCCTATAGCAATAGCTCTTAGAGGGCGATGCCTATACAAAATAGAACGTTACTTACGTACTGAAAGTCCAGATTCTATGAGTATAGGTGCAGCCCTCTAACATCTGGGCCTCACTGGCTCCATAATAGCTGAAGAAAATCTATTTGGGGAGCCGATTGTCCGGCATCTGTGGTTGTTCAGGTTCCTTGACAAAGACAAAAATCTGCTACTTTATTCTCGCAGACTTGCCACTTTAAATCTCGTAAAGCTGCTACTTTTTTCTTGTAGATTTTAATCTCGTAAATTTGCGAGCTTTTTCTCGAAATATTACCCCCCTCCCCCAGGTCCGTATTTTTTTTCTTCATACTTGGCCCTAACACACCGTCGTACTATCCATAGTTAATAGCAAAATAATTCAGTTCAGTTCAGCTTTTTTATTGCGAACATGTGTGAGTAACACAACAAAGTAAACTCAAAAACAAACAAATCCAATGAAAATAATCAAAACAAAAAAATAGCAATAGTCAAAACAAAAGCTATAATGTGAACGCAACATGTCCGAAAAGGAGTAGGATGAAGCATATGCTTATTTAAACCTTCCCCTTCTCCACTACTCAATTAACAATTTTTTCCCCTAAACATACATATTTAAATAATACATATTTACAAAAAAAATTGAAAATAAATAGATTAAATAAACAAATACAATTCAAAAAAATTCCAGAATTTTTATCAGTTCAAGAGTTTTCAGGTATGAAATACTCTTATCAGTATCAGAGTGGATAAATATGCTTGCTTTATGCACATGTTAATTAATATATTATTGGAACACAGTAGTTATCACCCTGAGGTAACTGTGATTGCTGAATGAAGTCTCCGGTGAGTGCAATGGTCATAATCTGTCCCAACTCCTCTGCTATTTGTACAAGTTGTGCATCTGTGATACAGTGGTGGTTATTTCATGTGGACCCTCATAGTTTACAATATTAATTGGCAGCAATGAAAGCTAAATTTTCCATGGCTAACAGGACTGGCTCCACCGTATTTAAGACTAGATGTATACCTGATGCAGTTAAAATAAATCTAAAAGTTGAAGTGAAGTCAGTGTGTCTTGAAATAAATTAGGTGTGTGGTGTAGTCTGCGAGACTGTTACTAGACCCATCACTACTGAACTGTTGGTGGTTGAGATAAATTGTGGGTAATGTAGGCGCCAGGTTTAAAAAGGACAGAAAAATGTATGGAATAAAAACAATGCTATCTCTGGCTCTAATTTATCGATTAAGGGTGTGTCGTTGTGAGTGTGACATTGTTACAAGGACATAATGTTAAATCAGTGGATAATTAAATCTACAAACACCAAACTTTTTTCTGTATCCCCTGAAACTTGGTTTAAAAGTAAAATATTTGTGGTTCATCAAAGTTGGAAGTTTGAAAAGATATTCATCATAATCTAAAACTCAGCTAATTTGCTTCCTCAAGCCTGGCCTGGCGACATACACGACCCCACAGCAGAACATTGAGAAATGTCAAACAGTCAAATACAGAAATCTGTCATGTGAAAACTTTAATTTTGGCATAAAGTTTGTCATGCAGGACCCCTGCATGTCTTGTTTTGGTGGTTTACAGGGACCAGTGTGTGAGATCTGCTAATATTGTGAATGCAAGATTCTGAATCCCTGGTGAGGATCGTTTGTTTCTTATAACTCAGGTGACTTCACTTTCGTCCAGTTGCTCTGAACCAATTCATCCACTTAGTGTTGCTAGAGTGGCTGTAGGTGGAGCTGTCTCCTAGAACAGGGTTTGAGATTGTTTAGTCAAAATATGCAATCACCATTCAGTGGTTATTTCCCTCTCAATGCACCGAAGGAACAGCACGGGTCACTGATCAGATAAACAAACAAAAACAAATGGATAAGGTCAGGGTTTAGGTCTGGTTACAATCTCTCCAATTAAGGTCCTTGTGGGTGTGATGAAGTACAACTACTTGAGCATGGAAAAAATAGTAAAAAAAACAAACATTGTTACTTATATGCTGTTGGCTGATAAAACTCCACTCCATGATACATATTCATAAGACATGCAATGTATTTAGTAAGGCCTGAGACAATTTTTCCTTTATTGTTAGAACTCTCATGCTGATTGCAAACAAAACACATTCAACCAACAGCTGGTTGGTTCACACATAAGTTGTGCTTGTTTATGGCCTGACGTGGGAAGTCAGAGGTAGGAAACACATCATTACCAATCTCCGTTTCAGGCTACCAAGGTGGGGAAAACATGTCAGCTTGCGGTAGGTGTTTGCTTGGCTGAACCACAAACTTTTAATTGCAATGATTTCACCAGCTTTTGTCACTGTATTGGCTCATTCAGATAATATAATAATAATAATATCATAATAATATAACATATAATACAGCACCATGAAAATCACACTATCAAAGGATTAAAAGCCGTTTCACACCAACCACAGCTTGTCGTCCAAAAAATTTGCACGGTGGTGGTAGGGTTATTTGGACAGACCTTGATTTCATCAGATTTGTTGCCTGAGGAAATATATGTTCCAATAATATTCTTTTGTTTCAACTAATAACACCTCCAAGTCATAGGTCATAGCTAGCTTGCTTCCAAACTGAGGGAATTATCAATTTGGTTTCACACTGCGATGACTACCTCAACAACAAAATAAAGAACAATAGGCTTGAGGTCGCCTAATAGCTAAGATATGATAAAGAACTTTGTTACAAAATACAGAAACTAATCTGACCCCAAATTGGATGCTAATGCTTGTTGTTGTAGCTAGCCAAATCTGTGACCAACATTTAACATTAGCGAGTCATCTTATCCCAGCTGTTTCTCAAGCCATAAATTAGAGCTTGTCTGTCTGGATGGTTTTAGTTTGGTGGAGTGGAAAATAGAAGACAGCAACGTGGATAATTCACACCAGACTGGGGTGCATAGGTGATGTGGAAAATCTGCCTATAGATTTTCAGAGTTTACGCACCACATTTTCGCATCGCACAGGTTAGAATGGCTTTAAGTCTTATTGAGTAACTGTTGACTTTGTGGACAAACATCATTTCAGTTGTCAGTTGCACATAGTATATGCTGAAGGTACCATAGTATTATTCCCTGCAGGGAGCAGAGAATCCAAAGTTCAGACTTGTGATCAAAATGACACTTTTCAGTGGGGTCAAGAGTAAAAAGGCACTTTGGCAAAAGTAGGAATTCACAAAATCCAAAGTAAATGAGGCAGGTGCGGACTGTAACAGAATGATATCTTGCAGTGTAATAGTATTTTAGGGTGGAAGAAGTGGGGCACTGATCAATAAAAGAGGCCTATTATAGAGAAAAAGATTGGTGATAGAATCCCTATATCCACAGGGAGTATTGGGATAAGGGGTGTGAAAGCATTTATTGAATTTAACAGCCTGCAGTCAAAAAAGGGGTTTAAGTCTGTGACAGGCCATTTCTAGCACTGATAAATAATATGAAAGAGATTGATGGCTACAGTTTTGGACACTTATAGATGATTGCAAATATAGAAATACTTGGATGACGGTATTGTAGGTCTGAGTTCACGTGGCAAGTATGGTGACAAAAAAAAAGAAGAAAAAAGTGTTAATTGGACTTTCAACCATCTCAAATCTTTGGAAATGTCACCAAAGTTCTTCACTCAGTCCAAATTGCACATAATTTGGCAGACATGTTTGGAATGCTTTCCAGGACACCACTGTCATGTTTGGTGCTGATTTTCAAAAAGCAGCTTATTGTAAAATCAACATTAATAAGGGCCAAAACTGATCAAATTTTATCCGCAGTACTGTTGAGTATTAACATCTTGGGGGGCCCCTGCTGTTCTTGCAGGTTTACTGAGTAGTTCCACCTTAACCAAGCAACTTCTGGTGAGTTTTGTGTTTGGCAACATCCATTTCCACACAGTCTAACAAAGAGTTGAGGGGGTCAAACACAAAGCATGTAACTGTCTGAGCAGCTTAAAGGTTTGTTACTTTGGCAACTGTTTACAAATCTCTACCTTTCTGGGCCTGGGAGACTGCTTTCATGGGAGGCCAACAACAGACGGTAGCAGGCTATTCTGCACTTGTTCTGGGTAAATACTGGATGTGGTTTTGTGTCACTGCTTGTTAAACATTTTACCTTGACAAACAAGACTATGGGTCCGATTAAGACGATCTATAGCGCATGGTCTAAAGTGCATTTCATTTCATTTTGATTGCTACTAATTTAGTCCAGGTTTTTGTTGGTTAATGGTACAATCATTATCTGCTGCCTAAAGATAGCAATGTGCCAGCAATGCACCTGACCAGACCAATGCACCCATGGACGCACAGATGGACGCACGTACGTTTGCTACAATGCGTGAACTGCATTGGGCTGAAATTAGCAATGACAGTTGCACTGCAAGGACCCTATGAGTCTACAGCCATGCTAGCAACTAAGTGAGGCCATACTCATTGTTGCCAACTCTTTTCCAATGAAAATAGCTGCTACTAGCTCCAAAAGTTGCCAGATTACATGACAATTTGCATATTGATGACGTCAAGCCTCACAGTTTATTTCTAGGTCTGACTCCGTGCTGTCCAGCTCACTCAGCTCTCGTTGGTTGGGTCCCATGATGCTTTGCGGTTGTCCATTCTTTGTGATGTTCATGCTTGTTTGTCGTTTTAACGTTGTTCTAGTACAAATTCTCTGTATTTGTCATTTGTCAGTCACTTTATACGTTTAATGTTTGTACTGTGACCGTTACTAGGGGTCCTTTTAGTGACCACCCTTCCCGTTTTGAGCAATTTTAAATCAGTTTTGTTGGCATTGCTTTACCTGCCTAATAAGCTGTTGGGAAAAGAGCATCATATCTCTGCTGTAAGAGAGCCCTGCTTGTCACAGTATTACATTCTTGCCTTGGACCCAATGGCCTGAAAAAGTTGCTAAATTAGTTGCTTTTTAGAAATAAAGTCGCCAAGAGGACCTGGAAAGTCTAAAATTAAGTCTTAAATCTAGTGACAAAGTTGGCAACACTGATCGTACTCGGACACAGTAGTGCTTTCAGCTAATAGGCTATCTATGGGGATAAATGGCTAACGATGCTAACATGCTCACAATGACAATTTTAACATGCTAATATTTAGCATATGTGTACCATGTTCTCTGTCCTGTTTTGATTGATTTAGCAGATGGGAATATCATTAGTTTTGTTGGTATTTGGGGTATTTTGCAGGTGTTTTAATTGATTGAACCAGGTTATGGCACTAGAGTATTACAATTCATTGTAATTAGACATATTTGAAAGACAAATACTTAAAATAGGAGTTTTAGAGACAAATTTGGTTTAACTGGATTTCAGTAGCTGGTGTTTTTCAGTTTTCAGGTAGTCATCTTTATTCCAACAATGTGTGTATATTTTGTGACAAGGTCATTGTAATTGAAACAGTCAGTAGTGAGGAGATACCACAAATAAAAGGCGAACAAAATATTAATTATGCCCCCAAGCAGTATGCCCCCAGTATTGGGGTCAAAACCAATGGGACAGTGATAATATTAACTGTATAACAGAAAAATGCTACACTAATAGAACAATACAGTGATAAATCTGCAGCTGCAGATGAAATGGTGCCTGACACATTGCCATTTGAAAAATTGCCAATTTTCCCTGGTGGTGGTGTTACTCAGTGTGACCAAATGTGGTCTGACAGACTTTGAGGGCCAGAAGGACTTTTGTTGTCTCTGTACGGCCTGCAGGGGAGTGACCTCTTACAGTGCTGGTAATCACTCGTGTGAGTCTCTCTGTATGAGTTGATCACAAGTGATGAGCACACAATGTTCCTGTTAGCACACAAGCTACCTGGCTGACTTATTAAAATTTTGGAGAAATAGTGCCTTCCAGGTTTGAATGTTCCAACATTCAGGTGTTTCTCTTAGTCCGTGAGACCTTGAACATTTCATCTAACTTTAAAGCCTCTTTAGGTGAAAGTTAGGGGAAATATTGGAAACATGGCTTCAAGTTGCTGTAGTCATATATTGTGAATGAAGCAAAAATCTTCACAGTGCTTTCAAACCTAGACTCCAAAAAGGAAACAAAATCTTATGTCGACTTGTAATTACAGCAATCTGAAATTAAATATATGGCAAAGGATTCCCGACTGGTTCATATAAAACAATTAAGCAACAAAGCAAAGACAGGAGACATTTTACTTTGCACTTCAACATGGTTAATGCTATTATGGGGGAGTAGCTTTATCACAGATCCCATAACACCACAGGGAGTGTTTCCATGTTTTAATCAGGTGCTAAGTGGCTCCAGCTCAACAGTGCATTCCTGTACCTGGAAAGAGCCTTGGCGCCTGTCTAATGAGGATTCACATTTATCTCTGCCTCCAAGTGTGAATATCAATACCACAACTCAAAGAAACTCTTCTTCTTCTTCTTGTCATCACCCCTTCATTTTTTACGCCTGGAGGTTCTAATTTCTGATGATGGTACCGTGAGAAGAGAGACAGGAGTGTTACATGAAGGACTTGGTGGAAGAGGTGTGTATTGCAGTGGTGGAATGTAACTAAGTATATATACTCAAGTACTGTACTTTACTGTAATTTACTGGAGTATTTCCATTGTATGTAACTTTATACTTCTACTCCACTACATTTTAAGGCATATTGTACTTTTTACTCAACAAAATTTAGCTGACAGCTTCAGTTACTTTTCAGGTCGAGATTTAACATAAAAAAAAAACATGATCAATTTAAAGTGATTCAAATTTTTAAACAAACTAAACCTCATAACAGTATACTTAGTAGTTAAAATGAGCCCTACCACGAGAAAATTAAAACGCTGCTTAATGCATCAACAATATTAATACATTACTATATTCAGGATATAGAAAACAATCTGAGTGGGTCCATTCTGCATAATCAGTACTTTTATTTTTGATATTTTAAGTACATTTTGATGCTGGTACTTTGGTAGTTTTACTTGTAGGACTTTTACTTGTAGTGGAGTAATTTCACAGTGTGATATTAGTACTTTTACTTAAGTAAGGGATCTGAATACTTCTTCCACCACCTTCTTAGTGTTTAGTGTGTGTGTGTGTGTGTGTGTGTGTGTAACAGCTTCAGCAACATCTTTGCTCATCATGTATAAATGTTACGATTAGCTCAAACATGTTTGCGGTTGTTTTGACAGTATGAAAATGAGAGCAGTGGCTAAACAATTATTCCATGCTTGTCTCAGAGGAATTAAATTAGATTAGTGTTAAAAGGGTTTTTCCCCCTCAGCAAGTACAGTATATCTAGATTCTTCAATTAATCATCATTAATCAGGGATCTCAACACAGTCCATTTACAAATCTGAGTTTGAGTCAGTGTCCACATTAGAAATTATGAACTGGAGAATTATTGGGAAGCCAGGATATTATGAACAGAATTAGTTTGAATCCAGTTTGGTTTGATAATGCAAATAGAATTTAAGTCGATATAATAAATGCTAATATAGTGTTGCCTTATGGACATGGTACACGCTAAGTTAATTTGGTTTCCTTTTTTAATGAATTTAAAGAATATGGATGATTTACAAAATAAGTAATTCACAAGAAAGTATTTTGCATTTGTTTAAAACTGAAATAATTTATATATATATATATATATATATAGATATATATGTGCATTTATTAATGCTCCACTTGCAGCTTTATAAGACTAAAATATCCCTTTTTGTCGCGATAACTGGATGCTTTCCCCCCACAGTGACATCTCTATTTCATAGCATTGTTTTTCTACATATGTTGCAACAGATAATTGTGCAGATTCTGGATAACCTTTGCTAAACAGCAATGTGTTCAGTAATGATGATGTCGACACAATAACCTCTGCTGATATGCAGGCCAGATGGCCAGCCAAGTTGCCCTTTCAGAACCCTGCTATGCTCAGTGAGCGATGGTGACAGCCCGTGTGTGTGTGTGTGTGTATTTGCATGTGCAGTTGAGTGTTCACTAACAAATGTAACTGGATAGTCTTTATCTTCAGTAGTATAATTCAATGCACATACCTCGTCACCATTTAAAGGATAAGACAGGCATTTTATCATACATTTTTTTTTTGTCCAATAAAAAGACCAGAACCAGGATTGAGCTATGCTAGCTGTACCCTTTGATACCAGGCTTTATGCTAAGCTAGGCTAAGCTAAGCTTCATATTGCTTCATATAGCTTCATATTGAATGCCCAAATAGGAGAGTGGTATCAAGCTTTTCATCTACCTTTCAGCAAGTAAGGTATCAGGTATCATATCATATGTTTGTCTGTATGACTTTTCCCTGATTTTGGCCCTGACACTTGGCAGGTGTATTGCAAAAGACCCAAGGAAGTGCAGTACCATTTGTAAACTCTGGATATCTGGGACGTATTTATTAGTAGTGTGTTGCATACACACCATATAGTGTATTGCATGCTCGGTACAACTTGTGCGCCATTGAGATTAGGATATGCAACAATGTCATGTCAGGTGTATTGCTTAGGAACCAAGGGAGTGCAGTGTTGAGTATAAAGTTGTTTGTATAAGCTCTTCTTGAGAAGCTGCAGGCAGCAATAACGGAGGCCAAATTCTGAACAGATGCGTTTTGAATTGGTACTCACATAAAGCACATTATCTAAATTAAGTACATTAACTTGTGTACATGAGTTAAAATAAATCAGTGTGGACATTTGTTTGTTGTACCCATCTGTCCACTCTGATGTTCTCCCTTATGTGGACTTTGTCACCCTTTATCCAGGTCACCTGACTTCCAACTGTGGCCACTGGAGGCATCACAACAGATGTAAATATGGGTCCTAATAAGCTGCTTGTACAAATGACCTATCTTGTCGTTCTATGGGGGACAGTCTCCCTTTATTATTGTCATGGATATGATTTCCTTTTTGGTTTTTAATTTTGGAGGCAATAAAATGATCCATTATGCAGTATAAGGCATTAAGAAAAAAGAGTGAGGAAGAAATCCTCAATTTCGGTGGGATTCAGAGGAAATACATCCAAGCTGTGTGAGCAGGTGAGGAGAGCTTTGGAAAGCTCATTGGGTTCTTAACTTGTCAGAGTAATCCAGGTCCACCCCTAAGGGGGAGCTGGCTACTGGCATTTTCCCTGCAATTTGTTATAAGAGTGAGTTTACATTTTGATTTAATAAGGCCCATAGGCATGGCCCCAAACAAGAATCAATCATCAGGCTGGAGCAAACGAGGCTCTGGCCAGCGGAGAACAAGTCGACTGGCTGGGATCAGTAGAAGAAACTGGCTCTCTTTTCTCCTTCTTTCTTCTTATACAAATACACACACACACACACACACACACACACACACACGCACGCCTGATGTGCGGTACAATAGTGCCAGTCCATATCAGTTATAAAAGAAGTGGTTTCCATCTAACCAAGAATCAAAGGCTTTGTCTTCCTGCATGATTGTTAGAGGCACATGAAGGAAGCCGTTTCACTTTAATAAAATATGGCCTTCTTGCGAATTGAATGAATGCAAATGTATTTAAACCACTGAATCACATGCTGCCTGGAGACATCAGAGCCTGCAGGGCCATACTTCTCTGTGTTCCATTTCTCATTACTGTCTAATACCTGGCTCCCTTGATATGGCCCCAGAGCGTCCTGATGGAACATTCATAATTGATTCTGATTTGACTCCCTCATTACCAACAAGTGACTCTGTATTGGAGTGTGCACATTCAGCTCCAGAGGGCAAGTCCTTTTTTAGCTTCACTTTCACCCTCATCTGTCTGTGTGTCTCGCTCCCTGATTACACACAAGGAAAGAGTCTGTGAAAGTGAGGAAGGCTTCCTTTTGAGTGTGAGTTTTAGTTTTCTTTCCATCCTTCACCCGCTCTCATTTCCTTTGTTGCACATACACACACACACACACACACACACACACACACACATATATGAAGGCACCTGTCTTGTACTCTGTTCTTTTTGTGCACGTCTTTTTTTCTGCATCTCACACAAAATAGAAGCAGCAGGATGGTCTGTTTTGCAGATGGAGGCAAAACGGTAATGATATCAAAACTGCCAGGGTGACATTTACAGAGGCAAAGTATTTGCACTCTTTCCCCCCAAAAAAAGACAAATAAACAGCAACCAAAAAAAGGGAATACAATGCACAGTGTTTTATGAGTAATTTTCTCTCTTCGGGGTTGTGATGATTAAGATAGAACTTCTCCTCAGAAGCGGGTCCCTCTTGAAAATAAATTGTTATCGTTCCTTTAGCGGGTGAAGGGGCCAGGGACTGGTGCACTCGGCACTGAAAACACTACACCCACGTGATGAGATAACAAGCTTAGTGGCCCTGACCTTGTCTAATGGCACCTCCGTCATATTTACCAAATGGTATTTGGAGCAATCACCACAGTTGCGATGAGATGGATAGATTGACAACAAAGCAATCAGATCCACCAGGGTGTGTGCTACTATATGGGCTTATCCCGACTACAACCGGTTCATAATGTAGGGCAAACAAGAAGGATTTCATCATTGACACAGAGCCCTCCTTTTCTTTGTCAGGGCAAGGGCACTATCAGCGCTTTGTTCTACACTCTGGTTTCATCACACGTGATCAAGTCAGAGAATTAATGTTTAAACAACAGGTTGCACCCTCTCCACCTTTTTTCTTTTCCCTCTTCTCTCTTCCTCCTGCCTGCTCCCCTCCCCTTCCATGCTTTTGTTAAATGCATGAATGCCTGAATGTGAATGAAGTCTTTGGGCAACATTTTCATCTCCATCTCTGATGTTTCCCCCTCCCATACGAGAGGTGGGAGGGGGGCTAGCGGAGGCAATGGCATCAAAATTCAGCAGGAATCTTTCAGGACAGTCCCTCATGGACTGCCCTCCTTGGAGGACGGCCTGGAAATGGCTCCCGGTCTTGTCAGCCATGGTAATACAGTGCAAGACACTGCAGGGATAAATACCTGGGTGACAAATAAATGTGTTGTAAAAGGGGCATTAATCGCCAGCTTTGTGAGACGTGTGTCCTTATGACAAAAGAGGGAGACATTTGTCAGTCTGTTCCACAGATGGCCCCACAGAGCCCTTGATGAATCACCTCCACCTTGCTTTAACTGGCCGCAGAGGCACCGACACCACAGCAGCTCAATCTGCAGCTGCTTGGCACCCAATCGAACACACACAATATCTTCTGCCTTTATCATAAATTAAAACTTGATTTAAATTTTGTGATGGATATTAATAGGGCAAAATTTGGGTAATGATTTGACCATCGCCGTTCTGTTTTCTTTCAAATAACTTTTGCTAACCTTTCTTTTTTCTCTCAGCCTAATCGTGTGTTTTTTTTGTCAGTCAGACTTCTTTAAAACAATGTCAAACCATTCCCAGAACTCAGCCATTAACTTAAAGTGTAATCATTACTGAATTTATGCCCAAAACTACAAAAATAAGATCCAAGTTGTGATATAGTCAAAATTACATTTTAATGACCTTTAGGAAATATTGTCTATTATTCATATGCAGTTCCTTGGCAATTGCGTTGTCCCTAATAACTAATTAAGCATTAAATGGCTGTCTATTGGTTTGCCTCTTTGTGAGCATTTTATGTCCAACCAAAATATATTGTTTAAAATCCTCAGACTATGATGTGATAGTCCGTCTGAGCCAGCCCGCTGCTTTCTACTCTCACTCTACTCCTTCTCGGACCACAAGCTCTATTTTCCACAACAGAACAAGGCACAGTCTGACATAATTCCACCTGATGGTTTTTTTGTGGTCTGAGACATTTCGTTGATGGACCCGGGAAGTGAACCGCACTCCCACTTACGGAGCCGAGTGGCCCTGGCTCCCTTAATTGGTCATGCAGTTCACAGTGGATGTGATTAATCACTGGCCAATTAGCCACTGGCACCTGTGCCAACACTGGAGGAGGCTGGGAGTGCGTGCAACTCAAGTGAGAGTCAGTACCACTACTTCTCCAAAACTGTTTTAATGACTTTCCCACTTCATGTTTTATTTTTATGTCTTCAGTGCTCAGCGTATACTGCAAAGGACTCCCTGCGAGCGAAAACGATCAATTATGCATGCCATTAAATATGTATATCTGTGCCTTTTGTTTATTCGATTGGAGTACACTGATATTTCTTTTTCTCCTCCCAATGATTTACAAAAGAAAATTAAAGTGGCCTCTCTTCCTTACTTATAGCTGCACATGATGAGCTTTGACTATGTTGATGAACATGACCCGCGGATGACTTCCTGTATGACATCACCGCAAATCTTCTTTCCGCCTCTGCCTGTCAGCCAATCCATACTGTGCGCCTCCTCCCACCAAGCCTGCAGGGACACTTCCTTTGGCACCTCGGAGTATCTAAATCCTTTTACAGTGAAGCCTCCTGGCTGTCTCACAGCTGACTGATGATCCTGTATTACACGTTGAACTGACACAGAGAATAGGCACTTGGTGGAAATCCTCCATCCAGAGAGAGGGAGGGAGTATGAGAGAGAGAGAAATAGAGGAGAGTCTAAATGCCGGCTTGGGACGGACGCCTAGTCTACTCATGACTCAAAGACATGTGTTGGGGCTGGAGGTTGGAGGGATTAGAGTGCATAATAGATTTCAGAGCAAAGGAGCACTGATGCAGCCCCAATTCAAACACTGCCTGGGGCCTGTACGCTTTCCTCACCAAAGATTGCAGGAGAAATAATGGTAAGTTCTTTTTTGCTGGTGGGGAGGCACTAATAGCCTCTTAAGAAAATCCCAGACTAGTGTCAGACAGCCCAGCTTCGTTTCAGTGGCAGAGCTGCACTGAAACATTCTAAGGGCTCTCCTCGACCATCGTATCTTCGCCAGCTTCTCATTGTTCAGAGACTTCCCTCTCCAAGTTGACTGCAAGAGAACGTCAAGTGTTCCTCTTCAGCATTTAAAAAGAGACCCATCTGTTCTGAGCTTGTATCGGAACTAAAAGTAAAGTCATAAATAAGAAGCCTACTGTTACTTTTTAATGATGCAAATTGAAATATTGTTTCCGCTCTTGTTGTTTGGATAAGCCTTTGTTTATCTCAGTGTTGAGGGTCTGCGGTGTGTTAATGTGATCTGAGCAGAAACATAAGGCCCTGACCGCTGACCCTAAACATCGCTAAGCCACATGGAGACAGATAGGGCTATTAAAGTACCATAATGGAGGGAGAAAAGTGACACCAATTAGATTAAATGTGCTAGATATTCACCAGGCCTTTTTCCCTTCTAATTTCTCTTGGCAGAGAACCAGAGAGCAACTCAGACTGAATAACAGAGGATAACGATCTCATTACAGTACACACTTCTTCTAGAACCTGAGAGAGGAGGGGGGCACCGGCCATGACTGACACACAAACACAAGCACACCGGTCAAACAGTGCACTCAACTGAGGAAACAAAAAAACCTCCTCTTCATCCTGTGTGATATCTGAGTGAATATTAAATCCAAGGCCAGACAGACTATCTGAAGAAAACCAGAACATTCTACAGCATGTGCTCTTTGAATTATTAAGCATTTTAAAATCTTCTCCATCCCCAAAAGTTCCCACTGCATTAATTAAAGTAGTTCAGTTAGATAGGCTATGTAACATCCCCCTTGATGAAGGTAGACAAGGTACAACCATTACATTGCACTCCGGAGAGCCTTTATGCCTGCCAGAGCTCTGCACGGCTGTGTTTCCTTGTCTATATACTTGAATACGAGAGGAAAAAAAGACTATAAGCAGGACTAAGTAAAAGAGTATTACGCTGTTGCCAAAGTCACAATGTGTCAGGTGTAGCCATTAATGTGTTAGGTATAAAGGCTGTGTCTTTCTTTTCTTTTTTTCTTGATAGCAGGGTGATTTTGTAGAACCAGAATCCCTATGGATATGCAGTGGAAATACCAGATGTTTAATTATTTACAATCAGGATAAAGGTCTTAGCCTCTGATATCATTATGATTTTTTGTAATGAGGCACGTTGAGTTTGATTTTCCTCAAAGAAAATGTATAGAGTCATACAAAAGTTATCATCACTAGAAGTGTGTGGTGGTGTCTTTTCTCTTTTCATTCTCGTGTTTGGGACATGAATACATGCCTGTTAGCTAGCTAGACTTATGATGGCTAAACCGGATCAGCTAGTGACATTGCCCCATGGAGGAGGGGTCTGAAGGTTGTGTTTACAAACCGCAACAGACAAACCCTACTCATTCTGGGAAAAATCACCATGACTCTCACTCTCTCGGTTAGCTTAACTTTTCATAAAGACTTAAAACAGTGGAAATACGTGTCATTTGTACACTTTGGTTTTTGTATGAATTAAACAAAAATATGGTTTATTAGTCAGCTGTAGGCAGAGATGTTACTTTGGATGGACCCAAGCTAACTCAGTGTTGCCTTTCATGCATTATAAGATCTGGATACCAGAACCAAAGATGGCGCCTAAAAAAATCCAAAAAGAATTGCTCATCTGGCATACAGCACAAATGTTTTTTAGCCTCTGCTTATACTTCCGTGGCTCACTGAATATGTAATGTCTATGTTGTCTCATAGAGTTTACATTGTGATGAATTCACAGATTTTTGATTTACAAAACCTATACAGATTAAAAATTCATAATAGAAAGAGCCCTAGGTGACCTTTTTTGCAATTCAGGGTGTCCTGTCAACAGGATTTTACACTGCAGTATCACAAGTCGATTGGAGGCACCGTATCCAGTTCTGTAATATTTCATGAATGTTGCCTACTCTATTTTCGGTAGAAAGAAGCTAAGGCTAGCTTGAAAAGGTGCTAGATGATGCTGTATACCAATTTGCATATATGCCATATTGTTTATCATTTACTGTTTTAATACTGTATACAAAAGTCAATTTTCACTCAGCTCGCTTCACCATTAGCTATTAGCTCGTAAATATGCATCTAAATCTCAAATTTCAATGTTTTTATGTAGGCTGTTGTAAAGCCAGTGGAACTGAAGCATAATGAACAGAGAGACGCTGGGATAAAGTCATTCTTATGAAAAGAGAAAAAATAAAGTAATTAGTCCCCCTTCACTCAGTAAATATTGGGAATAGTCAGACCAGAGAGCCGCAGCCACACGCTATATTGGCATTTCTTTTCAAGTGAGAGGGGTTAAAGCCGGAGTGCATGACTTTAAGATATACATGAACATCCGTTATGTTCAAGCTTTTGCTAGAAGAGTTTACAACACATAGTGCTGATTAGGGTTGTCAAAAGTAAAGTGCCAACAACATCTCCAACCTAAACGACAGAATAGACCATTTGTTAATCGTACACATATGAGTTTGTCTAAATGAGCGTTTCAAGGCTCACAATACCACGGAGCGTTCTACAAATAGCACACATTTCATAATACATACACGTGCTGTTGTAAAAAAGGCTGCAGATTCTGTAAATTTAGGGTACAAAGCACTGATCTAGGTTCAGGACAAAAACTTCCTGTTAAGGCGTTATAAAAGACAGTTTAAATAGTAAATAAATGTACATAAATGCCATAAGTGAAGTAGTTAGGATGACATAAGCTGTGGAAGTCATGTAAAAAATGTAAGTTTCATAAAAAGTAATTTACTTTTGTTTCCACACGTGACATGAACCCCGTTCTCCTGGGTGAAAGTCCGCCATTTGTTTTTGTTTTTCACTGAAGGGGTCTTAAAAGTTGCCAAATCTAGTAAAAGTAGCTAAGTTGCCTAGACTGGTTTCTATCAGTTATTTTCATTTAAGAAAACAAGTGTATTTCCAAATGTCAAACTATTCCCTTAAAAGACAAACATTAGAATAATAGCCTTCTGTGTTGACAAGTAGCCATATGGTCTGACATAATGTGTGAACTACTCACATCCAGGCTTTATGAAAGTTCAATCTTGAAGAAACAAATGTTCAACTTCCTGGGTCAGACACTGTGATGGGACCTTTGTGTTCAACGAGCGCCAAACTTTGAATATTTCAGACTTTGAAGCAGATGCCACAAGTTAAAAGGCAGAAGTCATGAGTCACATTTGGTCTGATGAGTTACTGTGGCACTGTGGTCCATCTGCTCTCATAAGACACTGGCACTCTGGTTGCCAGCCTCCCACCAGTCCCACTACACTCTGTTGTAGTGTTGTTTAGAGTGCGCTCATTAGGGTAGAGAAGAGCAAATACAAATAATTCAAGACAATCTTGAGCAATGAAATAAATCCTTTCTGTTCCAACAAACTCAGTTTAGACATCATGATCATGATGATTTAATGGGGAACACCACTGTACTGCAAAATTTAACCTGAAATTAAACAATCAGCAGAGAAGTGGACTAAACAAAATACTGCATTCCTACAGGAAGCAGCTCCAAAGGGTTATATTATGCAGCAAAGATAAATAGATTTATAGAAAATCCTGAGTTAGCTTTTCTTGTGTGTATCATGCTGAGTTTAATAAAGAATGTTTTATCAAATTCTTAATACTTACTCAATAACTCAACTTTGGAATATAACATCAATGTATGAAGCTGACAAGTGATTGGCTGAATTTAAATGATCCTTCATAGTTAAACTGACGGGCAAAACATTCGGCTGTATACTATGACAGCTTGATTATACTATGTTTTGGTGATGTCTTGCTGATATTTCAACATTTACTCTACCAAAATAACTGACAGCCTCTAAAATAGTATTTTCTTTGTTTTCTGCCCAACATTTACTTGATTTACCTCAATTATGTACATGCTTCAAGGTGTGGAGGGAGCTCTAAATTTGCTTAAAGGAACTCTAAGATAACTCTCAATCCTGTTCAAGGCACTGTTCTTCTAATCAAATTAGACAGCATTGTTTTCCATTAAATGCACTATATACAAATCAAAAGTTTTTGAGTGTAAAGACACACACACACACACACACACACACACACACACATGCATATATTCTTTGCTTCCCAGCTTGTAAAATTAAGTTTGCAAGCTCGGATTTTAATGCCCAAAACAAAGTTAAAGGAAAGTTAAGAGTACAAAACATAAAGGGGGCATATTATGCTCATTTTCAGGTTCATGCTTGTATTTAAGATTTCTACTAGAACTTGTTTACATGTTTAATGTCCAAAAAACACAATACTTTTCTCAAACTGTCTGTTCAGAACAGACCTGTATTCACCCTCTGCCTGGAACAATCTGTTTAGGCGCCTGTCTCTTTAAGAGCCCCTACTGAAGAAAACCCAGCCTGCTCTGAAAACAAACTGACTGACATGTGATGCGCATTGTTCTTGGAAATATACAGTCTCAAGAAGTGTATGATTCAACTTTTCCGATGTCTAATGTCAGAAAAATCTCAATAAATATTACTGTTATTGAATCTAAGCTGCAATAGAGGTTAATTTAGCCATTGTTGATGATGAAAACTTATGGCAGCATTGCTTACACTGGTGTGAGTAACATGCATAAACACATGTGATCCTGTGGTCAAACACCATGGATAAATGTCAATTTCATGGGGCTCCAAAATGAAAAAGCACAAGGTTCTGCAATACACACATGCTGCATAGGCCAAAATATAGACTGCAACAGACAGACTGAGGCTTGTTTTTAGCCTAGCTGAATGCTGGAAATGCCTATACGATTTAATTGAAGCAGTTGTTGATGGTTTGCAGCCTCTACTGGCTGGAGAGGTGAGGAGTCAGCATTCGATGACGATATAACTCAGTCACTAAAACAGGTTTATCAAAAAAAATTGTGAATCTTCATGACAGATCCTTGAGTCATTCATGTGCAAAAGAAATATGATGTTTATTGATCCAGTACTATGAGCTGTGGACGTACAGACAGAAAGATGGACAGATATATGAATGCACAAACACAACCGCATGATACCCCTCCAGGCTTATGCCTAACAGAGATAATAACAGTATGAGACCCTTACCAAATGAAGTTTAAATGTCAAATACAAGGACTTTAACAGCTTTTACAACTCCACATGTCAAAAGTCATTACAGTTACTTAGATGCTATGAGTTAGTCTTCAAATTTGGGAAGAAAAGACTCAACAAACATCTATTTGATATTACAGCTTCACTGTAAAATGAAGCATTCATCAGATTTTTTTCATCCAGAAGCTGGCTTTGTTGTTTAAAATTGTAGATATATTCGACTTTACTATTCCTTCAAATGTCAGGTCTTAGATAAGCGCTGCCGTCCACATAAAACACAAAGGCATGACTTTGATTGGCACATTGGTAGGAAGCAAAGTGCAGATACATGGTTCTCATATCTTTTAGTGGCTCAATTCTTGGTAATCAATCAGTTTTTCTTTCCTCCTTTCAATCACATAAAGTGGTCCTATCATTAGGAAGTCACTGTTTCATTCATTTACTTCAGACTCTCTCTCTCTCTCTTTCTCTCTCTCTCTCTCTCTCTCTCTCTCTCTTTATTCTTTTCTTCTGCGCTCACTTGCCTCTTTTTTCATTCTCTCGCTTTGCCTTCAGATTGGCAGTGAGAAAGGGGGGTAAGTGCAAGGCAGCAGTTGGTTTCAGTGCTCAAACATCATGCTAATCATGGCAGGGGAAAAATGATGGTAGTGGGAAAAAAATATGATTCAGACCTAATCTTGCGACTTGCTGTGGAGGCTCACCGGTGAGTTATTGTGCCCCAAGGGTGGATTTGGCTTCCAGTTCTTTCCCTCTCCTTCATCTTCATCACAGCCTGTGTGTGTGTGTCTGTGTGTGTGTTAGGTGCGTATATGGGGTTTGCCCCATTGCGATCATATGACACCAGTACCAGTGTGTCAGTCACATCTGTTCACTCTTGTGCAAGTGCTTTTGCACACCGGCGTCTGTTTATTTGCACACTTTGCCATCATTCCTTCCCCCAGATTTTTGCTCACACAAATAACTGCTTAACAAGAATTTTAACAAGATTTTCATGTCATTCATGTTTGGACAGAAGGTCAGCTGCAAGCTGTGGCCCCCTTCACAATAAAAGCACTTTTCCACAACATCAGAAAAACCAGAGAGGTTTCAATCCACATAAGATTTCATAGAAAGTGACTCACACCCTCAAGAATCATTCATGCTACAAAATTAAAATATTCTTTTGGCCCATTTAGAAAATAAACTATTTTCTTATTTCGTGGTTTCAAGATTTTACAGGCTGAATCATCCAAATTTTGAAGATATTGAATGAGAAACCCCGGATAATCGGAGCACTTCTTCTGACTGCCCTTGCCACAGGGGATAGAGTGAATGCATTTGCCACCGATAATAATGACTTTCTCCAACGATAACTGAAAGGGGTTCAAGGATGGAAAAAAAAAAACTGGCTTTCTCAGGCTATAATCAAAGGCGGAAAAATAACCCTGTGTTTCACTGAACTATTAGGTCTCCACATCATGTACAATGGGAAGAAGGGCAGAAGGAGCGTCTACACGTGATAGCCGTTCTCTGGGTTTGTTTCTCAGCGAGGCCAGATGGCACCAACCTCCTCCTCTCGTCTGTGTGTAAACAACTGTTCACAGCTTGGACCTGCTAGCTCAAACTCAATTCTGTTGTGCAATAGCGCGACTGCAAAGATTCCTGTAATCACGTCTTTTACCCTGCAATTGAAACACTTTGAGCGAGGGCCAACGTATGGATCGAACTGGGGAATAAAGAATGAGATTGTTGTAGGCCATGTGTGCAATTTGATTCGTCTGGGTTCTGTAATGTCATCTTTTTTTTTGTTTGTGTCATGTTCTTTGAAACTGCAGTGTGTTTAAGAGAGCTTGTAATCCCAAGGAAATGGGACTCAGCAACACCAGCAGACAAAGGTCACACAGTGGATCCAGAGTCACGCTCGTCAGTCAGAATCATTCTCAGCAACCTGTCTTCTCCTTTTTTTTTGTTTTCAGTGTCTTTATCTCCAGACGCCAGCTTTCCAAATGGAAAAAGGGGCCTTAGTCTCTGAGTTGAAGCCAAATACAGAGGGAAGGTAAAATAGAGCGAGAGCATATTACTGTGAAGTGTTCCATGGATACATAAAAAGGGGGGAAAAAATCATCCATCTCATTTCCCTGTTGAGGGCCTCTATGAATTTTCTGAATGATGCTGGAAGCAGATTCACTCCCTTCAATCGTCCCACTGTGAATGTGCTCTGAAGATGACCATAATAAGAGGGGCGGGATCTGAAAGCCATCAAATCCTCTGGAGTGCATTGATAAGGAGCTGGATGTGTGTGTGTGTGTGTGTGTATTTGCATGTATACTGAGGGGTTTGGTCAGCCCCTGAACTCATATGTGTGTGTGTGTGTGGGGATGGTATGGGTCACTGCCATATTATACTTTGCCACTTTCTTACCCTCAATTTCTTTCTTAATTTCTACTTTATCAGTCCAGCTCTTTGGTCCAGACTGAAATATTTAAACAACTACCTGATAGATTGTCATGGAATTTGTGATAGATATCCATGGTGCCCTGAGGATGAACTGTGGTTACTATGGCATTCTCTAACTTTTAATCTAGCGCCACCAGCAGGTCAGACCTTCTTGTGTTTGGTTTAATGTCATTTTCTTGGCTAAATTGTCAAAAAATTGGGTACAGATTGTGTTCAGATATTCATGTTCCCAGGAGGATGAATCCATCTCACTTTGATCATTGACTTTTCCTCTAGCACGACCACAAGGTTGACATTTGTGTTTGTTTTTTAATATCTTGACAACCATTTGATGGATTGACATAACATTTGGTACAAACATTCCTGCTCTCCTTAGGATGAATTGTAATAATCATGTTAGTAATAAGTTTTAGGGATAATCTATGAACAATTGCCACTTTTTATTGTGTTTTGGCGAAGACTCTGTGAAATCAGCCACTTCTGAAGAGCCATTGTGTAGCTCAGTGTGGTGCTCAAGCCGTTGCCATCTTGGCAGTGCCTGACTCGTCAGAGAGGTGAATGGGGGTGAGCTTTGGCAGGACAAATGATTCCTGGTCTCCGCCGGTAATGCTCCCGCCTGTCACTCAAAGTGGCCATGTCCTTTGTCCAATTTGAATCATTGATATAATTTAAATAGGTGAGTTACATAAAAAAAAATCCAACCCCCATACAGTTGTCATGAACGGGAAATTAGCTACAGGGACTAAAACGTTTCCTCCTACCAGGCTGCAAAGATGTTTATTTCTGCTGTTTAGTTGGCCATTTTAACATGGGGGTCCATGGGGATCGACTCAGGCCATTCTAACAACTGCAGTTTTAGCCCCAGGGGATGCAGCTTAGTTTCATATTTATTGGATCATTGTTAGTTAATTGTTTGTGTCTTGTGCTGTTTTGTATGTATTTACAAGTATTTATGAGTTTTGTGTGTGCTGTATGTATATTGACTATGTATATGACTTTGGCTAAAAGACAGCGTGAGTCATATCATTTCAAGCCTTTGCAGCCTCTGTCACTCAAGCAGGTGATGTCAATTAAGTAGCTCAGGTTTTAGGGGAACATTGAGATTAGACCCCAGTGCCCCAACAAGTTGCCTCTCTCCCTTTCAATCGACCCTGTTCCCCAACATTAACAGTGTTTTTGTGTCTGCTTAACTATCAATTTTAGGCCTCGTTCAGACTGCCAGCCAAAATCAGATTTTTAGCCCATCCAGATTGGAACTGGATGGCTGTTTTGAAGTCTGAACAGTCATAAATCACATGAAATCTGATTTTTGCAGACCGGATCGAAACCACCTTCGGGAGGTAGTTTCAGATCGCATTTGGACAGATGCGTCTCAGTCTGAACCGCTCCAAACACTCAGATCGGTTTTGACTGTCCATGATGTCACTCTACGCGACATGCGTAGCGCGGGCAGCATGGAGACGAGGTGTCCACCGGCAGCCGCCCCCGACTCATGCGGGCCCGACGGGGGCGTCCATCCGCCCGGTTTCTCCCCTGGTGCGTCTGAGATGTTCTGCATCTCTACTGGACAGAGATAAGATAATAATGATGCCATATGATAATAATGAGCCATAATGCCATAATGAGCCATATCCGATTAGGACACTTGCTAAAAACAGTGTGGACAGTTAGCCCTAAAAATCTGATTTGAGTAGGAATCTGATTTGAATCAGCAAACAACAACAACAACAAACATGAGGGAGGCAGGTCACCTCAGTATATTGGCCTTATCTCTGTCCAGTAGAGATGCAGAACATCTCAGACGCACCAGGGGAGAAACCGTGCGGATGGACGCCGCGGGACGGCCCGCATGAGTCGGGCACGCGGCTGCTGGTGGACACCTCGTCTCCGCGCTGCCGGCGCTTCGTGTGCCGTGTAGAGTGATTTCACGGACAGTCAAAACCGATCGTAGTGTTTGGAACGGTTCAGACTGTCCAAATGTGATCTGAAACTACCTCCCGAAGGTGGTTTCGATCCGGTTTGCAAAAATCGGATTTCATGTGATTTGTGACTGTTCAGACTTCAAAAGAGCCATCCAGTTCCAATCTGGATGGGCAAAAATCGGATTTTGGCTGGCAGTCTGAACGCGGCCTTAGTACTGTGAGAAGGAGTTCACCTGTTCAGCCTGAGTAGATCATCAATCAAGGAAAGTGCAAACAGGTTTGCCTGATTATGTCCTCTCAGCAGGGAGGGCAGGGCCCTGTTAGGATGTAGGAAGATAAAGTTTTGCAGTAAATTATATTCTTGAATATTTTATGTGCTTTTTTGGTTTCCTTTTGCTCTTACTATTTCTGAGTATTGACCTGGTTCATCAACATCCCTTTAAAGTTTTCTGGTGCCAAACCACCTTATATGTGGCAGCAGGGCTACAACCTGCTTAATTTTAACATTTTTGTATTGCCATTGTGGGCATGTTAGCATGTTGACATTAGCATTTAGCCCACAGCACCACTGTGTCTCAGTACATCCTCACAGAGCTTCTAGCATGGCTGTACACTCGAAATGTTAATTTCTTTTTGTCTTTTTCATTTCTGTACGTTAATTCCCTTTCACAGCCTTCACTGTGCAGCAGTTTTTCCACTGAGTGATAAACCCCCTCCCCCAAAAATCAAAACATTCTTGCCATCGGCCAATCGTAAATTAGAAGAAACCCACACAAAAACTTAATTGCCTTTGCCATCTGCATTGATTTGATGAAGACTATACAGTATTATCCCACAGGAAAAATATGCCTTAGTTCAGATTCATACGCTCCAGAAATACATTTTGTTCTAAACTTTTCTTTGTTTCTCAGAAAAAAAACTTCAACACAAACAATCACTGCACCCAAAAACAATTTCCAACTCAGTGCTGCCACAAAAGTTGGAAGTGCACTTTGTGATGTATAACTCTCTCTCATATTTCAAAATGATGCCTATCAGTTTGAGTCTACAGTAATCAGACAAGAACTACATTGTAAATCTAATACAACCAAAACACAATTAATCACTTCAGACTGCTTGTATCTGAATAAAGTTTTACCTCTATATTGACAGAACTTAGGCTTATTGCATATCTCAAAATCCTCTGGGATCATTATTCAACTCTCATTTCATTTGTTTTGTCGGGTGATATATGACTGTACACTTGGCTCTCTTTACTTTTCAGTCTTTTTTGCACATATTCTCATAGTGTTACAGAGCACTATTGTAACCCTGCAATCTAGTAAGTTACAAACATTTTGATTATCACTTCAGTCATGGCTAAAACTGTACTAAAGCTTTTTATATTCCTACAAAAAGTTGTGCTTTAGGTACAATCTGTCATGTTGCATTTCAAATGCATCACTTTCGATGCACTGATGTGTCTTTAAATTACTTTCTGCACACATTCAGAGTAGCATCCTGAAAAAATCCCAGTGCAATAGCATCTATAACACACAATGTCCTTTGTGGATACTGTGAATTGAGCTATAATGCAGACATAAAGCTTGGCCCTGTGTTTGTTATAGTGAGAAATAACCCACTGAAGCCTATTTTAAAAATAATTTGTTTTTACCATAACAGATTAGCTGACTCCTTAGTCCTCTTTTTCAATAATTATTAATAAGGCAGCGATTGTAATGTTTCCCTCACAAATCATTCATACCCATTAGATGTGTCGGGTATAATTAATGGTTTTTAATAAAGAAGAAGAGATTCTTCATAAGGCAGCACGGGCAGGAAAAGGTGCAGTGCAACACTGTATTAAAACATATTGCAATGCTGAGAAAGGGGAAAATAGTCATTTATCATGCCATGGTAATGTCCATGCTTCAGTATCCACCAATTCACAGCTATTGTCTGTGTGTGTGTGTGTGTGTGTGTGTGTGTGCGTGTGTGTGGGCCCATAGACGTGTTCACAAGCTTTTGTGCTATCTGAGTCGTGGTGTGTGGTTATCTGTGATGTAGCTCCTCATTACCACATAATTGGCCTGGTGATAAAATGATCATGGTATGGCTAAATCACTCTGTCCATACACACGGAGATAGACTCTGCTCTGTGAAGCTATTACTGTCAGCGACTGCAGGCTCTTCATGCAGAAACACACAAGCTGAAGTCCCACATGTGGTGCTTGAGGAATGTGTGAAAAGAGATTGCTTCAAGGATGGAGAGCTGTCACTTTGATTTTAATAGCTTTAGCTGGTTTAGAATCTGGTATTTTTTTTGTAAACGTGTTAATTAAAAGATCCTATCTTTAAAATCTTTATTTTCATGTTCATTTAGAAAGTTTTGGTACCATCTGGCAACTAAAGAAAGTCAGAATAGATTTAGATAGAGAGTCTCTAGTCGAAATCAATACATCTTCATTGAAGCTGCAATATGAAACATTTTGCTCTGACAGAGAAAGTATATTTCCAGTCTTCGCCTCCCCCATTCTCAGTTTTCGAAGTTTTCCGACCCCAGCACTTGACACTTGTCTTGATGAGGAGCAACAACATCTACCATGTGGCATCTGTGAAGCAACACAACAAACATTTCTCAAGCAGATGCCGAATGCCGCTTTTCTGCAATACAAGACGCAACAGTGACTGTTTATTGTTTTTAAATGTTTTTTGGCTGCAGTGCATTATTGTTTTGTTACATTATAGTCATTGGTGATTCCTTAAAGCTCACCCTAGGCCACACCCAAAGTTTCATGTCTGTGTAATTTATGCTTAACAAGTGCCAATTACATGATAATGATAAATATGAGAATAACAGTTGCAAAAAGAAGAGAAAATGAGAGACAGCACATTTAAGTCGCACCCTAATCGCAGGGGAAAACAATTCTTCTCCTTTGACTTTGTATTACGTGAAGGTTCCTCCTTGTCAATTCTGTCTACCAGCAAACAAAACAAGGAAATGCCTAAATATCATAACTTTTTATAAGCTGACAAACTAAAAAGTCAAACTTTTAAGAGAACAAAAATGGATACAAATACAGACAAATACAGACTTTGAGATACTCAGTATTCCATAAAGTTGGAATAATTTTGGTTTTCAGACACAATCCTCTGTTAATTGTGGTTTCATTTTCATTGTGATATGTTTGGAAAATAGATAGATAGATGGATAGATAGATAGATAGATAGATAGATAGATAGATAGATAGATAGATAGATAGATAGATAGATAGATAGATAGATAGATAGATAGATAGATAGATAGATAGATAGATAGATAGATAGATAGACATATATACTTTATTTATCCCAAGCTGGGAAATTACAGTGTAGCAGCAGCATTACACACAGAGACAAAAACAACATAATTAAATAAGAACAACCTAGGCATACTTCAAGCAATAAAATCTAAAAATACAATAAAAAATAAAGTGTCTAAAGAAGGAGTATGAATTAAGGAGTAGAATTCAAGTGCAGAATAAATATGAAGATATTGATTAATAAAGTTTTGAGAAGATATACACTTTATCTGTCAAGAATGCATCACATTGTCACAATCATTTGATGGAAAAAGGTAAAAAAAATATTCAAACTTTATGGGTGACAGTGTATATCCAATGTTAGTTGTATTAACACATTAAGTTAAGATTAAGCATTTGGACAATATGCAACATTTTTAAATAATTGTAGTGTATTGTGGATAAATCAGCGGGCTATGCAGTATTAAGTTTGTAGTGCCTTAACTTGCTAACATTTAGCTAACATTAGCTTGCTAATTATTATTTATTATTATTAGTAGATATACAGTGTTAAAATAATCCCTTGACATTTTAATCCTTATTTTTACAGTAATAAAATAAACCTTTGATAATCCTTTGTTTTAGCTAGCTACAGGAATGTTGTCAGCGTTTCAGCACTTAGCATTGGGTTGCTGATTATTTTCACCTCCGGTGGGCGTGTTTATGAAGCCTCGCACTTTTTCTCTATGATATGTACTGTATGTATCCAAGTAAATACATTAGTCTCTATGTCCTTTTATTAAGTATTCCAAGTTGTTTATTTTTGATTCCAATCTGTACAGCACTTTGAATTACACTGAATTTGTTTGAAAGGTGCTATATAAATAAAATGTGATAGATTAATTGAATAAAACTGTAAATATCCGAGTAATTTATTATTTGCTGTCTTCTGAAACAGAGTACAATTGATACTTTTATTTACTTACGTATAATGTCATATGTTTATTAAATATGTATCATACTAAGCTGTTCTCAATAACTGTTCTTACTTATAGCCTACCTATGACAAATAATGCAATATAATATTGTTGATATGTTGATCACACACATTAAAGTACACTGTAAAAAATGTTTGTGGAAATTACAGTAAAAAAACTGTCAAATTGCATCAGAAATAGGTCGTAAAATTAAACATTGTACATCACCATAGTAGATAGTTTTAATTACTGTAAATCAAAGAATAGTATAAAACTTTAAATTCTACCGCCATAAATTGTAGAAAACACACAGTTTTGCTGTAAAAATATAAAATTTCCATGTAAAGTTAATGGAGAAATACCATAATGACACAATTATCCTAAAAGTAATGGGATTATTCTGTATAAATTACAGTTTTTGCTGATATTTACATTTACATATGTTCACTGTATTTTTTACGGTGATGTTCTGGCAACCACAGCTGCCGGTATTTTACCGTACGTTCAACAGATTTTTTTTTACAGTGTAAAAGGTTTTACATTCGTCATACTTTATTTTTCACAAGCTATAACAATAATGATCAGCCTAAATTATTGATATGAAAAAAAAATTAACTGTTTTTAAGTGTTAATTATTTCTGCTCGCTCAGGGATCGAACCACCAACCCTTCGGTTGGGGGAAACCCACTCTACCAACTGAGCCACAGCCCCCTAATGTGTTCCCCACCTGTGTTGATTACCTGCCCCACCCTTGATTAGTTTCACCTGTCCCTGATTACCCAGCCTCTCCTATGTATCTTATCTGTGCCTTGCCCTTTGTCCATGTTGATATCAGCTGCACTCCCTGTATTGTTTCTGAGTTGTCAAATAAGGACTTTGAAGGTTTTATCGTGTGTCCTGATTCATGCATTTGGATTCATTCTCTTGATCCAGTGAGTGTTACAGTTGGGACTACAGTGGTGGCAAAAAGTTTTTGGCTGAGTACAGACTCTAGCTGCAGAGAACACTTTAACCACAAAACAGGCAAGTTTAACTTTGGCCTCCCATCAAGTTCCTCACAGGATTAGTGTTAATTAGCGACAGCTTATATGACCTCCTGTCAACATTTGTCATTTTAACTGGTGAAAGCTACAGCCTGCTAGAAGCTGCTATGTGAGTGTTTTGCACACCGCTCTGCTAATAAGAGAAGAGAGATAACAGATTGGTTACCAGCCCAGCTTAGCGACTTCTGCCAGCCCGGGTGTCAGAACAGAGTCAATTACCAGTGCGACAAAACACAGCAGCTCGTCACACAATTTGCATTGATTTAATCATGATTATAGCTATGAATAATTTGTATTTGTCTGTAAAGGGGAGGCTTATGGGTACCTATAGAACGAGAGAACCCATATGTATTCAGATATCCTGAGGGAAGAGGGACCCTTTGAAAATAGCCGTGCCAGGTTTACCTCACCAAAATGTAGCCTAACTTTTGAGCGTTATTTAAACTCCTTAACGATATTTGGTACCCATGGTTTCCTTGGCTTATGATAGAAGTATCTTTAAAACTGAGCCCGCTATAGCCCAGAACTCATTTATTTCTGTAATTTTCAGTTTTTTTTATGTGCTACATATTTCATATTAAGCATAAATATTAACACGTTAATTTTATGATGGATTCAGCTTTTCATTTATAATCTAAAGTTTGTCTTTTTTAATTACAGTCTGATACACTAAAAAACCAAGGGGAAAAAAGAGTGTGTGTGTGTGTGTGTGTGTGTGTGTGTGTGTGTTGTAAGGTGGTGGCGGTCGGGGAATGTACCTGGAAGATTAAAGATTTCTAACAGTGTTAATGTTTTTGTAACATAATGTTAATAAAACCACAACTCAACTTGCTTTGTGGTAGGTGCATCTACAGATATGTAAACATCATGAGGAAACAATATGTGCACCATAGGCGCTCCTAGTCCTTCTAAATAGCCTCATATTCCTTGGCTGTTGTGCAACCTTGCAGACGTGTCATCAAACCTAATGACTACCTCAAGGTGAATACCATTATGGATCCCCCTCCGGGTTTAACAGTTGGTAACAGACACTGCGGGGTGAAGCTTTGGCTATCTATAAACTGACTCAACATAATCTGATCAGGATGTAGGAAATACAGACTTAATAGAGATATTAATTTTGAAGAGTATATATATATTTGCTCCTTAGAGGTCCCATCAACTGTGGTAAACCTTAACCCTAATTCTAATGGTGAATTACAAGGTAGAACACAATTTCACACATTGAACTTGCAGACTCCCTATTAAGCTCATATTTATATAACGAACAGTCCATTACCCTTTCACACCCACAATACACCTGTGTCGCTATGTTAATACAACTTTTCAACCTCTATCGCTCACCTGGAAATATAGAAAATACAAGCAAACCAACAAATGTGGCTGCATAAGAAAGGTTCCTGTGTGAGCTTCTCCTCTAATGTGCACATTATCACTGTGGACCCCAACACTTCTACATTTACCATAAATTAAAACCTCAAATTAGGGTGTGATCACACTAATTCTGTTTTACTTTTCTAACTGTTAATGAATTATTCTGTCAACTGTTTATTCCTATCACTGCTTCACCTCGTTCTTTTTGTAGAAGTTTGTCTGTGTTTGGCATACATGTACCTTTTTATGATTAAAAAACACAGTAAAAGTATGATAAATATATATTAAAAATGTGCCTTTTTACTTAATTTTGTAAAAATGAATTTGCTGTTCTCATATTACATTTCAATGTGACATTCCCCCCTGCAGCAAATAAGACATTAAAAACTCCAAATGCACTACGAAAGTAGTACTTTTACCACCAATCCGAGCTCATTTTCAAATATATTTTGGCAGAATTCATTGTTCTTACTTTTGTATGCGCTATAACTCAGATTTGTAGGCCTGTTTCACCACAGGAAGGGTGAACAATGAAAATCAAGAGGTCCACATACAATGGCTGTCTGCGAGTTGGCCTTCTTGAGATTTTTAAAACATTTAAATGGATTGTAATTCAGACACGATGGGCATGGGTTTCCGGTCATCATATCCTTTGCCTGTCCCTCAATGGGCCTCCCCTTGGTGCTGAACCCCTTGTGAAAGAGCAGACTCCATCTGCAGCAGGTGCAGGTCTAATGATGCTTTGATGCCATATGTCAAATCTCATCGCTTGCTGAGTCGACTGACATTTCCGTTGATGGCTCCTAGCAACGGCAATGCAAGTTGTTGATGCTCACCTCGCATGCAAAGAAGCAAACGCTAACGTGCGATCCAACGGGAAAAAAAGAACCTCTCCAGTTTGTACACATGTGACAACACCTTCCGCAAAAAAAGATGTCTTTTGGGATATAAATTATTCGGAGAACGACACAAGGTCATTTGAGAACATATGGTGCTACACTAATCTTTTTTTTAAAGTCTGTTAGCAAGTTTATGGTCTTAGTCTTGTTGTTTTTGTACATTTCAGCGTGAACGTACGTGTGCATGCAAATTGTGTGAACACCCATGTCTGTCGTCTCATATCGTCAGCAGACAACTTCTGATTATCGCATCAACTGCAGTCTAGTCTTTAATGTTCCACTAAATTGTGCTTTTTTTTGGTCAAATCATAGCTCCACAGCCTATACTTGGCTGGCTGAGTAACTAGTAATCATTCCACTTCTATTTGATGTGTGGGGTGCTGTCTAGTCACAGGCAGCCCATCAGAGTCAAGTGGTATGGAGTGATTGCCTGCATTGTGTCAGTGATGGAGATAGAAGACGCTGTTTGTCCTTGTGCAGTGTGTATAAAAAACAACAACAAAGACAATAAAACCTCAGCGGAGCCATGTGCATGTGTGTGTTTGTGAGTATTCAAGGCCGTCTTTGTCCTGTGTGGTGATATGGTTGGCAGAAAATACATGATGCTACTAGAAGAAAGTGTTTGTGCAGCAGTGTTTCCCTCCCTTGCTGAAAGTTTAAAGTATATTGCACACAGTCAATGTCAGTCTGCACCTGTAGCCTCACCCAGTAGTGATGTCAGAATATACTGACACACCCTGAAGGACACATCTACATGACTGCAAGTTAAAGTTCAAGAGTTCAAGTATTTAAACTTAAAAAATAAGTTGACTTAAAATCATTATTCACTAATACCATCACATAATGTTTTTTTATTGTAAGAAACACTAGCTTGTTAGCATACTCTCAAGCTCCATTCTGTTACTTATCTCTAGAATGTCTTTTTGTTTTTTCTTCTAAGCTGTATAAAGTTACATTATGGATGTCTGGATCTCTTTCTGTGCTTTTTCATCTTTAAAATTTTATTAATTTAATTCTTGTCACATAATCATTTAAGATAAGATAAGATAAGATAAGATATGACTTAATTTATCTGGCAGTGGGGTAATTTAGTTGTCACAGCAGCTCAAGGTACACATAGACATAGAAGACAGAATAAGAATATAAAAAAATAAGACCTATACATACATTCTATCTATACATACATTTCTATTTGGCATTTATTATAAGTAAAATAATTAGTTATTTGTATTTTACAGATATTGCACATTGGAGAAAATATATTTTAGCATGTTAAATAGGTTAAATAAGTCATTGCATGTAGTAGCAATAAATAATACATTTAAATATATGCAGAGATTTTGAGTTTTTCATGGCCTTTCAGGGAACAACAAAAACAAAATGTACATGACTTAAATAATAAAAAAAAGAACTGTGACTCCTAGGAGTGTCTGTTAGTCCAACCAAACGCTGATCAAGACATTTTTAATGAACAAAATGTAAAAAAAAAAATCATTAAGTGAAAACACAACATGAAAGGGGCAAAGTTATGAGACCGGTAAACATACATTTAAAAAAACAACAACAACACCCAACTTTATCCAGTGCCTTGGATACGCATAGTTCTGCTTCTCTCCAGATGATGGCTCGCCTTGTTAATGACCTGTCAATCAAAGGTAGCCACGCCCCAAATCATACGATTCTTTATCTTCTATTTTCTTCTAAATGGGGCCAGTTTATACACAATTAACATCATATAGTCTTGAAGATGTTTTTATTTTACTAGTGATTGAGTCCATAGTGTTGTCCTAAAAAAAAATTCTGACCTAAAAAAAAAGTTTTCCCATTTTGTATTGAGATAGATAGGACTCAAATGCTTCTGCAGCCACCGTCAGCACCCCCTGCTGGAGTTGTTGGTAGAATGCAGCTTAAGGCACTTCCTGGTTTGCCTCACTGCTCAGACCTGGAGGTAGCCGCCTGGGATGACTAGGCAATGGCCGACCCATTCCAGGCTGAATCATCCGGTGGCCATAGTGGTCTATTTTTCAAATTTCTGATCAGTAGTTGTTGTATGGCTTGTCCTTGATCGAAATTGTTGTGTTACAGCAGCATACAAACAGAATCCATCATCTCAGATTTCCATTAAAATGATGAATTAATAAGTGGTAGGAACCGTTTACTACAGATATTAGAAGTGCTATAATAGAACAATCAAATAACTGATAAGTTACATAGGTTTTCATGTTGCAACAGCATTATTTTCTAACTGGAAATAGCATAATAACTTCCTCAAGTGTAACAGTCGTCTGTTTTATTTTTCTGCTTGTAATCCTAATTGAGACTGTCAAGGTGAGGTGCCATTTATGACAGGCAGGAGGAATTTGCGATATGAAAGGAGCAAGAGATTAACAATATTTTCCTAACTGTTGCTGTATAATTGACTGCTAAACTGTTTCCCTCAAACACATACAGTCATCTACATGGCCTATAGGTCTGCTGTATGCTAATAAAGCATTCTCCGAGCTTTCGGCATCAATGTTGTTAAAGGTGTATTCTCTCCCCTGATTGCCTCTAATCAGCTCCGCTCAGCCAAGCTTACTCCACCTGGAGGACTGGCTACTGATTTTCTGTCAGAAGGAAAAGCACACCATAATTATGCTGCCATTTGAAATTCCATCACTCTCCTTTTCGCAACAGAAATAAGATGCATCTCATTGAAATGTATGTGGAATGCTGGGGGGATATATTCTCGGGTAAACCTTGTCTTTTTAATTAAACACGCGGTGGCCTTGGTGGATTGCTTGTGACACAGGGAATGATCGGGGCACTTAGAGGGCTGCAGTTCAGGTAAATATGCCTTTAATGTCCCAGAGGGCATCTGCATGGGGCATGACTTGGCATGTTTATGGATCTTGGAGTTTGGAAAGCATATTTAAAACACACAAAGTACAATAAAATGTAACCTTCTCACCCTGAAGTTAAACTGCAAAACACAAGTGAATTAAAAATAAGTACTGTTTAAAGCCTGTGCTGATATTTTTTTTAGTATTCATATCTTTCCCAGGAATATCTTGTCTAAAAAGATTGGACTGCACAAGGCTGCTCGCACATATCCATCACATATTAAACCCGTGGGTAGATGATGAGAGCCGTTCTTTATGATATATGCAGATTATGAAGAATGATACAGGATCACGTTCTCCCAGGTCCCATTACTGGCATCCCACTAGCATTTACAAATCCCAAACAAAGCCCTCTTCTAAAAAAAAAAAAACTCTGCTCCCAGACATGACGCTGCTGTTTCTCTGTCTGTCTCAAAGCCTCTCTGACAAGTGGGGCGAACAATACATGCACATTCATCACGTATTATCTTATTAATCTTCCTCTTCTTCTTGTGATGAAAAAAAAAGGAAAAAATCAAGCAGAGTTTCTCACATGCAGCGAGAAAAAGATGACGCCCAGATCAGTAATTCTAGAAAGACAAAGTCGAATGACCTTGACATTTCACTTCGCCGAAATGCCAGTAGATTATTCAGTCAACTGAAGAGCGAGAGACAGACAGGAGGAGAGAGGGAAAACAAAAATAGAATTATTCTGAGGGGAAACAAACATTTGAATTCCCGGTGATGTGCCAAATATATTTTTAGCTGGATTTTACAGACAAGTTTTTCTTGCGGTAACTGGGAGAAGCTACAGTATGTGATTCACTTTACTTTACTTTTCACCATGGACTGGTCATCTTTAGAAAAGTACTGTTTGTATAAATACAGTATGTGTGTACTTGCTGGAGGGATGTGGAGAGAGAGGGGAGGGGGGGCGGGTGCCGTTGGCTCTCTGAGTCAACTGTTACCCCCTCACTCTCCACTCGCTTCACTGCCTCTCACCTCTCACCTGCCCTGTGGCCCGCCGCCTGCAGACAGGCGCTGGCTAATCTAACCCTCCTTCCTTTTTTCCCTCTTTCTCCTTCACTCTTGCAAACAGGACAAGGTCTGAGTACTAACCTCACACTCTGACCACATCATTCACCTTATAGAGCCCCAGAAAACCCATTTATTCCACTTATGTACATGGCATTAAAAAACCTTGAACTGGGGCAACACATGGCACTACAAACAGCTTAAAATATCAATGAGATCTCCAGCCCAACAGAATACCACCCATAATAACACATGTGAGCATTTGTCAAAATTACTCATATGAGCGCTTCGCAGCCTATGGTACAGGGTGAAACGTTCTAAAAAAAACACATGCCATTCAACAAACAAGCACGGTTCGCAATTGTCAAAAAAGGCTGCAGTTTCATTAATTTAGGCAACAAAACCACTGATCTAGGTTTAAGGCAAAACACTTCCCGGTTAGGCGTTATAAAAGATGTTAAAATGTTAATGAATGTACGTAAATGCCGGCAGTGAAGTAATTACAAGGATGATGTGAGCCATGTAAAAAATGTAAGTGGCGTAAAAAACGTAAGTTGCGTTTAAAAAAAATGTGATTCACAAACAGCTACAGAAGTTATACAAGTTACACAAAAAATGTAAAAAATTGTTTACTTTTGGTTTCACACAGGACATGAACCCCTTTCTCCTGGGTGAAAGTCCGCCATTTGTTCGACCCATCTACCTCCCTTCTGCCCTGAGTGTGACATTCGATATTCAAACTCAATCATTACTACTATTTCAGCAAAATGGCAGCGGAGGGCAGTCTAAAATGTAAATATGAGTCTTATTTTCTGCCTGTTCAATCACTTCTATTGACTTTTTGGAGCGGAGACCAGCCTCTAAAATATAGATTTCTGGATCATTAATGTGATGAGTACATTCTTCTGCCTTGACGCTGTACCCACATGGCTTACTGCATGTTGTATTTCAGTGTTGTGGATCCTGGGTTGCCATGTTTAACCGATCCCCTGCTCATTGTAGCCCGTGTCCCTGTCTTGTTTGATAAATGCAGCGTGCGGTCCGGCTCCCTTCCTGTCCGCATTGTTTTGCCAGCAGTGCTGTGTCGCTGAGGCTCGTCTCTCTGAAATGTGCATCTGCATCACCTGTCACTCACAGGGAAGCATGCCATGTGCCGTCTGATTGACGTCTGGATCTGCTTGAGGAGAAGGGACCGTCTCACACGGTTCAGTGCGCCAAAATATGTGTGAACAGAAATGAGGACATTGAGGGAGAAGAAGAAACTGTGAAGAAGAAGAAATAATAATGATAAACAGATATGAGCTTGGTTTTTTTTAGGACAAATTCTGGTCCCTTGTGTGTGTTGTGTGTTGATTTAACAGAGCACGAGTGGTTGCTTGTGTGTGTCTTTGCGTGTATTCCTGAGTGTATTCCTGTTGTGTGAAGGGGAGACTGTGAGATCTTTCTCTTTTGTGCCTCATCTAATGTTTCCCAGTCAAGCCAAGCGCCGCGGCTGAAAATGACAGGTACGCAGGTGTGGTTTGACAGGGCTCATCTGCAGGCCGAACATGCTGTACGGGACCATAGGGTGCGTTTACACCCCGAGGTCAGACTGAGGAGCACAGAGAGAGAGAGAGAGAGAGACACACACACACACACACACACATGTCTCCTTTCTATAGAGCTCTAGTATGTGTAAGGCTTTGATGTTCTTCAATCCTTCTGTGTCCTCTTTGGTCACATTTAACTTCTTGCAGGGCAATGGCTCTTAAACCAGGGCACAAATCAAAGCACTGTGTGCCCTTCTGATGTCAGGGAAGGTCGGCACTGAACTCTCTTCTTAAAATCAAATTTTGGGTAACTTTATGGTGTGGGGAGATCCTCTGTTGCACCAAGAATCAGTGGTGGAAAAAGTATTCAGATCCCTTACTTAAGTAAAAGTACTAACGCCACACTGTGAAATTACTCCACTACAAGTTAAAGTCCTGCATTCAGAACTTACTTCAGTAAAAGTACAAAGGTACCAGCATCAAAATGTACTTAACGTATCAAAAATACTTGTTATGCAGAATGGCCCCAGTCAGATTGTTATATATAGTAACTATTTCACATATTTTGGCCTCCATTCAGTACTATTTTACCACTCTGGTCACATCTGCAGTGTTGCAATTTCCGGTGTTTTGTGGGCATTTTCAAATAGGATCGCAACCACCAGTGAAGGTTGTATTGATTTATATATATTTAATAATTGCATGGGTAATTTCATTTATGTACATGGAGATTTAAATATTTTATTAAAATATGAAAGTAAATTTGATGAGAAAAAGCAGTAAGAACACTTGGGCGTCACAGTGAAAATAGAGATGCACCTATTTTCACTGTACTGTATTTTATTGTGAAGGATGGAAATACAATACTGGGTGCATTGATAACTTTGGTTGATAATGGTGATATTTATTTGGCTTACCCAGAAACATCCTATTTCCCCCCCAAAAAATTTGCATCGCCATTGTTTTACAGTGAGAAGATTGAAGTGACAGCGGCTAATTCACCGGCGTTAGCGTCCTTTTGCTGACACTGGTAAACCCAAGGCTAACACAAACAGTTAAAATGATATACGCTTTGAAAGATAAGAAGTTAGACTCTAGTTTCATACCACTTAATTTGAAACATTACATGATTTATATTAGTAGTTAATGTGAAATTTTGATAGAATGTTAGCCAACAGGCTGGCTGACTCGGGATAAAGTGACGCTATATTCCAGATGGATGATTATTAATGATGCATTTATGTATGTTACATGTTACTTTTGTCAAGGTAGAGCTATTTTAACAACCTAATAGACTTTTATTTGGTTTAATTCATAAACATGCCTAATCACTTTAAAAGATTTTTATGTTAAATCTTGACCTGAAAAGTAACTAAAGCAGGCAGCTTTAATGCAATGTAGAGGAGTAAAAAGTACAATATCTGCCTCTAAAATGTAGTGAAGTAGAAGTATAAAGTTACATATGTGGAAATTCTCAAGTAAGGTAAGACTACCTCAAAATTCTACAGTACTTGAGTAAATGTACTTAGGTACACGACTACCAAGAATTAAACATGTTTCTTGTTATCTAATCCATAAAGAAGTCCCACATAAAGAGTTGTTTGTTGTTTGTTTGCTTACTTGCATGTTGATTCTAATACTTTCACCTCAAAGATCATTTAACAGCCACATTCTGCAGCGTAAGCCACAGCAGGAAGTGCAGGAAGCCAAACGACAAGTTAACAAGGGCTCAGCTGCTTATGTGTTTTATTTATTCAACAATCGGGCGCATTCTTCGAACACAGTGAGGCTGTGTGTTTTCATAAAAGGATTCACAAACTGGCTGAATTCACCAAAAATGAAAGGTTCACCTTTGAAAGAAACGACGTGCCGTTTGAAAATGTGTCTCTGACAGTTGCAGAACACCCCCCACAAGAATTTTTTGAAAGAGTGGAAACTTGACAGTTTTGTGACTGTCTCCATGGAAACGGTGAGAGGGTCTCATTAGGGTAGTACCAGAAAAATCTGTTTTTTTTGGGAGGAACAAAACCCCCCTGACTAAAAAGCTGAGACCGGCATGATTTTAAAAGAAGCTAAACGACAAAAAACAACAAAGGAATGATACTTTTTGCTTGGAAATCTAAAAAAGAGTCAAACTTCAAAAACAGAGGACAGCAGAGGACTGCGATTATTAAACATATTTGCAGAGCTGCGGATTCAAAATGGCTCTTGACACAGACTATGAGTTTGCTGTTGCATCAGACAAAGCTAGTTTTCAAGGGCAATCTCTCTTACATATCTGAAGGGGTTTGCCAACTATTTCACTGGCATCACCATCATCTACAGTATGTCTGCATTTTTTGTCTCCTTCAGCTTCACAATGTATTTTCTCACTCTTAAATTTTACACCTCGTAATATTTTCACGCCCACATACAGATGTAACTGGCATAGACATTTTTACAAGGCAGGTTTTTTTTGTTGTTGCATCTAATAGATATCTCTGCACTGCTCTTTCCCTGGAAGAAATTGTTTGGAAATTCATATTCATCTCAGCTGACACATTAAAGTCTCACACATTTCTCTTAAACATTTCAACAGCAAGAGCATGATGTAAGCTGTGGTGTCCAGAGCAATATTTAATGCAGGACATGCAGATTAAATGAATCACGACTGTGATTAAGCCCCGTCATTTATTTCCACATAATAACGAAAAAGGAGAGGGATGAATGGCTGTATGTTCAGTGGCTTTTGGCTTCTGATAATTAATATCATATGATGCTTCTATCTGAAATGCAATCTTATGCAAATCATGCCATGTTGTTTTATATTTCTATCATTATCGCAGCAGAATGTGCAATAATATGTATTTAAATTCAGGAATCAATGTTACTAAATAATGAACTAATATTCAACTTGCATTGCATATTTCTTTTTTATCTCCATGAAATGCCCCCAGGACTTAGCATTATGCAAAATAATGACAAAGCTGTGCCAGAGGAGGATGTGTGGAACAACTTAGACTTATGAAAAATATTTCACTTATTTCATTTATGAAAGTGGAAACTTTTCACCAAGTCTGAATTTTTGCGAAGCAGATGGTCCTAATCAGTTGAAAGAGAAATGGATAAAATGTCATTCGTCATTATCACTACAGTATCTGCTGCAAGGGTGGTGAAGATGATACCTTGGTTGTGAATAAAATAGACGAAATATTAAAAGGAAAGAGGTCCAGCTGACTTCTGGGACTGCTGTGTTTATTTCCTGGCAGCAAATATAAAAGCAGGATGTTGAGATGCTTCCTGCGTCTCTTTGGAGGTCTTCAGCCTTGTATGCAAATGTCCACTGTTTGCATTCTGAGCTGGCTAATGGAGATATAAACAGCCATCGCATTTATAATCATTGCGATGTTTATCACATATCATAAAACTGAGATTATCAATAATATAAAAAAAAGTGTCATTATTTGCAAATATTTTAAATGAACACACAAAAGGCCATTTATGAGCACTCATTAAAGACTGCTTTCCACACATCTTTCATCTTCATGCCTCTATGTGGAACAACATCATTAATGTTAAATTGAAAGTAAGTGAAAGGATGAAACGTTTGCATTTTTCGCATCCGGCTCAGGAAGCTTACTACAGCTAAGCTCAGAGCCGGGCGAAAGGGCCACAGCATGCCTCGTGGAAAGCTGGGAATTAAGATGTATTATGCCAGGAAGAGAGGACTTTATTTATGGGAGCATCCGGAGTAAGCAGAAGGAAATATGGTAGCAATACCTGGGGACAGTGCTAAATAGTGTGAGACCATTCCCAGGACAGGGATACTGCAGAAAAAAGAAGAAAAACAGGGGAAGAGCTGGATGTGGCTAATGAGAGCTTTGCTGGATGCAACACACACAGACTTTATGCAAAGGCAGCAAAACATAACTAATATATGAAAAGTTGATGGCTGCAGTCTGCTTTGTCACATCGTGGTTCAATCTCTGTGTTCACATGTGTGTACTCTTACATTACATGTGATATTAATTACAGTGAACACCCAAGCAGTGAAGCTTGCATCTCATTATCAGCACACGCCACGACTCTCTGCAGGAGAAGCTGCATGTACAGTCATGGAAACAATTATTAGACCACCCTTTTTCTTCAATTTCTTGTTCATTTTAATGCCTGGTACGACTACAGGTACATTTGTTTGGACAGAATTTAATTTAAGAGCTGATATCTAGACATTTTCCATGGTTTTCTTGATACTAACCAAAATCATTATCAAGAAAACCATAGAAAATGGCTAGATATCAACTCTTTAATTAAATTCTTATGAGCTATTTTTGTTGTTATCATTATATTTGTTCAAACAAATGTACCTGTAGTTGTACCAGGCACTAAAATGAACAATAAATTAAAGAAAACAAGGGTGGTCTAATAATTTTTGCCATGGCTGTATATCTGCATTTCTGTGCTTAATATATGTGTTTAGGAGTGTGTGCGTTGATCACATGTGACTATTTCTGGAAGGGGATGATGCAGTGTGAGTGCTTGGACGGTATCCAATCATTTAAAGAGAAAAGAGAGTGGATGCTGAGTGCCAAGTGAGGAGGGTGAAGGGAGAGGGAAGAGAAAGGCGATTGTGAGACAACTCCGAGAAAGAAGGAGCCCAATTTGGCAACCTGCTCCTGTCTTTTTTTTTCTTTTTCCCTTTTGACATGGCCTTCACCCTTGTGTGTCGGCCCTGATGGCCTGCAGTGTGTAGGGAGGAGGGCGAGTTGTACCCCCCCCTCCCCACCAGCCTCATCCTTAGTCCCTCCTGAGAACACATGACAGAGAGCATCGAGCAAAGCAACTAGCCCTTCCTGAGCCAAATTCCCCAGCCTGCCAGAGCCCGCCAAACCCGCTCCCTACTACCCTTTTCACTGTCTGCTCCAGACAATTTACAATCAGCAGAGAGACAGACAAAATATTTACTAATCTTCACAGCTGAACTGTAAGGGTGGGTGTATGTGTGTGTGTGGGGGGATGGGGTGTAGTATGAGGCTTGACAGCAAATTAGTGCCCTGCCATGACACATGCGGTGGTGTGGCTCGACAGGTCCCCTCTTTTCCCATTTTTATTATCATCCATGCTTGAATTATTCAGTGGCAGCCATTAGCATAACAGCAGCCATTTTATATTTAGCTCCCCCTATGTTGACTGCATCAACATTTCACTCCAAATATTCCGCTAACATCCCTGACAAGAGGGAAGAGGCAGCGGCACAGAACCAAGAGCAATTAGTGACCAAGAAGAAGAAAGAAAAAGATTTTTTTTTTTCCCCCCATCTCTTTCGATTCTGAAATCACAAGACTAATGTCTTTTCAGTTCCTAGCAGGAAAAAAAAAAAAGAAACAGTCCATAATTTTGATTAGCATGGCAAACTGGCGGTTTCTAATGACATTTGCCAAAAGAAACTGCCACACATTTATAGATGTGCTGTAGCCATCAGCCAGTCTCATTTGTCACTATTAGCTGTAATATGAAAGATCCCTCATCTCATCTTGGAGGTCTAATTTGTTAGCTTGCAATGGGAGCCGGACTGAGCAGACTGGTGCTACAATGATAAAAGCGCTCAATGCTCTCCTCCCTTGCTGAGTGTGAAATTAGAACCTTTGCATAGCAGTTAAGGTTGATCTGTATGAGCCACTCTGCTCCGACGTTTTTAGAGCACATTTAATTGAATAGCATTTAATTTCAGGGTGTAATATATGCTGTGAGAGGGTCATATATATAGACACGCAGTTATAAGTGTGAAAGTAAGTGACTGTATGTCCGCAATATGCTTGTGACTGGCATGTGATTCCTTCTCTCCGCTGCGTTTTGTGCTCTCCTCATCCCCACCAGCTGTACACTTTGACCTCCCACTCATCTTTGATCCACTGTCAAAGAGCTCGCTCTCTGCCGTCGCTCAGCTTCACTCTGCAAACCTTCACTTCTTGCTCCAGATTTGGGCCTGGAGTCACTCAGTGTGAGCTTCTGACAGTCTGTTTGAGGCAGCTCCCTGGTTAAGCCCCTCAGAAGAGAGAGAAGATCCATTTGTAATTCACCCAAACCAGAGAAACCAGATCGTACAGCCAAGGCATCACAATATATGCAGTTTGTTAACTTAATTAAACTGCAAAAGGTTACGGAATCAGGGGAAATAAAGCTGTCATTTCCTCCACACAGCTGGTCCGACAGAACCGCAGCCCGAGGTGGTGATTTCTCTAAAACCTTTCAGGTTCCAGTTTATTTTTGATGATTTTTCATGGAGAGCTTCTTGGCTTCATTCATAAATTAGAGCAGGCATTTCTGACCATAAGTATATGGCAACGATAATAAATAAAAAATATGGTAAGTATGTTATTTATGTGCTATTTGAATGCAGCTCATAATTTATGACTCATGTTGACCCTGTTGATTTTACATAAATCACGGTGAGATGAAGTGATCGGTCTGGCCCCGAGAGAGAAGAAACACCAGCAGAAACAATATTTTATTCTCTGTTTTATTATATTTATTAAAGACACAGTGTTGGGCAGAGGCTAGTTCAAATGTAATGGAGCTTTGTAACTAGATAAAATGTTATTTTTATGTTATTGTATACTGTTAAAGTAGATGAGAAAAAATGTTTTCACTAATGAAAATTTTGGTGACTACATTTAAATTTCAGAAAAATGCCTCTTGCATCTGTGCAGGAATTCCTTTTTTGGGCATATTTCTGAGCAACACAGTTCAGTAAAGCCTTTGGGACAAATTTCAGAGCACCGTCAAGGGTGGCTTACAATGAGCTGTCTCTACATGCAGACAGGCTCCATTCATTTGGCAGTTTGCACTTATATCTGAGCACTGTTTTCAATTGCTTCTCTTGTTTGAATTTGCACCGCCTCTCATCTGCCAATCAATTCAATGCCCACTGCTCTAGGAAACTACCTGCGACCTGCTGACGATGCCAAGGAGGGTGTAAATTTCATCGGACAAGAATGCATTGGTAACACTTTACAATAACCATCATTTATAAATGGTAAACAGATTTAGTTTATTAGTTTATTAATGTTTAATCATCATTTATAAACCGTATATAGGCCATTTAGAATGGTAAATACATAATTTATTAATGTTAAACTAACTTCATCATTTATAAATGACAAATAGATGGGTTATTAATGTAAGTTTATAGTTACATTACCATTCACAAACAATTAAATAATAATTAATAGTTTATTAATAGTCTTAGTTGCACTCATTTTAACATTTTTAACACCATAATAAGTATGTTAATGATTTTTAAATGATTAATATACCTTTAAGAAATTGGTTGAAAACATTTTAAGATTACATTTGTGTTGCACTTTGTAAATGGTTAATAATTGGTCTATAAACCATCTATAAACATCATTTAGTTGGTTATTGTAAAGTGTTGCATTTTAAGGCTGGATATTCAACAATATTTCCTTATTGAATCAAAAAAGGCCCTAGTTTTATTGTATAGTATAAAGCTTGTTAACAAGTGATGCATTGAAGTGCTTGATGTCAAGCCTGAGGAAACATCTACAGGTGAAACATTTGTTCTTAAAATGTTATCAACTGTAATAAGTTACATTACTTTGATGAATTAGAATAGTTTAACTGATTTTTTACATTTTTCACAGGATAGAAGTATGGGAGTAAGTAAGTAAGTAAGTATTCAGATTTATTACTCAAGTAAATGTACTAATGCCACACTGTGGAATTAATCCACATCAAGTAAAAGTCCTGTAATCAAAACTTGACACTCGCAATATCCTCCCGATTGCCATACAACTTTTGTCCTCTGGGGTTATTTAAATCATAAAATATAAATTGTCAATCAATACTGCGTGGCACCTTTAGTATAACTTCAGTCCAACCCATTACCTCAAAAATGTCTCTTTGTTTTGAAATGTAGAGCCAATAGACCTTGTTTAAATGAAAGTATACCATGCTTTTGAGTAAAAAGTAAAAGTACAAAAGTATCAGCATCAAAATGAACTTTAAATATCAAAAGTAAAAGTAATCGTTATGCAGAATGGACCCACTCAAATTGTAATATACAGTACTGAGCAAAAGTCTTAGGCAGTTGTGAAAAAATGTCAGAAGAATTGATGCTGGTTTCAAGGCAAAGGGTGGTCACACCAAATATTGATTCAATTTAGATTGTTCCTCCTGTTCACACACTTTTGCATTTTGTTAATTAAAAAATAAACTATTAACATTTCTATTTTTGAAAGAATTCTTATTTTACAGCATTTTTTTCGCACCTGCCTTAAAACGTTTGCACAGTACAGTATATTACAAATATGTAATTGAATTATTATTATTGATGCATTTATGGAAGCAGCATTTTACTCTTACCAAGACAGGACTCATTCTAACTACTTAATATACTGTTATGAGGTTCATTTATAAACATTTCATAGTAAATATTGACCTGAAAAGTAACTAAAGCCGTCAGATAAATGTAGTGGAGTAAAAAGTACATTTAGTACATTTACCTCTAAAATGAAGTGGAGTAGAAGTATAAAGTAACATAAATGGAAAATACCTGAAAATTGAACCTAGAACCTTTTATTATTTAAAAAGTGACCTTCCCAACACTATAGTATACAGACATTTTTAATGACCTATATATGACCTAATGTCATGAATGCAGCCCTTTTTGATGCTTTTCACCATTTAAATGTACATTATGAAGCAAAATATAAATGTGCTAAACATTGTTCAGCATATGCAGTATGAAAACCCTTTTCAAGTGTGATGGGCAACACAGTGTAAGTCTTTCATAAATAATCACCGTTTAAAAAAAAAGACTTGTAATCATCAAGGGCTGCAAACACTCACTGATGCTTTGCATGATTTAAGAGGGAGGGGGAGGAGCTGTGAAGGTCCATTATTGTTACTATTTGATGTGTCAGAAATGCTTTCTTGAAAATGAGACATATTAAAAGAGACGCCTAACATGAAGCACATTAGCCCTGCCCTGTTACAAGAGACTTTTGAGCTGTGATTGAACCTCAGTCAGCAGATCTGCCATTTGTATGCTAACAGCACATAAATTGGCTGTCTGGAACATAACTGTAAACGCAGATTGAAAAAAACCCTCCTCCTCTTCCTCCCGAGCAGGAATTCAGCGGTGTCTGTCGCATCGAGGCCTCTGTGCAAATTTGGACAGCGCCGATAGCCACTGATCTCACACTGATCCCCTGGTATATGAGCGAATATTTCCCCTTCTCCCCAGGACAAGTCTATGTTTTTCTATCTTTCTTTGAACTTTCTGAATTCGATTTACAGCACACTCAATACTTCCTTTCTCTCCGAATTAGCATAGAAAAAAAAGAAGTATTGCATATGGATCCTCACTCCCTGCAATGTATGCTCTAAAAAGTTTCACGCAAAAGCAAACACCTTAAAGTTTTTTAACCTGTGTCGGGCTGTTACAGGATCTTTGTTTTCCAGGTGTCTGACACAGTGGAAAGTTCTCAGCTGCAGGATGTATGCAGCGCGCATATTTGTGTAAAATAAACAGAACATGCAGGCCTAATATTGACAGTCACATCCTGAGTATAGTGTGATGAAACCTCGCCTGTGCTGGAGATTGAGGAGATGCGTGTCACTGTTCCTCAGGCTGTGACACATGTCTTGTTGGGCCGGCAAAGCTCCTCACTGTCACCCCCCCACCCCCCCTCCTCTCACTTTATCTCGCAGTGCGGGAGAGGAACATGCTCTCTTTCTATGCGCTCCACAGCCTCCTTGTTCTCTCCTCTCACTGTAACACTGCAGTATTTCAGCATACCAATAACTGGGACTGTGGGGGATCCTCTCCTCCTCACTGTGCTGCCAGCCACCCAGGTGTGACTGCATGTCAGAGAACAGTCTCACTACGACCACAATTACACTCTCCTCCTGACTTTGCTTTGCCAGCCTCTTATTAACCCAGAGGGACTGCTGTTGTACATATGTATGCATTTGCTGTCGTGTATTAAGCTCACATGTACACTTCCTGCACTTACAGGTAACTGACATATGCATGTGCAAATTATGGTATGACATTTTTTCTAGAAACATAACAGAAGTATGGTGTGTTTTAAGGGCTGGGGTCAGGTAATTGCAGCTTTGGGGACACACAAAGGGATTAGGTGCGCATGTGACAGTGCAACAGTTTTGATGGACAGAAAAGAATAAATTTGATGTGTCATGTACAGTTAGCGTCAATTTACAATACAGGCTGCACCATATTTATGCCTCAACGCGTGCAATAGGTAATTCAATTTTTCCGCATTTTCTTTTTTGTCTCATAGTAAAATCTGTCCTCGAATGACCTGCGAACATAAGAGGATATAAGAGGACAATCGTGATAATATAGATCAGAATTCAAAAAATGTTTTTTGTTTGTTTGTTTGTTTAACAGGATTATTTCCTGGTGGAGACTTGCTCTCTTTCCTGTGGGCGTCATGTAATTGACAGAGTGTAATGTAATGTGTGTACTGACATGAAAACACTCATCCAAGTCACTGCAGAATAACAATAAAGCAGAGATGAAATGAAATTACGACTTCACACAGACTGTGATGGATTATCCCGCTTGGGAATTTTCAAAGTCTGTGCTTTTTGTCTCTTTTATTTTTTTGTACAAAAATGAATGGCAGTGAATGGCAGCTTCTATATTTAGGAAAGTAAGCCTGATGTCTCCAACTATACTGAGGGTGAGTAACCTAGATAATCGGGTTGCGCAAATTGTAAAGTTTCCATATTGTCTTATTTATTACAAAGCATGTCTTAGTACAATAAAAACACTGTGAAAGTATCAAAACACTCAATCTACATCCCGTATTTAGACACTGTGCCTTAAACGAGCAGTCAAGACTTACGCAAGGTTGTGATGTCACAATTGTACTATGTAGAAAGTGTTAATGCAGTGCTGTTAAAGTGGTTCCCAAGCTCTAATGATGGTGACCTGGAAACACCGGCCAATCAGAGCAGACTTTTTAGGGGAGTGTGGGCTTAAAGAGACAGGCGCTAAAACAGAGCGTTTTAAGCAGAAGGTGAAAACAGGTTCATTGAAGAAGAAAAAACAAAACAATATGGGAAGTATGTGGTTTTTTTTTAACATTAAAGCATGTAAACATGTTCTAGTGGAAACCCAAAATACAAATATGAATCTGAAAATGAGCATATGTCCCCTTTAAAACACAAATGCAAAGCCACTGTTTTGTATGAATGAATTCAGTAATACACTGGGCATACTTGTAAACTGACTTAACCGTGAACCATAAAATGGGAAAATAAAACAACTGAATTAGACATTAAACATAAAAAAGTAAAAGTATGAGAATATGTTTTCAGAATCAAAGAAAACTTTTAACTTTTATAAAAGTTGTCCCAATTCCATATTTCATAATACCATCACTCTCCTGAAAAAACAAGTTGCTTTATTTTTAGCTATGTGATAATGCCCCCCCCCCCCCCCCACACACACACACACACATACACACACATAATACAGTGGATTTTAATGACTTATGTGTATTAAGCGTATGCTAATCTTCTCAACCCATAAAAACGAACATCTAATAATTTAGTTTATCAAAATAAAATCTAAATGTGGTTTTCACTGGACACTGAAACAGTAGTTATATACTTATCTGTATAGTATACTGTTTTTGCAGTATATAATTCGCATACATTCCTTGCTTGCCTTGTGTAGTGGGGCAGAGCTATAGTCTGTCAATACTGAACTGTTTTTGACCCACAGTGCATTTCTCTCAGGCCGGAGCTGCTGTCATTTTCAAACTGTGAGCGTCACGGGCCAGCCAAGCTCTGCAGGTCAGGGCAATTCAATAGGTCAGAACTGCATGAGATGTGCAGTGTAGAGTGAGTACAGGTTTGTTTTAACTTAACACGAAATGGGTGCAGATCAGACAGCAGCTTTGATGGGGCTGAAAAAAAAGAACTTCATTTAAAAAATGTATAAATTATGTCTCATTTTGGCTCCCCACTCAGTGGGTGGTACATCCAAATATAGGCCACCCAGGACCATGAGGATTTGAT